>NC_092326.1:12816770-13119801 GCF_036785885.1 Coffea arabica
AAGGGTAAGAACATGACTAAAATTTAAAAGTTAGTAAACTCGATCTATTTATCAACTCATACCTTTAGAAGAAAGGTTAGACCAACGTTGAAGCAATGACTTGATAGATCCAGTGAATGGAAAAAAAAATGAAATAAACTGAACTTTTGTGAATAAAGGTATGAATTTCAAGGATTTACCAACTCTATTACGGATAGAAGTCAATAGGATGGGATGTTGGAGTCGGAACTTTGCCATGTTTGGATATTAAATGCATTTTAAAAAGAGATTTGTTTGATTTCTGATTAGAGGGTACTTGAGCTTGATATATGTTGTAATTGACTTTGTTCTGTGATATAATTAAATTGATCATGAATTTGCTTGGTATTAATAATATATGTGGAGTGAAATTAACCGCAATCGGATGTATGCATAATTGGTTATTACTTATTTTAAATCAACTCGTTGTGAGAAATATAGAGCTTAGGGAGCGATAATGTCAGATTGATAATCCTATCTTGGGTGAAAATTTTTAATTGAGTATGACGCGCAGATAAATTGTAAATTCAAGTAGTTGAACTTTTATATACTTTGGGAAACAGTCGATTCGACACTAAAATTTCGGGAAAAACACTAAGACAAATTCCTTTAGTTAAGGTTTCGTGGCAAACGTGAATGATTAGACGAAGTGATGTGGAAATGGAAGACAAAATACGGAAAGGATACCCGGAAATCTTTACGTTTAAAAGTGTGAAGTTTTGACTATCAAGATTAGAACCAATTTCTTTTCTTCTCGTCCTCCATTCGAATAACCATTTTTTTTTATATATGTATATAGACCACAAATTTTTTTTTCCAAATGGGTAATTAATATCCTGTTATTAGTCACGAAAGGTACGTAAAATTTTGAAAGTTGAGCCTTTAAGGATGTTATAATTGTTGCAAGAGCTAATGGTAGACAGATTTAGACAAAGGTGCTATCAATGGGAATTTAGAAGGAACCCACCCACGTAGTTACCCTATTGACCATATGATTGATACCTTAGAACGGTTGGTGGAGTACCAAAGCTTTAGGCCAATCAACTAACCTAGGAACCAAAAGAGTTGCGAAAATGGAGTGACTTTTGAAATTCGTCTACCTAGGTTTCATTGGGAAATCTGATTTCAAAATAGTGAGATTGAATCGAAGGAATACACTAAGGCCCTAGTGAGAATAAGAAGTATGACTGTGGTTTCAATATAACTTTGAAGGTAAGTATTGGACAGTGCACTAAGACATGAAATTTTTCTTTGGGATAAGGCTTCCTTATTCTGTCGTGATAGTGATTAACGATGGTAATCTCGGTAACACTTAAGAACTCGCTGGATTAAGTCGAAAGTAGTTAAGGATTATATTTTGGAGTAACCATTAGTGAAAGGATGAAAGAGCATTACGGCTCAAGTTTCCAGTATGAATAGTTGCTTACCTTGATCCTATGATTTGTCTGGCAGGCTAGCTATTTGACTTAAGCCAACTAGTAAGATGACAACTTTGGAAGAAATGCGTAAGGAAATAGACATTCTCCGAAATGAGGTAGAATTTCAAAGGAAATTGGCTGATTACTGGGAAGGACGATGGAAACAAGAATATGCAGAGAAAATTGAGCTACTACGCCAAAATGTAGAACTGGAGGAGCAAAATAAAGAAAACTCTCGAAATAGCCAAGCCACCACTTTTCATGGAAAATGTGGGTATTGTAGGAAAGCTGGTCATACCGAGAAGGAATGCTGGAAAAAGGGAGGAAAGTGCTTGGGGTGCGGTAGTACCACGCACAAGATTTCGGAATGTCCTAGAGCACTTAAAAAGAGGAAGTACTCAGCGGCTAACTAAGTCCGCTGCAGAGCGACCAAGTACCAGATGGAAGTAATGCGAGCTAATGGCCATGAACGGGGTCCTAGTAGTGAATGTTTCACAAATCAAGAGGGTTGACCTCACTGGAGGAATAGAGTCTATAGTTACCCTAATCTAGAATAGCACTTTTGGAGATTGTAATCTTCCGCTATGAATTGTATGTATGCTACGAATATCCTTTATTTTAATTACTTTGCTATTAGAACCATTATAACAAATCAATGGGTAAATTAAGTGCCCAGTTGAATGTATAAAAAAAAAAATTTTTTTTTTTGAGAATTTAGAAATATTCTAGAATAGTGCAATATATAGATATATGAATCGAATATACACGATAGGTATATCGTAATTTGAGCAATTTGAATACATTATATAGTTGAATAAATTACATGACTAATTAATTCTCCTTAAAGTCAAATGGGTGGAAACTTACTAAATTGATATAAGCGAAATTTTTCGAGGTACACATAAATTAGAACCAACGAAATTTTGAGTCAACGCGTGAGACAATAAAAATATGGCCTTGTAGCAAATAAATGATCAAAAAACTAAACGACCGAATTAATATTGGAAACTAGAGGAAGAGATGCAAAAAGTAAACCGACCTATCTCTTGAGAAAGTAAGAATTTTGAGGACAAAATTCATTTTTAAGGAGGGGAGGATGTGAGAACCCTGAAAATAGACATATAAATATCAGTGCATATTTTATTTGCATTTTAATTCTTTAATAAATTTTAGCACTAAGTCTAATTGTTTTCAGATAATTGCGTAGAAATAAACGTTATGTGCAAAATAAAAGAATTGTGCTAGACTACTAAATTTCTTGGTTTTGTTACATTAACTTCATATTTCGATGGTAAACTATTTCATTGATCTAATCATTAATTTCTTAGAATTCTAGTATTGTAATTAATTGTTCTGAAATAAAAGTGTAGAGATAATTTTTAAGTAATAAATAATATAATTGTGCCAATATTGAATTATTCGGTTTTGCTATACTAAATTAATATTTCTTGAGTTAGATTAATTTATCGCCTTAAAATAAAAATACTAAAATACTTAGTTTTCTTAATGTTGAGAATTAATGTTACCTGAGTAGATTAAGTATATAAAATTTCTTGAATTCCTATAACTAATTCTAAATTAGTGAATAACGTTAAATACTAATAAGAATGTTCACGATAAGACAAAGCCTATAAATTTTAGATAACATGATACAAGTATACTAAACATAATTAAGGTGTGAAAAATTCGATAATTAAAGCCTTGCAAGATTAGCATATTATTAGGCCATCAAATCACACTTGGGGACAATTGTTGAAAATTAAGATAGAATTGAGATTTACGAAGAGGTTAGGGGGCAAAGTGAAAGGACCAAAATGCCCTTCGCAATTCACCAAATCCCCACTGCACCACAACCATCACTATGCACGGCCAAACAATTCCTTTTGCAGCTTTCCATTACCGCCCCAATTGGCCAATCCCAATCTCACCATTTCCATACGTAAACCATCTCCACACTCCACCAATTCTGGCCTCAAACATCTCCTAAACCGGCACCACACACTTTCCTCTTCCTTGCACATGCCAAGATACAATTCCAAGTCCTCTGCACAAACAAGACCTCGGACAGCAGCCTAGCACCGCATCAACTGACCAATAGAAACTTCATCCAACTCTACACTCAACCACCTCCAAAACCACGGCACCTCTTCTGTCCTCTCCACTTCACATATCAGACCACAACATTTCATTTCCACAAACACATTTCTTCCCTACCTTGATACCATCGACAAGAAGAAGCCGAGAGCTGGAGTGAAACCAGGGAGAAAATTCCGAGAGAGTTGCACCGTCTGCACCTCCATTTGCACCCAACTTCACGACTGCAACATCACCATCTTCGTTGAACCAACGTACCTGTGCGTGAGGACAAGAGCTGAGAGAGGGGGGCAGACTCTAGCTTCCTTGACGTACGAGTGAACCTTGAGTGAGGTAAATTTTCTGGAATAAAAATAGTTTATCAGAGGTAGATTAAGCTAGCCGTGGTCTGGCATGTGTTAATTTGTGCCATCGAATGTTGAAATCAAAGCTGTGGAAAATTCTGTTTCGGCTAGATGGTTCTGCCGAGGAGCTGACTGGGAAATGTAGTTTTATTTCTGACTTCCTGCGATAATCTGAGCTCAATTAAATGTTTAACCAACCAAAAACAAGAAGGTTATGTCATCTGGGAACATGCATGTGAGTTTAGGCGGCCAGATTTGTAATTAAGAAAAGAAGAAAATTTCTGTGTGCTAGTTATGTTTCTGCCGAGAAGATGATTGGAAGTGCAGCTTTAATGTGTTTTCCTGAAATGATTTGAGCATGCAATGGTGATTAATTAACTGAATCTTGGATGATTGTTATGATTAGGGCCATGCATGATAATTTTGTGTGATTGGATGATGAAATCAGGAACCTGGGAAAAATTCTGATGTAGTGAACTGGAATTGATGTGAACCAGAAATCTGAAATGCAGTTGTAATCTATTTAAATCTAATAATCTGAGCATAAATGCAATTAGCTACATGAAAATATGATGTTTAAGCTAATTACTGGTAGATGAAGATATACCAGTGCTTGCATGCACTGATTGTGTATTCGGATGATGAATTAAAGAGCTTAGGAAAATTCTGCTTTGCTGAAAAGTTGCTGCCGAGAGATTGTCTTGTTAATGTAGCTTCATTTGGTATAGTTTTCTGTTTTGGAGCCTCTAACTTTGATTAACTAGTAAGTAACGAGAAATTTTAGCTTGGCATGCACATAATTAGTTGAGTTAGAACTGAAAATAAAAATAAGATGCAACCAGATTTTGTGCAGCTCAAACCGAGGCTATCTGGAGACTTTCTTGGAAATTTGATGATTTGGGTTATGGTTCAAACCTAATTTTTGAAATGGAAATGTTAACCAGTAAATTGAGTATCTATATGCCGAATCTGAGTATTTAAATCCCTGAATAAGCCAAGGAAGAATTTTATACAAGATAAATGGTTGCTGGAAAATTTAGCTAACCAAACGGTTGAGCAGAAAATATTGAATTGTTTCCGGATTTCACTAGTTGATGTTTGAATATTTTCCTTGGCATAAAATGGTTTCGAAACACTGGAAATTTTGGGTGATAGCCGAAGGGGTATGAACCAGAATTTCAATATCGTTGGAAAATTTTAATTTGATTCTGGAAATTTATTTTATTTCCTTGGAGTATGGTGGCTCAGAATTTCATAAGAGATGCAAATTTTAAGATATACAATTTGTTTAGCAATGAACCAAATGGTACATATAAAGTTGGAGTTAAGAACATACAATTGCTGGAAATTTCTTTGTAAACTGCCGTGAATCTGAACCGGGAAATTTTGAAGATTATAACAGTTGTTTAAATTCAACTCTTGAACTGGAAATGTTCATTGTTTAGCTAAGAAAGTGTATGATGAAGCTGAGAGCTTAATAGCATGTCTTAGCCACGAAAATTGTGAATTTATAAACAACGAAGTGCTGGAAATTTTAATGACCGAAAGGTTGAACTGAATTTTTTTAAGTGGTTCCTGGAATTTTTCCTTGGGGTATTATGAGCTCGAGACGCATGACAAAATGTACACGTTAATCTGTGAAAGCTGTTTAGCAATGAAACGTTTTGATATCTAGAAAGATTCAACCAAAAATGTGGGTGTACCAATGCTGGAAATTTTCCTTGTGGTTGCCAAAGTTTGAGTAAGAATTTCCAGCTCGATTGTGAAGTTATTCCTTGAACCTTAATGATTGGAAACACATGGAAAATATTGATGTTAATGATTGTGGTTTGACCCTAGGGTGTTCTTGAAATTTTCAAAGAATTAGAGAGTAAGAAGGTACTTGCTAAACGTATGCTTAAGCCTGGCTAGTGAAACAATTTCTACTCGTATTCCAATGTCCGCAAAGCTAATGGTCGACATTATTTTTCATTGGAGCACAATGTGTCGAAATTGTTGACGGTGGGCTCTACGAATTCCCACTTTTGAATTGATGGTTGATTTATTGGAAATTGGTTGGTGGTGGGCTCTATGAATTCCCACCCTGCATGGATAACTGAATTGCTGAAATTGTTTAGAAATCTGTGCTACTATTTTGTGAAACTGTGAGTTGATATAAGTACTGATTACCAAGTGCTAAGTATTGACGAAGCCTTGGTAAATTTTCCTGCTTATGCTTAGATATAAATTTGTTGGAACACAGGGCTAAGAATTGACGAGCTCTAGTGTTATTACTGTTTAAGTTCTAATTGTGCAATATTGAGGAAATATGATTTTGGATTGGAATCGAAAATGTGAGAAGTTGTACCGACCTTGTGACTCCAAGTAAAATATTTTGAGAAAAAGTAAACTAGCATCATGCTAGAAAACTCTACATGTGCAAGCCAAAAGTCCCAATAGAAAACTTATGGCTTAAATTCTGATATTCTAGGATTTTACGAGGACGCGGAACTCGATCCTCAATCCAATATCTGAACTTCACTCTTGGTGAGTGTCCCTGCCTGTTCTTTTCCTACTTGAATTAAGTGCTTTCTTGACTTGCTATGTGCTAAACTGCAAAGAAATGAGTTTTGATCCATCGAAGTGAGCAGTGTGTACTTTATCGCACTAGCCGTTCGAGTGGTGACATGTGTGAATCATTTTCTAATGAATCCTTGAATCTAAACGTAGTTAGTCGTTGGGTGAATCCCTCGACATCTGAATCTAACTACAAAACCCTTGAATCTAATCGTAGTTAGTCGCTGGGTGAATCCCTCGACATCTGAATCTAACTACAAAAACCTTGAATCTAATTGTAGTGAGTCGTTGGGTGAATCCCTCGACATCTGAATCGATCTACAATAAAGTCGTTGGGTGAATCCCTCGACAAATTCTATTACGGGTATATCTCGAGTATACTGCGTCGGTAGATGAAGTTTGGGCCCAAAGCAGAGGTATGAACGGTGACGGGTTAGGATTAAAATAAGTGGATCTACATGGACTATAAGTAGTGAAAGTTGACGGAGGGTCAACTACGATGGTATCTACTCAAGCGTGGAAATTGGCTCCTGAGAGCCCTGTATCCTACCCTGTGTTGTTACTTGCTTTCCTACTTGTTTAATGCTGCAAAGTTCTACCTGTTAAATGTTTATTTGGATGCATGTTTTGGGGCACCACTGAGCTTCGGCTCACCCCACGTTTATTTGTTTTCCTTACAGGTTTTGAGGCTTGAGAAGTTGGATGCTGTTTTATTTGGTTACGCGTGCGTTTGGACAATGGGGTTTTAAGAATTGTAAATTTCAGTTGTAACGTGTAATCCTGCTTGCGTACTTTCGCCTTTGTGTTACCACTTGAAGCTGGAAAATGTGTGGCTCTCGTGGTGACCTATGGCTGGGGTATTTTTTTGTTTCCGCTGTTTGGGTTTTTGTACGTTAGGAGTGTACGACTTTGTTCTTGTAAGGCGCGTGAACGATAGTTTTAAGAGCCGTCGAAAGGCTGACTTATGTCACTGTTATCCCTGAAGATACTGTGGAGTTATAAAGTTTTACTTGGAAGAATTGCTGATGTAATAGATTAGACTTTTCTTCGGAGGAATTCAGGTTTGAAATGCGTGCTTGAGTCCTGGCGAGAGCTGGGCAGACGATCCGCCAACCCTTTGGTTCGCCTCAGGGGAAAGTGGGGTCGCCACACTAACCACGTGGTGTTAGGGGTAGTTGAGAAGAGGAGACAGTTGACCCATCACCTCAGGGTAGCTCAAGCAGAGAGAGTGGAGATGAGGGCCACTACGGAGGCCCAAGCCGCCAAGATTCGGGAGTTGGAGACTAGGGTTCTCAAGGAGTGTCAGAGGGCTGATGCCTCCCACACTCAACTTCAGGCGACTGATGGGCTCCTTATTCGGATTGTAGAGGAGGTGAGGGACTGTGTGGATGGTATTATGGCTGAGTGTGTGACCATGGCTGATCACATAGAGGAGGCCATAGGTGGAGGAGGACCTGGGGATGCTGCCTCTAGTAATGAGGAGAAGATAGAGCCCATGGAGGAGGATCCTTCTACGAATGTGGGGTCTACTAGTTCGGTCCACTTATACTAGTGATCTTCTGATCTTTTGACTTTTGCTAAGGACTTAGAAGGGGTGATCCTTGCCTTGAGACCTTTTGTATTTTATTGCATATACCCCTATATTTTGAGATACTTAGATGCCTATGTCTTGTACTTAACATTATTAAATTGTTTTATGCAATCTTGACTTGTAACACTACTTTTAGTTTATGTAAAGAATTATGATTTAATTTTAAAGTGTTCTTGCAACTTGCATATACTTTTAAATTTCTATACTTATTTTTCCTCTTTTAATTATGTGTTTAGACTCTTGCTAAATATGGATCGGCGAGGATGTGGACGGGGGTCGTGGGCGTGGGTTTCGACAACCCCGCACTCCCGAGAGAGATGAGGGATCAGCGACTGGTCCGAACCAAAATCGTAAGAATGAAGAGGGTGACCAAGTAGTTATGACCCTTAACCGTATAGCTGATGTCCTTGAGCATCTAGCTGAGCGTCAAGGCCCTGAGCCGGTCAACCCACCTAAAAACCAACAGAAGGGTGACGATAGAGCCCTAAAGCGTTTCCTGAAGTTCGCCCTACCTAAATTTCATGGGGATCTGATCCCGAAGTGGCAAAAAATTGGTTTGAAAGGATGGTGGAGATCTTTGCCGCCCTAGATTATGGCAAGGAGAGGCAGGTGAATTTTGCCATTTTTCAGTTCGAGGGAGCGGTGCCGCTCATGGTGAAATGTTGTGAGGGCAAAGTGGGAGAGAGAACAAACCCCCTGAACTTGGACAAATTTTGAGAGGGAGTTTAATGCCAAATTCCTCCCGCCAATGATACAAGAAAAGAGGAAGGATGACTTTATTAAGTTGAAACAAGGGTTGCTAAGTGTAGCCGAGTATGAGGAACGGTTCACCAAACTTTTCAAATTTGCCCCTGAGCTAGTGATCATGGAGCGCAAAAGGATAAGGAGATTCATTCAAGAGTTAAATATAGAAATCCAAGAGTTCCTAGCAGCAGCCCAGATCACCACTTTCACGGATGCCTTGGATAAGGCACAGAGGATAGAGAATGCTAAGTTTCAATCCAAAACCTTTCATGCTAGAAAGAGGAGTAATCCAAGCAATACCCCTGAACTGTCTGAGAAGTCTACCCAACCCCTTAAGATGGGAAGAGGGGCTGGAGGAGACAAGATGCCCGGAAAATCAGGAGGAGCTCCATCAAGGGGAGCCCCGCCAAAAGGAAATCATAGTGGGTGAGGTCAGTGAAAAGAAAATTCTCAAGTTGGTTAGACCGTGACTACTCATGTGACTTGTGGATATTGTGGCAAACCTAACCACACCGAAACCAAGTGCTGGAGAAAGCAAGGAAAGTGTCTGCTCTGCGGTAATGCCGAGCATCAGATCTCGAGTTGCCCTATTGCCTCTAGGGAAGGAGGAAATACTCAGTAGCCTGCTAGGTCCGTTTCAAAGCAGTCGAGTGCAGGAGGGAGCCAACCAAAAGTGTCAGCTAGGCTTTATGCCTTAGACAACCAGCAAATCCCTAATCCAACCGAAGTGGTGGAAGGTACGATCCCCATTTTTCATCGCTTCGTTAGGGTTTTAATCGATCCCAGGACAACTCATTCATTCGTAGATTCTAACTTTTTGAAGGGTATAGATATAAAGTGTGATTTCTTACCTTTTGATTTGGAAGTTAAGACTCCTACGGAGAACTAGTGCCTAATTGCTAATAAGGTTTATAGAAATTGTGAGATTTGGGTTGGTGAGAGGAAATTGTTGGCAGACTTAATGAGCCTAGCAATTAAGGGATATGATGTGATACTTGAGATGGATTGGTTAGCTCGATACCATGCTCAATTGGATTGTAACATGAAATTAGTAGAATTACGCTTTCTGGGGGAAACAACTTTGAAGTTAGATTTGAGGGATAGACTAGTATCGTCTACTTTAATTTCAAGGATTCGAGTTAAAAAACTGTTGAGTAGTGGGGGTAAAGGATATCTAGCCTTTCATATAAATACACCTGGGGATAAGGTGAAGTTGGAAAACATGCCAGTAGTGAAGGAATTTTTCGATATTTTTCTCGAGGAGTTAGAGACGTTACCTCTGGAGAAAGAAATAACATTTAAGATTGATGTAGCTCTGAGGATGGCACCTATCTCTATGACGCCTTACAGGATGGCTCTAATTGAGTTAAAAGAATTGAAATTGCAATTGCAAATTTTATTGGAAAGAGACTTTATTAGAGAAAGTGGTTCACCGTGGGGAGCTCCAGTGCTCTTTGTTAAGAAGAAAGATGGAAACTTGAGACTATGCATAGACTATCGATGCTTGAACGATGTAACTATTAAGAACAAATACCCGTTGCCTCACATAGATAAGTTGTTTGATCAACTGCAAGAGGCCGTAGTATTTTTGAAGTTGGATTTGAGGCAGGGCTACTACCAGTTGAGGATCCTAGAAGTGGATGTGCCTAAGACTGCTTTCAATTTGTAGTTATGCCTTTTGGGTTAACTAATGCGCCAGCAGCATTTATGAATTTGATGCATTGGGTCTTTAAGTCGTATTTGGATCAATTTATGGTGATATTCATTGATGACATAATGGTGTACTCTAAGTCTCGAGAAGATCATGAACGACACTTGAGAATGGTTTTGCAAACCCTGAAAGAGTACCAACTTTTTGCTAAGTTCAATAAGTGTGAGTTTTGGTTGGAAGAAGTAGACTTTCTAAATCTTATAATTTCTAAGGAAGGGATTACTGTGGATCCAGCAAAGGTAGAAGCTGTTTCTAAGTGGAAACAACCAGAAAACCCTACCGAAATTTGAAGTTTCTTAGGGTTAGCGGGGTATTACCGCCGGTTTATCAAGAACTTTTCTAAGATTGTGAAACCCCTAACCGAATTGACCAAGAAGCATGGCAAGTTCATATGGAATTTTAAATGCGAGAAAATGTTCCAGGAGCTGAACAAGTGTTTGACTGAGGCACCTGTATTAGCATTGCTGAATGGAAGAGATGGTTTCATGGTTTATACAGATGCTTCAAAGGATGGTTTAGGGTATGTGTTAATGCAAAATGGAAAAATGATTGCATATGCCTCCCATAAGTTGAAACTTCATGAGCAGAATTATCCGATCCATGACTTGGAGTTAGCAACAGTGGTATTTGCATTGAAAAAGTAAAGTATGCCAAGCAAGATCTCTCAATAGATCATGCTTATCATGTGAATCTCATGGCTCACCGAGATTCTCGACCAAGCCCATGCCAGCTCGAGTTCCAAGGTCGGCCTATGAGTTTGGGCGTCCCCCATGTATCATGTATGTGTCGAGGAGATTCACTCTAACGACGTATGCAGCCATAGCATACCATGTCATGTATTCAAGCATTTGACAGGTTTAAGCATGTATTTCAAGTCATGTAAACCAGGCAAATCATGTTAAGCATGAGTCATTTGTTTCAAATGAGAACGAGTGTGATAAAATACACACTCGACTCCATTTTTCAAAACCAAGTAGGCTAAGCATGTAATCAGGTAAGCCAAGCATGAATCAAGTCCATAGAGTGCAAGTAGTCATACACTTGACACTCACCGAGCAAATCAAGAAGAAATATTTTCCGGAAGTTCAAGTGTTCACTGTAGGATCCTCTTAAAGGTCCTCGTGTGCGCCTGAGCAAATAATAATGTATTATCATTCACGTGGCCCAATTATCAAGGAAGATTGTATGTTAGTACAATCTAAGGAAATTTTACGAAAACGAACCTCAATTACTCGTAAATCGAGGTTCAACTAGAGTTTCTTAAAGTACAAGAGCGATCGAGTTTTCATTTTGGAAAATCAAGTATAAAATGTTTAAGTAATATCGAAGGAATAAGGAGCGCTTGAAAACTCCATTCCTTTGGAATTCGGAAAATTTTCAGTTTTGATATGATATTTTGAAAAATCGTATCTCACATTCTACATGTCAAAAATTGGAAAACTTGGAACCGTTGGAAACCCCTTTGAAAGTAATAAAAGTTCTTAGAAGACACTTTCCATGATTCTAAATGGAAAATATTCAAAATTGGGCTCAAAGTTACTGTTTCAGAGTACTTAAGGTTGTGTTGGGGTTGGTTTTTCGCTAACTTTGAAAATTCGGCAAAATTCACACGTTGCGAGCTAGCCTCTGAAATTTGTAACTCAATTAGAGTTACAAGTAAGGTTTACAACAGAAAAGGCGGATCAAGAATCGGAGTTTCGAGCACTGAGATACGGTAGCTCAAAGTTAGGGAAAAATCCAAAACTGGTGAACAATTTCCAGATTTGAGCTTCCAACCTTGGGACTTTAGTTAGGTATCGAAATGAACTTGGATTGGTACAAGGTTTGGCAGTATAATACTCCTATATAAAGAGTATCCCTCTACCAAATTTCATGGAGAAATAACTTCAGGAAGGTAGTCAACCAAACAACCAAAATTTCGAAAATCCTAAGACAAAACTGCCTTGAGCCTTTTATTTTCCATTCCAAACATTTGGTCAAGGAAAAATTCCTCAAACATGGCTCATTAGTGTAGGCAAAGCCTAAGAAACATTCATGGTACATTTCTTAAGTGTTTAGCACCAAAAATTTCAGTTAGCAAGTCTACACCAATCCTTGCATCAAATCTGTCCAAAAGTTAGGGTTTTCAAGAGCAGGGCAGGTTCCGTATTTTGATCATAAATCACTCAATTTAACTTGGCATTGGGCATGGTTTATGGCGTTGGAGAAAACATTCATAGAGCTATAATTTCACAGAAGAAATCATTTTGAAATTCAGCACACAACTAGCTCGAATTCGAGCCACGAGTTGCAGCCTCAGCATTTCGCTCCAGGAAAATAGAGAAACAGAATGGCCGACTTTAAATGGTTGGTTCGGCTCACATAGATGGAACCAGAATGTGGATTTTATACCGTCAGAAAGGTGGGAATGTCTAATTTCAAATGCCACTGACGGCACTCGATTTTGACATCGGAGCACAAAGTTATGGATGAAACAAGAAAGCTGGTCTGAGCATGTCGGGAAAAATTCCAGGTTTACAAACTTTGTGAAATCAATTCATTTAACCCACCATACCTCAATATTTTTCAATGCAATTTTATACACCATCTATACAACATATAAAAATCATATATAAGTCATTACAACCCCAAAATTCCGTAGAAATAGGTACGTTCAAATCAGGGGCAGAATCGGAACTTTTACCCCATGCATCTCTTGAAGTTTATTCTAATAATACACCATTAATCTATCATTTTGAGCACTAAACCAACATTAAATTCATCATCAATCATCACATCAGCCATCAAGACAAAGGGTGGGAGTTCATAGAGCCCACCTTCCATATTTCCAACAATAACAACCAGCCATATGAATACAAGAGCTTAAAGGTGTTAAACAACCTCCATAAACCAAGATTAGAGTGTTGGATCATTACCTACTTTGGTTGATGAACTAGGCAGACTTTTCGGTCCTTAGAAGCTCCAAGAAAACCATGGAAAACTCCTCCTTTTGATAGCTAGATGAACTCTCCAAGTGACAAGCTAAGTTTAGTTAAATTTTGGTTGAATTTGGTGAAGGTTTGAGCAAGATTTGGAGATGAAATTTGCAAAACTTGGAGTTGTTTTGTTGCAGCTGATGGTTCAGCCAAGAGAGAGACTAGGAGAGATTGTGTTTGGTCCAACTTTTAGCTTCCTATGGAAGATACAATGTGTAGTGCAAAATCACTCCAAAGTCAATTCTCAATAGTGCGTGTAGGGCGCGTTTGGGCTCGATTTCTCTCGCATTTGTTTCACTAGTGCACTAAACCTCTAATGCACTTATATTCATACAAATATTATTCACTCTTAATTGTCCCAAAATAATGGTCTAAAGTCCCTCAATTAAGCGCGCGCGTGATAACGCGTATTTCCAATTTAGGCGCGATAAAGTGAAACCTTCGAGAAATTCTTGTAACGATCGTACCACTAACTCTCACTTGAGTACTTAAACCTAAAATTACCTATTTTTGGACCATTGTACATGTCTCCAAGTTTTCGAACTTATTGTACTCCCAATAGCTAAAGTTTTCAGACACGTTTCACTATTTACATTAATCGAACTTCCAAAAATTAATTTTTTGAAACGAGTCACCTTAAAAATATAATTGTAGACACCAAATTTTAGCGTGATTTCATTTACTATTTATTTCTTAGTTTTTATTTGTTGTGTTAAATTTTATTCACTTTTTAGTTTCTTTTAGTTAGTTTTTATTTTATTTTATTTATTATTTTTATTTATTTTATTTTTAAGGTTTTTAGCGTAGAATTTATCGAAAAGGAAAAGTCACTCACAAAAATATGTTTTATTTTCTTTTAGATTCAAATTTAATGTTTTTGTTATTGTTATTATTTTGTTTCAAATAATTATTTGAAAAAAAGGAAAAAAAAAAGAAAAAAGAGAAAAAACGAGAAAAACGATGAAAATGGAAAATGAAAAAAAAGGAAAATTGGATTTGCATTTTGTTGTTTCTAATGTTAATTAAATTGTTTTTGTTTTTAATGTTTATTATTTTCAATTTTGTTATTTAAGTTTAAAAAAAAAAATAGATTTTTACAAGCTGCGGAAACGCAGCTTGCAAGGACAGTCACGCACGCCCCAGCGGAGGGCTAGATTTTACGGTAGTAACAAGCCCCTCATCCTCAACGTTGAGATGAGGGTTTAGAGGATAGATGTCCCCATATAAAAGGGAAGAGACAGCCGAGAGATGGGAGAGGTTTTTTGACGGCTAAAACTAGAGAGAGCAAGGGGAGGAAGAGGAAAATCTGAACCAAAGTCCGACGGAAAAAAGTGACGGCTGCAAACTGGAAGAAAGATCAGAAAGAGCGACTAGAAAAGAAAAAACATAGGTTGAGAGAAAAAGCAGAAAGCTACGGGATTTCATCAGGGAGAGCTGGGAGAAAAGAAAAATCTGGAGACTGAGAAAGAGGAGATAGCGGCCAAGAAAGGAGAACCGAGAGTGAAACAGAAGGAGAGGGTTTCGTGAAAGCAAGAAAAGTTACAGAAGGAAGACCGACGAAAGGAAGAAACTAGGAGGCTTGTTTTCCAGAGGTTCCATAGAAGATTGACTCCAGCTCATTTCTTTTGGCCTTAGCTTTGTCAAAAATCATTATCAGGTAATCCATTGAACTAAAGGTTGCACCTTTGATCCTCCTCTGTGTGTGTGGGTTTGACTTGAGGATTCTTGGGATTCCAAACTACAAGATTCAATCTTGATTGTTGCCTTAGGTTG
Source organism: Coffea arabica (assembly GCF_036785885.1). Classification (NCBI taxonomy): domain Eukaryota; kingdom Viridiplantae; phylum Streptophyta; class Magnoliopsida; order Gentianales; family Rubiaceae; genus Coffea; species Coffea arabica. The sequence continues at coordinate 12,831,995 of NC_092326.1, forward strand.
GACATTTGGTACTTGTTCGGACTTTTGGCATGAAACCCAGAAATTGTAGTCTAGACAACTAGGATTCTGCTAGGAAGATGCATGAACCGACATCTCTTTTGCCGCTGATTTGTGGGGTTTGTTCCATAGCTTTGTCATGTTTACTCCTTGAGGTTTCTCTTGCCTTTGCTTTCCTGTTTTCTTCTGCCTTGTGCATTTTGGCCGTGAGTTTTGAAATAAAAAGTATTGGCCGTATGATTTGGCTGGGATTTCATTTCCCTGTCGGTTGGTGTTTAGATGTCAGAATTCCTGGTTTTGTTGCTGAAGCTTTAGTTCGATTAAAATCTGTGATTTGTGGTTCAGTTATGCATGTCTATTTTAAGTTTTCTGATTTCCATCTCTGCTGCATTTTAATTTCTGGACCAAGAAACTTATAAGGACTTGCGTCCCTTGCCATTTTTTTACTGTTAAGCAACTCAGATTCTAGCTTTGGTCGAGTGAATGCTCAGTCGAGTGAATAACTGAGACTTGTAGTATATGTTTCTTTTGTTTAAAAATCCGGATACTCATCGGACTTGACTGCCAAGAGTTTTGTGTCATAGCAGAAGCTTGTTCCCTTTGTATTTGCTTGAAAGCTTTGCATGAATTTCTTTCAACTACTTGCGTTGTTAAGTGGTTTGCAAAAGCTGTTGAAAGAAAATGCAGCAAGTCTCATTGCTGAAACCGTATGTCAAAAATGCAGAATTTCTCTTGCTGTTTGTTTATTCGAATGTTGAACTTTGTTCTTCTTATTGGAGATTGCGGTTTGATGTTGGATTAGGATGTTGGGCTGTGTTCGGATAAAGATCATATTTTTGTTTCACTTGAGACAATGAATTGAAAAGCAAAACTATGGCTGGAAACATGGCTGGAATTAGCAAAATGCGTGAACTTCTTCATGTCTATTTGCGTGGTGTCCTCTTGTATCTTGGCTGGGTTGGATGTCCAAGTTATGTTTTTGTGTTGTTTAGTTTAAAGGCTTGGATATTAGATCAAGGAAGCTTTGATTAAGGCATGTGATCGAATCTGAAGTTGGTGTTTGCCAATGAAACAAAATGCAGCAGCTTTGCTCGTTTCTTTGTTGCAGAAAACCTGCTACGTGACTGCATGAAACTTGCATGAAAATTCCTTTTTTCCCTTGCTGTTGGACAACTTAAATATTTGGCTTCAATTCTGTAACAAGAGAATGCACTTCGTTTAGTCAGTAGTTTGAAGCTTTGGTAATTGCTAAACTCACTTGCATGGTGAAATAAGATAGGAAAACATGGCTGGAAAATTTGCAGAAATCTTCAAAGTGCCGAACCATTCTTGTATATTTTTCCAGAGTGTTTGCATGATCTCTTCCTATGTCTTTGGTTGTTTGAATGTCAAAATTATGCCTTGTTGTTTGGTTTGAAATTTTGGATGCTAGATCAAGAAAGGTTTGGCTAAATCTGAATTACGGTGTTGAGAAGGAAACGGAAATGCAGCAAGTTTCATCTTTGTTTGTTGCAAAAATCTTCTTCATGCATGCATGAAATAAGTTTTCAAAATTGCCTTTTAACCCCCCAAGTCTCCCTTGGTTGCACTATGACCCAATTATGTGCTAATCTTTTGCAATTAAGTCCTAAATTGATGGCAACTTGAACCGTTATTTGGCCTCTTTTTATTTTGGGACTTTTGAAGTGCTTAAATGTTCTAATTGGGCTCACATGATTGATTAATGTTTGCAATTGGATCCCTTTTACATGATAATTTGCCTTGGTATGCTTTTACGTGAATTGTGGACAAATTTCAATGGATAATTCCAAATGTCATGAAAGCTTAATAATCTTGGAAGAATTCATAGTCTTGGTTTCATTTGATTCAGTTTTTCTTAGATAATTTTGTTATTTAATCACAATAAATAATTTATGTGATAGTTTTTCTCTTTTGTGATTTTTGCATTTGATTGTGATGGATTCCACCTTAAGCATTTCAATTTAGCACTCCACTTTAGATTCTTGAGACCTTTATTTGAGACCGAGTTTGCATACACATGCACGGTTTATTCCATGTTTAATGCTCATTTCATGCTTAATTTCCATTTTTGTGTTTAATTTTTGTCTCATGTGATTATTTGATAATTAAAGTGGTACCTTGACCTTTTTATTATTTTGGAGGGTGAATTAGTAATTTCGCTTCATTAGGGCATCGATTCAAGGGAGGTACACTCTATCCCTTATTTTGGCCTTATTTGACCATATGTGACCCAACGTGCTGAGTGAGAATTGCATGTCTACGTTGCTTTCCTTGCCTTTCTTTAATTCCTTTCATTTATTTCATTTACTTTTACTTTTTATTTAAGTTATTCATTATGGGGTATGTGTACACCTCTTGGCTTGTAATAGATAGGGCTTGGAGGAGCATTTGATGAAGACCTATTGAAGACGTGTGCCTAGCTAGCAAATGTAATAGGTCATTTAGCTTGATTGCTTTGCTTTATTGCTATGTGTTAATTTGCTTTATTAGGCTCTTGCATCTAGTCGAGCATGCTAAGTGTTACGTGCTACGTGTTTACGAGTGTTTGACATGTCTACTTGCTTTCTATAGTCATAGATGGATGTGATGGATGAATGTACGTCACCACACTAGTCCAATGCTAGTTGTGGCTCATTCATAGAAAGGGCTAGTCCAATGCTAGACCCAATAGGCCATCCCCCTTTTGTTAGTGCATACTTGCATGTTCACTACATGTCATGCATTTTTCTTAGTTTTATCATTTGGCATGTTCCTCGAACCCCTTTTCCTGTCATTTTAGGATTTTTGCACCTCATGCTAGTTATAGGGTACATTTGCTTGAAGAGTCCCCTTTCGATAAGGGAAACGAGCGAGTGTGGCTACAAAATAGCCTTAGCACGCTAGTTCTCCCTTCTAATCAAAGGAAAAATTAAAGTCACAAAATTAGGACTCCCCGTTCCCGTCTTGATGCATTCCTATAGGATTCATGCATTTTACTCATTCGCTATCACATACACTTCTACTTTATATTCTAACCCTTTTTCCACATTCTCACTTCACACTACTTTAATTTTGCACGTTTTCACTCAACTACTTACACTTTATAATATCACTCGCACACATGCACTTTATGTTATCTCACATACATTTTCACATTTATTACTTTACTCACCTTATCTTGTACATCCATTTGCACACTTCCACTTACACACTCTTGTTTTTATCACTTTTTCACTTCACAAACTCACATTTTCACATGGCATGCATTCATTCCACTCATTTAGGATTGTACGTGACCTCTCCAAAGGATCATTATTGGGCTTCACAATTAATGTGATTGGCACCACTCAACCTTTGAAGAGAAATTTCCCCCATGTCCCCCTAGGTCTGGGTTTTTGCATTCATTTAGTCATATCCAACATGCGATACATACCTTGGGTAGAAAATTAGGAAACGAGGGGCTAAGTCACGCAACTAGCTTTGGCTAGGGTAAGGGAGTGCCTTAGGCTCCGCCTTTGCCTTCTCCCTTACCAAACGTGACCCCCGATCCCTTTCTTTGGTTACGTAGACCTAAAAGTTTTCAAAAAGGGTTTGTTTACTTTTTCATTCAAAAAACAAAAATCATTTTTTGGGTGACTTGGTACACCCTAACTCTATACCAAGTGGCGACTCCATTTTTCATACATAAAACCCTTTTGAACTTTACTTGACCAAAACCGTCGCATTTTACAATCCCACGGTCTTTGCTTTCACTTCTACACACGTTCACACACTACACACACTACTTCCACACCACACACACCATCAAAAAGTGGGGCGCGACAATAATGAAGTCATAACTCCATGTATTTAAGTCTAATAAGGCTAGAAAATAATAATCGAAGCAATTATTTGAATAAATAATTAAATGAGCAAAAATAGGAGTCAAAAAATAATAATTTTTTACGAGTCCTCACATCCTCTCCCTCTTAAGAAAATTTCGTCCTCGAAATTTACCTTGATTGGTGAACAGGCCTGATACTTTTCTCGAATTGCTTTTTCGACCTCCCAAGTTGCTTCCTCCAACCCATGGTTCTTCCAGAGGACTTTTACTAACGGTATCTGTTTATTCCTTAATTCCTTCATCTTCCTATCCAGAAGCTTAACCGGTTTCTCCTCATAGGTCAAAGTCTCATCAATCTCAACATTTTCCGGTCGTACGACGTGAGAAGGGTCCGGATGGTACTTCTTAAGCATAGATACATGAAACACATTATGGATTCGACATAAACTCAGCAGTAACTCCAACTTATAGGCTACACTCCCCACACGTTGGATAATCTTGTAAGTGTGAGGACTCGCAAAATTTACTTATTTAATCTCCTATTTCTAGCTTATTTAATTATTTATTTGGCCTTTTGCTCCGAATATTATTTTCTAAGCTCTTGAGACCTAATTACATGAAAATATAGTTTCATTATATTTTTAAAATGACTTGTTTCAAAAATTAATTTTCGGAAGCTCGTTTAGTGAAAATAGTGAACACGTCTTTGGAAATCTTGATCGATTGAGAGTACAATAGGTTTGAAATATTGGAGACATGTACAATGGACCTAAATTAGGCATTTTAATGTTTAAATACTCAAGTGATAGTTATTAGTACTATCGTTATAAGAATTTCTCGGAAGTTTCACGTTATCGCGCTTAAATTGGAGATACGCGTTTTTATACGCGCGATTTAATTTAGGAACTTTAGACCCTTATTTTGGGACAATTTAAGAGTGAATAATAGTTATATGAATATAAGTGCATTAGAGGTTTAGTACACTAGTGTCGCGCCCCATTTTTTTGATAAATAAAAATAAATCGTTTGAGAAAGATGTATTGTTTCAATTTTGATTGGAAAATGATTTTTGTGAGTTGAAAAGACATGGGTCTCAATGGGACTTTGGAAAGCGACGATTTGACCCAAAAAATAGTTTTAAAAAGGGTTTCGAAATGAAAAGTTTGGAGTCGCCACTTGGTAATGATTTAAGGTGTACCAAGTCACCTAAAAATGAATTAAGTAATAATAAACCCTTTTTAAAACGACTCCTAGTCTACGTAAAACAAAGAAAAGGTTCGGGAGTCACGTTTGACAAAGGGGAAGGCAAGGATAGACTCCAAGGCACCCCTTTGACCTAGCCAAGGCTAGTGGCGTGACTTAACCCTAACTTTCCTAACTTTCTACCCAGGGTATGTATTGCATGTTGGATTATGCCTATATGAATGCAAAAACGAAAAAATGCAATCCTAAATTCTACGATGTCTCTCGTGAGGTTTTTGGTCCCAAACCACATGAATTGTGGCGGCAAATAAAGGGAAACCTCATAGAGGTCGATTGATGCAAATGGTGACTCAAGTGCAAGTGTGTAACTGTATAAAAGGTTCATGTATGAAATTGTGTGAAAATCAAAGTGTTTGTGTGCGAATGTGTAAAGAAAGTGCATGTGTGAATTTGTATGAAAATCAAAGTGTTTGTGTGTGCAAATGAATGAAGATAGAATAGTACATATATAAGTGAAACTTGAATTTCATTTGTGAAGTAAAGTAAATAAATGAAAAAGATGTCGTGAAAAAATATGGATTGAGAAATGTGATTAAAAGAGTATGGAAGTGATAAAAATGAAAGTATGACCCTAGGGGAATGCAACAAGTCGGGTACGGGAATGACGCCTAATTCTTCGACTTTGATTTTCCCCCGGATTAGAAGGCGAAACTAGCGTGCTAAGGCTATCGAGTAGCCACACTCGCTCGTTTCCCTTATCGGAAGGGGATTTTCACGCAAATGAACCCTAACTAGCATGAGATGCAAGTCCTAAAGTGAAGGGGAAGGGGTTTGAGGAACATACCAAATGATAAACTAAGGAAAAATGCGTGATATGTGGTGATCATGCACTTAATGAAAAAGGAAAGGAAAAAAAAAAAACCCTATTGGGTCTAGCATTGGACTAGTCCCCTCCTATGAATTCCGACTAGCGTTGGACTAGTGGAAACGATAAAAGAAGCCACAACTAGCGTTGGACTAGTGTGGTGACGTACGTTCATCCATTCCATTCATCCACACTATAAAAAAGCGAGTAGACATGCGAATCACTTATAAACACGTAGCACATAACATTTAGCATGCTTGACTAGATGCAAGACCCTAATAAAGCGATTAAACACTTAACACGTAGGCATGCAACCAACTAATGAACCTATTACATTCACTAACTAAAACAAAAGGGGAAGGGGAAAATGGACCAAATTGCTCGCCACAGCCCTATCTATTACAAGCCAAGAGGTGTACACATACCCCATTAAAAGAATAACTTAAGTAAATGAAATAAATGAAAGGAAATAAGGAGAGGCTAGGAAAGCAAGTAGACATGCAAATTTCAATTAGCACATTAGTCCACATAGGAGAGAAACAAAAGGGGTAAAAGAGATTATACCTCCCCGTTGGTGATACTAAGGAAGTAAACAAACTCAACTTGGCTAGAGTCACCCAAGAAAAGACTAGCTTAGGCTAAAATCACCAAAAACAAAAGATTAATGCACCAATTTAGTGATAAGATATAAACTAAACAATTTGAATCCACCAAAACATCAAAACTTTCCCTCAATTGCAACTCAATGAAGTCAAAACTACTTAAAGACCAAGGCAAAAGGCATGATCATCCAATCCCCAAGCATAACATCCACTAAAGACCCAAATGCAAGCACTACTCAAATCATTTGAACCTAATTGAAGCATTTAAAAAACTCAAAAGTCCCCAAGTAAAAAAAATAAAGTCCAAGCAAACATTATATCTCAAGAATCCAAGAGTGAATGAAGGTCCATGAATGGTTTAAACTTGCATTTCTAGGACCCAATAATGACCACTAATCAATCACAATCAACGTCAAAATGAATCATCAAAGAGCTTCAAAGGTCCCCAAAATAATAAAGATCAATTAATGATTCAAAAGCAAACACCTTAGGACCTAATTGCAAGAACATGGAATGTAATTGGGTCCTTGTGACATTGCTGCAAAATCATAGGGACCAAATTAATTAATTTTCTCAATTTTCTGGGTCATAGTGGCATAAGGGGAAACTTGAGGGGTTAAAGCGCAAACTTTAGAACACATTTCATGCATGCTACGTAGAAAACTGAAATTTTTTTTTTACTTCTGCAAATTTCTGCCGCAAGCTTGGACAGCTTCAAACCATGCGTATTCATACCAGAAAAAAGCACAAAAACCCATTTGTTTGCCAATCCAAACTCAACTCATCACTAAGGCATAATATTAACATGCAAAAGAAAGATCTCAAGGTGAAAATCAAATTACAAATTCAGGTGCATTGAACAAGAACTTCCACCACAGGTGCCCGGTTACCACAATTTTAAAAAACACATCTTGGCTACAATTGTGGTGTCCATTCCAATGCAATTTTCCATCACAACCCAGTTCATATCCCATCCCAACATCAAAGCCTTAATCCCAAACAATGAACTCACGGAACTCAGCATTCAAACAAGCCAAGAAAGAAAAGAAAAACTTAGAATGGGAATATGTAAATCTAAAAATTTTCTGCAAAGAAAAACTACTTCAGCCGCAGCTTTTTCTATTCATTTCAATCATGCAAACCAGATTTATTCAGCACCAAGATCCTACCTATCCATCATTCACTAAACATGCAGTTTCATTACATGATTGAATCAAGAAAGGGAGCTGATCATCAAGGGTGGAATGAAGATCAAAACAGCAAAAGAAGAAAGAGTGCAGCAAGCTTTTTCAATTTGCTTCCCAAGCTTAGAAGCCTCGGTACCCAAGAATAGATTAGAAAACTTCTTAATCAATCTTCTAAGCTTTGAACTAACTAACAACTGCACAACTACCGTAACCCAAGCAAGCAAAAATCATATAAGGAAACTATGTTAACTCATCAAGGAATTCATGCAAGGCAACGAACATTCTGCAATCAAAGCTTGCTGGAATTTTCCAGGTTTGGTTCATTATCATGGCAGGAAATACAATTCTCAACAGAAAAAATGTAACCTGCAGCTAACATGTCCAGGATGCATTTAGCCAAAGATCAAAGACATCATGAACTCCAAGCTTAAACCAGCGAAAGACAAAGACCACAGAAATTGACCCATGTTGCTGCAACAAACCAAAGGCTTTTAGCTTGTTGCAGCCAACTTCATGTAAGTTATGGAAGAGGTAAACTTTCTGCAATCAAATCTATCAACAAACTCCAGAAATTCCTGCAATTTCTGACTTTCAACCATGCGGGAAGACGCCATGAAACATGAATTCAAATGAAAATGCAATCATACCCACTACTGCTGCAGGAATCCAACCAAACAAATCATGCAATAGACACATTCGGCAAGCTAAAAAACACATTCTTTAGCCACTATTTCCCTTTTCTAATCTAACAATGGAATTCAGAGCCTAGCCAGCCCACAAACTCAGATTGTGCATAAAGACCACCAAAAGAAACAGCCATGAACACTAAGCACAAACACAGCTAAACGTCAATCCCTTCTCCTCCCAACTCAAACCAGATTCACGGATAGAAACTCGCATGGAGGACGTAATCAAGTGTAAAGACCAAGACTTTCAGCATTCAAACATGATTGAGCAACTTATAATCCAGTCCAAAGTAAAAAATGTTACCTTTAATGCTTGACCGAAGCTTGATGTATTCCAAAAGATGAAATCTTTGTCTCTCTGACTCTCTTGTAGCTGTACCTCCGGATTCTTTTTCTTTGTTCCAACGAACCAGAAACCTTTTTCTTTCTTTCTTGCTATTCAGATTCTTCCTGGAGCCACTCAGCCGTCAGCTCTCTCTCCCTCGGTTGTTCCTTTCCTTTCGTTTTCTCTCTAGCCCTTCCACGCTACTCCAGTCCTTTCTCCAATATGCCAGCCCTTTCTTACTCTCGGCCCTCTCTCAGCTTTCTCCTTGAAGTTTTCTCCAATCTCTTTGTAGCCTTCTGGTTTTCTGCTTCTCAGTTTTCCTTAGCCGTTCACCCAAAAACCTCTCCGTTCTCTCTTGTTTTCTGTCTACAGCCGTTCACTCTTTTTCTGAAAAAAAAACCTCCTCTCCGCGGCCGTTGCTTCTTGTCTTCCAATAGACCCCTGTAGTCCTCGGTTGTTTTATCTCTTCCAGCCACCAAATGGCCTTCCCGTAGCTTTTCTTTTGCCGTTTTCTTCTCAGCCTCCCAAGCCTCTCTTCCCTCTTGTTTCTTTTCTCAGATCTTTATCCCTTTTCCCTGCCTGAACCTTTTGTACAGCTCTCTGTTTCTTCCCCCAGGCATATCCGTCACTCCCTAATCTCCCTTTTTCTGGTTTCCTTCAGAATTTCTCTTTCAGCCGTGCTCTCCCTTCAACCTCCTTGCGGCCGATGTTTTCTTACCTTTTATATGGAACTTAAGGCTACTAAACCCTCACCCCAATGGTGAGGATGAAGGGCCTGTCCTTCCTTCACATCCAGCCATCCAAAGGATCTTCCGTGAGTGTCCTTTGCACGTTGCAAAAAATTGCAGCGTGCATGCCGCGACGTTTTTTTTTTTTTTTTTAAATCTAATTAATTAATTAAACAACAAAAATGATAATAGTAAAACAATAATAATTAATGATGAAAACAACTTAATTAACATTAGATAAAAATAAACTAAAAACAACAAAAAAATGCAATTTTCCATTTTTCATTTTTCTCATTTTTCACTTTTTTTTTTAAAATAACTTAATAAAATAAAATGCCAAAAAGCTGAATTTAAAAGAAATAAACATATTTTTGTGAACAAATTTTCCTTTTTTTCTCTTTCTTTTTTTTCATTTTTCCAATCCAACTAAAGCCTATTTTTTAATTTTTTCCTTTTTCCTCTTTTCCTTTAATTTTCTCTTTTCTCCTTTTTTTTTTATAATTTTTCATTTCCATTTTTCCTTTGAGAAAGCATTGAATAAAAACAAAATGACTAAAACATATTTTTTATGTTTTCTTTTTTTTTTTTTTTTTTTAAAACTCTATGCTAATCTTAAACTCAAAAGCTAAAACTAAAAACTAAAACTAAAAGTAAATAAGAATAAATAGCAAATGAAATAGGTCAACTAAAAGGGCGAAAATGAATAAAACTAAAATATCATAACAACTAATAGTGCAAAACACGCAATAACGAACTAAAATGCAAGCAATTTAAAATGAAAATCATGAAATAGATGCTACATAAAATTATTCAAAATTTGGTGTCTACAGTTTGTCCCTCTTTGTCTGAGTTTTGAAAAAACTTGAGACAAAAAAGTAGACACCAAATACTTACCTGTGTTATTGGGCTGCAAAAGATTCCAACGAACAGGAATTCTAACACGGGACTGACCCGAACAGAATTTAAACGGGACTGACCCGAACAGAATTTAAAATGGGACTGACCCGAACAGAATTTTAAAACGGGACTGACCCGAACAGAATTTAAAACGGGACTGACCCGAACAGAATTTAAAACGGGACTGACCCGAACAAAATTTAAATGGGACTGACCCGAACAGGAATTTAAAACGGGACTGACCCGAACAGAATTTAAACGGGACTGACCCGAACCAGAATTGAAAACGGGACTGACCCGAACAGAAATTTAAACGGGACTGACCCGAACAGAATTTAAACGGGACTGATCCGAACAGAATTTAAACGGGACTGACCCGAACATGATTTAAACGGGACTGACCCGAACAGGAATTTAAACGGGACTGACCCGAACAGAATTTAAACGGGACTGACCCGAACCAGAATTGAAAACGGGACTGACCCGAACAGAATTTAAACGGGACTGACCCGAACAGAATTTAAACGGGACTGACCCGGACAGAATTTAAAAAAGGACTTCACTGGGAAAGTTTAAACAATGAATTGAGTTTTTTTTTTTTTTTTTTACCTGAGAATAGTTCAACTTTTACACCAAGAAGGCAATTTGGATCATTGTGATTGAAGCGAGAGCTGATGTTGTTTCTTGTGATCGAATTTTGCAAATAACATCGATCCTTGCTTACTGGGAAGCTTTGTCTGTCATTGATTTAGGCGCCAAAAAGGGAGCGGCTGCTTTTGTTTGTAAATGCAACATTCCTGCAAGAAAAGAAGAAATAATGGACTTGCCACCATTATTTGATCCGGTTTGCCTTGAGAATTGTGTAAACATGAGTCCTGTGATGCTTTTACTTCTGCTTTGCGACGTTTGCCTTAGTCGAACTTGAAACCTTTCAAATTCTGAGACTGATAAAATACGGATTTAACACTTCACCCAATCTAGGTGGCAGCTTTGTTGCATGTCACTCACTGTAGCTGATGATTGAATCCCTTATCTTTGCCCAAACCTTAGGGTTTATAATTCATTTGAATTCAATGGTGAAAGAATGATGCGTGAAAATTTATCACATAACAATCAGTGTATATGCAAGATTATTTCCTATGTCAGGCAAAGATGAGCATGCAAAAAAAATGTAGACAACCATAGATAGTAGAATGCAAATGAATTAAAGAAACCAGGAGATTTACATTTTGTAAAAAGGTGTTTATACAGAAAATGCAAGTTTAGCCAATGAATATCATATTCAAGACTTCGGATATTTTCGCTTCGGAATCCGATACTGGCAGAAGTTTCACAAATATGAGCAAAACCCTCAATGAACCAGGTCACCAGCTGTTCCTTCTCGAGCTTGACTGTTGTGAAAACCTACCTTGGCGCCCTTTCGGGTTTTCACCAAGGTTGCCCCCACCCTTTTATTTTTGCTTTTGTTGTTTTTCTTTTCTCTTTTCCTTTTTCTTTTCTTCCTTTTTTCTTTTCCTTCTTCTTTTTCTTCTTTTTTTTTTTCGAGGTACCCTTTCGGGTTTTCACCTAAAGAAGACTGAAATATCTCGACCATGATCGACTCAGAAACATGAATTAAAGATTTCTGGCATCAGTAAAATGTACTTCCCTTGTAAAATTATGCGAAGACATTACGGACATCACCTGCCAGTTGATTAACAAATTTTCTAAAAGAAATGCAGCAAGTGACGAAAGCCAGGACTTTGGGCTTTTATAATGAGGTCAGGTGGGGTGTTTTTCAAGAAAAGTTGAGGCTTGAAAGCAAATTTTGATATAAGAGGTGAAATAACTTGAGATTGCACTTTTTTGAAAACAACTCCAAAACTGAGGAAAATTTGCCCCAGTTTGATCGAATTTTCTCTCTTTGCATTTTTCATCACTTTTGCATTTTTCTTTGAAAACTAAATTTGCCCCAGTGTAGGGTTTTCTCTTCCCTTTTTTTTTCTTTTCCTTTTTTTCTTTTTCTTCTTTTTTTTTCAAATAAATTTGCCCCAGTGTGGGGTTTGCAATTCTCAAGGGTTATCAAACGAAATTTGTCAATTCTGATGGCTCAAAGGGGACAAGTAGAGATAAAATGTTTTTAGTGTAAAAGAAGATGGCCTGACTTGCATTTCGCCATTTGCATGAATTTCTAAAGAAAATTTTGCGTGATCAAATGAAAAACTTTTTGCACATATCTGAGTTGATGGGTTGAGGGAATGCCCGTCCATCCATTTCCGCCAAGATGAGCGCTCCGCCAGGTAATACCTTTTGGACAATGAACGGCCCTTGCCAATTTGGAGCAAATTTGCCTTTAGCTTCATCTTGCATTGACAGAATCCGCTTCAGTACCTTATCACCTTCTTCAAATGTCCGCTGATGGACCTTTTTGTTGTAAGCTCGGGCCACACGTTTCTGATAGCACTGACCATGACAGATAGCATTGAATCGCTTCTCATCTATCAAAGTCAATTGCTCATGGCGCTGCTTGATCCAATCGGCCTCCTCCAATTTAGCTTCCATAAGGATTCGTAGCGACGGAATTTCAACCTCAGTTGGTAATACAGCTTCCATCCCATACATAAGTGAATATGGCGTTGCCCCAGTCGATGTTCGGATAGAAGTCCGGTACGCCATTAATGCATAGGGCAACTTTTCATGCCAATCGCGATGCCTTTCTGTCATTTTGCGAATAATTTTCTTCAGATTCTTATTTGCGGCTTCTACAGCTCCATTCATCTGAGGCCTATAAATGGCAGAATTGCGATGTTTGATTTTGAATTGCTCACATAGTCCATCTACCATGTCATTGTTCAGATTCCTGGCATTGTCTGTGATAAGTGTTTCGGGTACTCCAAATCGACAAATGATATGATCTCTCAAGAAATTGGCAACCACCTTCTTCGTGACATGTTTGAATGACTCCGCTTCAACCCATTTGGTAAAGTACTCGATCGCCACCAATATAAATCGATGTCCATTTGAAGCAGGAGGATCGATTGTACCAATCACATCCATACCCCACATTGAACAGGGCCACGGGGCGGTCATGCTATGCAACTCAGTGGGTGGAGCGCGTATAATGTCACCGTGCATTTGGCATTTGATACATCTCCGGACAAAGTCTATGCAATCATGCTCCATAGTAAGCCAGAAGTATCCGGTTCTCATGATTTTCTTCGCTAGCAAATGGCCATTCATGTGAGGTCCACAAACGCCACTATGCACTTCTTTCATCATATATTGAGCTTCATCTTCATCAATGCACCTTAAAAGGTTCAAATCCGAGGTTCTTTTGTACAACACTTCTCCATTTAAGAAAGATTTTGAAGCCATTCTACGCAGAAAATTCTTGTCTTTTGTACCAGCATGCAGAGGGTAAGACCCAGTTTTAAGAAACTCTTTAAGATCATTAAACCAAGGAGTAGTATCTGAGGACTCGTCTGCAGCCCAGCAGTGGGCTGGCTTGTTTTGAAGTTGAATTTGGATTGGTTCGATCTTCAATTCATCTGGATATTGGATCATGGAAGCTAAGGTAGCCAAAGCATCGGCGAATGCATTCCTGGCTCTCGGGAGATGTCTAAACTCCAAATTTTGAAACTGCTTGGCCAAAGTGAGCAGACTACAATGGTAGGGTAGAATTTTCGAATCTTTGGTTATCCACTGTTTCAAGGTTTGATGCACGAGCAAATCTGAATCACTGAAAGCTATCAATTCTTTGATTTCCATTTCCAACGCCATTTTGAGACCAAAAATGCAGGCTTCATATTCAGCCATGTTATTCGTGCAAGCGAATTGCAATTTGGCAGCGGCAGGGTAGTGCTTCCCTTCGGGTGACACCAAAACAGCTCCAATTCCATCTCCGAGAGAATTCGAAGCTCCATCGAAGAAAAGCCTCCATTCAGGACTTTGTTCACTTATATCATCTGCAGCGCCTACAAATAGGACCCTCTCGTCAGGGAAATAAGTACGGAGTGGTTGATAATCATCATCCCTTGGATTTTCCGCCAAATGATCAGCTATAGCTTGCCCCTTGACCGCCTTTTGTGAGGTGAAAACAATGTCGAACTCTGATAGAATTATCTGCCATTTGGTCAATCTTCCAGTCAGCATCGGCTTCTCCAAAAGATACTTCAAAGGATCAGACCGGGAAATAAGATACGTGGTATGACTCAACAGATAGTGTCTCAACTTCTGGGCTGCCCAGGCCAATGCACAGCAGCTTTTCTCAATGAATGAATAATTAGTCTCGTACTGCGTGAACTTTTTACTTAGATAATAGATGGCTTGCTCCTTTCTTCCAGAGTCATCGTGCTGACCTAGAACACACCCTACCGCTCCATCGAGTACAGATAAATACATAATCAAAGGCCGGCCCGGTTTGGGTGGCACTAAGACTGGTGGATGCAACAAATAATCTTTAATCTTGTCAAAAGCCTGTTGGCACTCCTCATTCCAATACAACGGCACGTTCTTCCTCAATAATTTGAACAACGGCTCGCATGTGGCAGTTAATTGGGCAATGAACCTCCCAATAAAATTGATCTTTCCTAAGAAACTTTTCACGTCCTTCTGAGTTTTTGGCTCCGGCATATCTCGAATTGCTTTGATTTTCGCCGGATCTATTTCTATGCCCTTCTTGCTAACAATGAATCCCAACAGCTTACCCGCAGGTGCTCCAAAGGCGCATTTCGCAGGATTTAGCTTTAAATTGTACTTCCGCAACCTCTCGAATAATTTCTTCAGATCAACCAAGTGGTCCTCTGCCCTTTTAGACTTGATTATAATATCATCCACGTAGACTTCCATCTCCCGGTGGATCATATCATGAAATAGGGTTGTCATGGTCCTCTGATACGTTGCTCCAGCATTCTTTAAACTGAAAGGCATGACTCGGTAGCAAAAGGTACCCCAAGGGGTAATGAAAGCAGTCTTCTCCCTATCCTCCTCTGCCATCAAAATTTGGTGGTAGCCAGCAAAACAATCGCAAAAGGTTTCAATCTCATGTCCGGCCGTATTGTCTAAGAGAATGTGAATATTTGGTAGAGGGAAATCATCTTTAGGACTGGCTTTATTAAGGTCTCTATAGTCAACACAAACTCGCACCTCTCCACTCTTTTTTGGAACAGGGACTGGATTTGAAAGCCAAATTGGGTAATGGGAAACAATGATAATGTTGGTTTTGAGTTGTTTTTCAATTTGCTCTTTTATTTTGAGGCTTATATCTGATTTGAATTTTCTGGATTTTTGTTTTACGGGTGGAAAAGAAGGGTCTGTGGGCAATCTATGCACTACCACATCAGTTGAAATGCCAGTCATATCGTCATAGGACCACGCAAATACATCCTGGAACATGGTCAAGAATTCAAGCATCTCCTTTTTCTGCCTTTCATTCAAATGAATACTTATCTGCACCTCCTTAACTTCATCCTCAGTGCCAATGTTAACCTTTTCTGTTTCTTCCAGGTTCGGTTTTGGTTTTTCCTCATATTGTTCAAGGTCCTTTGCAAAAGAATCGAATACCTCCTCATTATCACTCTCGCTTTGGAGTTCTGATTCACAGACCTCCAAGTCGTGAGTGATATAGAAATTGCCATTATCGTATTCCAGAACTGTGATATCCAAAGGGTCAAATAATTTTATTTTTGACCATCTGAAAGAATTAATGAATGTAGGATAATAAGCAAATAAGCATACAACAAACAAATGAACAAACAATATGAATATAGACAACACAACATGACAAGAACAACTTGTGCATTTTCATAAAAACCTTTGATTGAAAGCAAGTGAAAAATGAAAATTTAACAATATTTACATGCACAAAAGGAAAATTGTTTTCATTGGCTATTTACAGATGCAAAAGTATTTTTCATGAATTCATATGAATGATAAACCCCTTTCAGTTTACCGAAACTCCTTCCGAATAGGCAGAAATTCAGCTGTCCAATTGGAAATCGACCCTTCAGGGATGTCAGGAAATTCAGCTTTGTCTGACAAACTATCTTCAAATGTCGCCCCAACGAACAACTGGGCCAAACTAGCTTCAATTTCGTCAACTGGGTTGATTTCTGATATGATCACCTCGGCTGGTCGTGGGAAAGTATAATGCAGCGGTGGAATATCAAGAGCCCTTTGCCTCCCTTCTTTCTCCGCTCTCTTACGCTCCTTCATTTCTCTGATATCCTTAGCAGTTGGTTGGAAACCCAAACCGAATGTATCCCTTTTTTCCATAATCTCCACTGGCTTCAGGATCCCTTGCAGTTCACGCCCCAATCCTCTGTCTAATTTGTATCCTCCACGAATCATTTCCTTAGCCATCATTACACTTGCTTTTGAGAGAGCTTGTTCCTCCATTGTGATCCAACTTACGGAGACTATATCGGATGTGCTATGAGGGGACATGGTGGTACTTCGACTTCCCTCCTCTTTAGATCCAGAATCGGTGATTACCAGGCAGTCCTCTTCGGCAAAGATAGTGATTAGCTTGTCATTTATTACGAACTTCAGCAATTGATGCAACGAAGATGGCACAGCCCCTGACTTGTGAATCCATGGCCTTCCAAGTAAAATATTGTAAATGCTCGGGAAGTGCATTACTTGGCAAGTTATTTGAAATTGGGCGGGCCCCATCTCGATTACTAAATCTGCCTCTCCTATCGGCTCCCTTTGAGCTCCATCAAACCCTCGAACGATAGTCCCTGAAGGCCTCAGCTTAATGTCTTGCAATCCTAGCTTCTCCAAGGTACTCCAAGGACAGATATTAAGTGCGGACCCGTTGTCAATTAGCACCTTCGACAGCATTTTTCCGTTGCACCTCACTGTTATGTACAACGCCCTATTATGTTCAATGCCCTCTGTCGGCAATTCATCGTCAGAAAAAGCAATTTGTTTGTTGAATAATACGCTCCCAACCACGTTTGAAAAATTATCAACAGAAATGTCCCTCGGAATTTGAGCCTTAGTTAATACGTCGATCAATGCATCCCTATGCACGTCTGAAGAGAAAAGTAAATCCAACATGGTTATCTGGGCAGGTGACTTGCTTAGCTTTTCGATTATGTTGTATTCACTTCTCTGGAGTCGTTTAAGGAAATCCACGGCTTCTTTCTCGGTGATTGTTGGCTTAATGGGCGGCTCGGAATTCTTTGCTTGAATCGGAATAGTAGTTTCAAATGGACTTACAGTCCTCCCCGATCTGGTAACCACTGACACCTCTTTCTTTGTAGCTGAATTTTCCCCGATCTGTATAATAGGTTCATCGTAATTCCACGGCACTTGTTGCAGGCTCAAAACAGGCTCTTGCCTCGGGAATTCGATGAATACCGGCTTCAAAGCTTCACTCTCTGCTGGCGTGAGATCCAAGACAAAAGGCTGGTTATCTTCTTCGAATGGCAACTCTATGATGAATGGTTGGTCTGTGACCCCAACTACCTCAGCTTCTCTTGCCAAATCTTTGACTTGTTTCATATACTCCGTGTCATCCATAATGACCCCAATGGTATTAACATGGTCCGGCAAAGGGTTCCTATTTACGTTCGGCCCTTGCGCCTCTCTTTTCCGGATTACAATCTCCCCGGCTTCAACCATATCTTGGATTTTATGCTTAAGCGCCTTGCAATCAAGGGTGGCATGTCCGGGGGCCCCAGAATGATAAGCACAGACAGCTTGTGGATTATACCACGCGGGCATGCCATATGGGTAGGTAGGAGGGGGCACCGTACCAATTTTCCCAGCAGCCTTTAATTGTTCATACAATTGATCCAGAGGCCTGCCTAGGTTGGTAAATGTACGGCCAGGGGGTCGGTTGTAAGGTTCAGAAGGTTGAGGGTGGTTGTAAACAGGTCTATTTGGAGGCGGGAATCTTGGGTTATATGAAGGGCGTGGTCGGTTTTGGGGTGGATTTGGTTGAGAAATTTGAAAAGGGGCTGAAGGTGGGTTTGGATAGCTTGGGCGAGGTCGAGGGTGGTGGATGTTGGTAGTATATACAGGGTGCGGATTTGAGTAGTAAGGGTAATGGGGTTGGTAGATTGGGTTGTGTTGGTATCGGGGTCTAGGTGAAGGGTTTTGGTTCCAAATAAAGGTTGCGTCCCCCTCTTTCTTTTTGAACGGCGGCTTCTTCACATTGCTTCCTTGCCCTTGTTGTAAAGCATCCAACTGAGATTTCAGGGCAGAGACATTGACAATCTTCCCGGCTCTCACAAAGTCGTCAAACTCTTCCAATTTATTCACAATTGCAGCAAAAGAACAACCAGTCATACGGAAAATTTCTTCGAAATATGGAGGATCATGCGCCTTTATGAATGTGCGAATAATTTCATCCTCAGTCATCGGTGGCTCCACCTTCGCAGCTATCTTTCTCCATCTCTTGGCATATGTCTTATGATCTTCAGATGGTCGCCTTTTCGTTCCTTCCAGAGTAGTCCTGGTTGGCGCTAGCTCACAGTTATACTCATATTGTCTAATGAAGGCATTAGACAGATCGAGCCAGGTCTTCACTTCCTCCGGTTTTAGGTTGGAATACCAGTCAAGCGCATCCCCTTCTAAGCTTTCTGGAAATAATCTCAACGGCAAATTCTCGTCATCCACTGGCTTGCCCAACTTGTTAGCAAACAAGCGCAGGTGCGTTTTAGGGTTGCTTGTTCCATCATATTTGTTGAATTTAGGGGTCTTGAACCCCACCGGCAATTGCACGTTCGGAAACAGACACAAATCATCATAATCCAACACCCCTTGTTTGCTTAAACCTTGGCTTTTCCGGATGAATTCATCAAAACGATCCAAGCGTTTAAGCAGCTTCATATCAATCTGGGCAGACGACTCTCCCATTTCTGGCTTATTTTGAAAAGTGTGCTCCGGCACCACGGGCTCCGCGGTAGCCTGGTAAAAAGTTTGTGGATTCGGGTGCATGTTTGGGTCGATTTGAGGCTGAAACCCTTGACCATAAGGAGGGTAGAAAGGAAGATTTTGAGTAAAAGCATATTGCGGGTTAAAAGTTCCCTCAAACGTGGTTTGAAATGGAGGAATAACAAATGGTTCGGATTGTGGTTGTGTAGCGGGTACAGGCTCAGGTTGCACTCCGCTACTAACAAGCTCGTCAATCAACTTCTTCTGAGCGGCCATTTCTGATGCCATTTCCCCAAATTTCGTGAGTAACTCTGTCAACTGAACCCCAGGACTTGCGGCTTCCGGCTGGGCAGTTGCAGCGGCCTTATCGGATGATTCTGGTTGAGTACTCATGTCTACACGATTCCTTTGGGCCTTACTTCGGGATCGCGTAATAATGGGGATTTTCCGAAAAGCTATTTTGAAATTTACCTGAGAATGCAAAAAACTGCTTTAGATAAACCAATCGTTACTGAATTTCTGCAATTTATTCAAAAGAGAAAAAAGAAAAAGACATGAGTTAGTAACTATTTGAACAATTCGGATGCATGTCCTATTTGGGGGGCCCTTTTTGTGCCAAGGGTAGGCCTAGCATGATGCAACACCTTTGAAATGGGACCCGTAATACAAACCTGTTTTCGACAATAATCCAAAATGAGAGCAAAAGAAAAATCATTTTCATTGATAAACCTGCCAATATTTACATCATGTCACGAAGACGATTCCGTACAAGATTGCCAAAACTTCTGAACCTATCTAATACAGAGTCCTTTGTTTCCCTAGCATATGGAATTCTAACACATTCAGTTTGGTCATATAATTCTGCACATTTCCGTTTCAGCTCTTGACGCCTTCCTCGTTCATTTTCATACAATTGCTTGCTTTGCTCGGCCATCCCTTTGTATGCTTCGACAGACTTACTTAACTGCAGAATTTCCTTATCCTTTGCTTCGATAATGGCTTTCAACTTTTTCACCTCCTCAGATGGCTCATCTCGAATTTCTTGCGCAACGGATCCTCCTACCCAGTCTTCGTATTGTGAAGTCGTCAAACCCTTCTGCTTGAGCTCCGGGATGTATCTAAAACTCACATCATCAGATAGCGTCACCCAGGCATCAATAATCCGATCTTTCATAGGGATTTGATTTGGACACATTCCCCAGTTAAAAATAATGGTGACTTCGCTCATGTCAAACACGGGTGGTATTTCTTGAGTACGCCCTAATTGTCTGAGAAACCTTTTTGGGACGTACGCGGTAATCCCTTGAGTACCTAGTAGGAGAATGCATTCGGATGCCTGAGTGCGAAGAACAGGTTTAGTACAATCGGTCCAATCCAACACCCATCTAATATTTTGATCGGTCACGTTCTTCAAGAAATCCACAAACTCAGCTGCATTACGCGGCAAACTGTCTCTGTTAATCCTCTTGTGATGCGTGGTTATCCAGTTGTATGCGAACATTGGTAGACTCGATGAAATAGCCGGTCGCCTCATGAAATGCTCCATTCCCCATATATGTAAGATCAAATTTGAACCACAAAAGAACTTTTTCCCTTTCTGACAGGTAGTGCAGGCTATGAAGATGTCGGCCAAAATGGTAGGAATAATGGAACACGGCCTATCATTAATTCCGAGAAACAAGTCATACAGGATTCTAGTGAGCTTGAAGGCTATCTTTTTGTCTTTCCTAGGAAAAAAGTAGGTTCCCGTCACGACTAAACCGTATACCCAGACTCTCTTTCGATCCCACGCTTCCTTGGAAGTAAACGAGAAGTCCCCTCGATGCCTCTCAAAACCATCTCTTAGCGCAAATCGATCAAATAAGAACTTCGCCTCTATATTTTGGTCTGCCCCTTGTAGTACTGATTCCTTTAACCCAGTGAAACGGCAAAATTCAGCTTTGTTAGATACTAGCGGCAATACCACGGCAGTTCCTTGAAGCGGCAATACCACGGCAGTTCCTTGAATCGGCAAATTGAGAAATCCGGCGACTTCCTCAATCGTTATGGTCATCTCCCTTTTCCCAAGTCTAAAAGCAGAACAAGTGGGGTCCCATAGATGCACCAAAGCTTCTACCAAATATCCATCGGACTTAATGTCCTTGAAATCCCCGATGTGTCCTAATCGATCGGCTATTTGGTTAACCTCATTGGGTGAGAGTAATATGGGCCATCTTTGTACTTCCGGCGGCACTACTAACATCTGTTGCACTCGGCGAGGGCTTTCCATCTATAAACCAAAACCGGAGTCAAATACCTTACCTATAGGTCCCATTTCTCTGGTTAACAGAAATTTAAACGTGCAAATCCCAAAAATTGGGTTAAATACCCATGGGAATTAGGTTGGCTTGTCCCTAATGTGGGATTCCCTAAGTGGCATTCCCTTTCTAAGGCTTATGCATGATGCCATTTTTATCAAAGCAGGGAAAAATGCAATTTGAAATGAGACATGACCTAAGGAGCCCTTTGTTTGCCAGGGTAAGCCTAAAAAATGGTATGGCATTAATTTATGAACAAGATATATCACAATTTTCACATGTGCAATAGCCTATCTACAAGGGTAGGTTTCTAAAAAAAAAAGGTCATGCCAGACCTCTTATTTGCTAGGGTTTGTGAATGCAATTGGGACACAAAATCAAGAAAAGTTAGCTCAGTCCGATAAATACACATAACACATTGTAGCAACAAAATCAACACAAGGAAATAAAGCAATAAAAAGAAGAAAGGGGTTGGACCCCTCCCCTCGTGAATAGTGTCCCTAATAGGGTATGGCTGACTCTACCCTAGGCAAGCTAAAATGGATGCATGAGGTTAGGGTTCACTAATGCATCTAGACTCGATAAGCTCAGGTCCCCGAGCCTTCAGACTTGGAAACCAAGGGTCATTACTCCCAAGGTTCCTTGTCGGTGGCTCGAGCGATTCCCCAGACGTTGCTACGCACACGTCGTGTTACGGCTACCCGTCTGGGCGAATCTAAAAAAAATCTCAACCTTCGACTAAAAACTAATAGGTCATCAACCTAAAGTTTAAAGCGGAAGATCGAGTGACCGACTCGGATCATGCTACGCACACGTCGTGATACGATCACATGTCCAAGTGGTTGCCTAAACTCCTAACAGGGTGGAGTGGCGTGACAAGCCACTAAAAGAAAATAAAAGGGATAAAAGTAGTAAAGCGTATGCTCGTATGCTAGTGCTCGTTTGGAGGGGAGGGGTCAAGAACCAACGCGAGGCTCTAGGGTGACCCATACCTCCCAAAATGCAATGCAAGCGCGAGATAACAAGTAAACATTCATTCAAACATACATTCGTGAGTCGAGGGATTGGTTTGATTACGTATATAAGACAAAAGGTCCTAAAAATGCAAAATGCAATCCTAATATCCACATGCCATGCATAGAAAGGGTAGAAAGAGGAAACGAATGGTTAAGTCAAAATGCTTGGACCCACTTAGGAATTCCCCAGTGGAGTCGCCAACTGTCGCGCCCCATTTTTTTGATAAATAAAAATAAATCGTTTGAGAAAGATGTATTGTTTCAATTTTGATTGGAAAATGATTTTTGTGAGTTGAAAAGACATGGGTCTCAATGGGACTTTGGAAAGCGACGATTTGACCCAAAAAAATAGTTTTAAAAAGGGTTTCGAAATGAAAAGTTTGGAGTCGCCACTTGGTAATGATTTAAGGTGTACCAAGTCACCTAAAAATGAATTAAGTAATAATAAACCCTTTTTAAAACGACTCCTAGTCTACGTAAAACAAAGAAAAGGTTCGGGAGTCACGTTTGACAAAGGGGAAGGCAAGGATAGACTCCAAGGCACCCCTTTGACCTAGCCAAGGCTAGTGGCGTGACTTAACCCTAACTTTCCTAACTTTCTACCCAGGGTATGTATTGCATGTTGGATTATGCCTATATGAATGCAAAAACGAAAAATGCAATCCTAAATTCTACGATGTCTCTCGTGAGGTTTTTGGTCCCAAACCACATGAATTGTGGCGGCCAATAAAGGGAAACCTCATAGAGGTCGATTGATGCAAATGGTGACTCAAGTGCAAGTGTGTAACTGTATAAAAGGTTCATGTATGAAATTGTGTGAAAATCAAAGTGTTTGTGTGCGAATGTGTAAAGAAAGTGCATGTGTGAATTTGTATGAAAATCAAAGTGTTTGTGTGTGCAAATGAATGAAGATAGAATAGTACATATATAAGTGAAACTTGAATTTCATTTGTGAAGTAAAGTAAATAAATGATAAAGATGTCGTGAAAAAATATGGATTGAGAAATGTAAGAGAAATGTGATTAAAAGAGTATGGAAGTGATAAAAATGAAAGTATGACCCTAGGGGAATGCAACAAGTCGGGTACGGGAATGACGCCTAATTCTTCGACTTTGATTTTCCCCTGGATTAGAAGGCGAAACTAGCGTGCTAAGGCTATCGAGTAGCCACACTCGCTCGTTTCCCTTATCGGAAGGGGATTTTCACGCAAATGAACCCTAACTAGCATGAGATGCAAGTCCTAAAGTGAAGGGGAAGGGGTTTGAGGAACATACCAAATGATAAACTAAGGAA
Organism: Coffea arabica; assembly: GCF_036785885.1. Lineage (NCBI taxonomy): Eukaryota > Viridiplantae > Streptophyta > Magnoliopsida > Gentianales > Rubiaceae > Coffea > Coffea arabica. Next base: position 12,855,779 of record NC_092326.1, read on the forward strand.
AAATGCGTGATATGTGGTGATCATGCACTTAATGAAAAAGGAAAGGAAAAAAAAAAAAAAAAAAAACCTATTGGGTCTAGCATTGGACTAGTCCCCTCCTATGAATTCCGACTAGCGTTGGACTAGTGGAAACGATAAAAGAAGCCACAACTAGCGTTGGACTAGTGTGGTGACGTACGTTCATCCATTCCATTCATCCACACTATAAAAAAGCGAGTAGACATGCGAATCACTTATAAACACGTAGCACATAACATTTAGCATGCTTGACTAGATGCAAGACCCTAATAAAGCGATTAAACACTTAACACGTAGGCATGCAACCAACTAATGAACCTATTACATTCACTAACTAAAACAAAAGGGGAAGGGGAAAATGGACCAAATTGCTCGCCACAGCCCTATCTATTACAAGCCAAGAGGTGTACACATACCCCATTAAAAGAATAACTTAAGTAAATGAAATAAATGAAAGGAAATAAGGAGAGGCTAGGAAAGCAAGTAGACATGCAAATTTCAATTAGCACATTAGTCCACATAGGAGAGAAACAAAAGGGGTAAAAGAGATTATACCTCCCCGTTGGTGATACTAAGGAAGTAAACAAACTCAACTTGGCTAGAGTCACCCAAGAAAAGACTAGCTTAGGCTAAAATCACCAAAAACAAAAGATTAATGCACCAATTTAGTGATAAGATATAAACTAAACAATTTGAATCCACCAAAACATCAAAACTTTCCCTCAATTGCAACTCAATGAAGTCAAAACTACTTAAAGACCAAGGCAAAAGGCATGATCATCCAATCCCCAAGCATAACATCCACTAAAGACCCAAATGCAAGCACTACTCAAATCATTTGAACCTAATTGAAGCATTTAAAAAACTCAAAAGTCCCCAAGTAAAAAAAATAAAGTCCAAGCAAACATTATATCTCAAGAATCCAAGAGTGAATGAAGGTCCATGAATGGTTTAAACTTGCATTTCTAGGACCCAATAATGACCACTAATCAATCACAATCAACGTCAAAATGAATCATCAAAGAGCTTCAAAGGTCCCCAAAATAATAAAGATCAATTAATGATTCAAATGCAAACACCTTAGGACCTAATTGCAAGAACATGGAATGTAATTGGGTCCTTGTGACATTGCTGCAAAATCATAGGGACCAAATTAATTAATTTTCTCAATTTTCTGGGTCATAGTGGCATAAGGGGAAACTTGAGGGGTTAAAGCGCAAACTTTAGAACACATTTCATGCATGCTACGTAGAAAACTGAAATTTTTTTTTTACTTCTGCAAATTTCTGCCGCAAGCTTGGACAGCTTCAAACCATGCGTATTCATACCAGAAAAAAGCACAAAAACCCATTTGTTTGCCAATCCAAACTCAACTCATCACTAAGGCATAATATTAACATGCAAAAGAAAGATCTCAAGGTGAAAATCAAATTACAAATTCAGGTGCATTGAACAAGAACTTCCACCACAGGTGCCCGGTTACCACAATTTTAAAAAACACATCTTGGCTACAATTGTGGTGTCCATTCCAATGCAATTTTCCATCACAACCCAGTTCATATCCCATCCCAACATCAAAGCCTTAATCCCAAACAATGAACTCACGGAACTCAGCATTCAAACAAGCCAAGAAAGAAAAGAAAAACTTAGAATGGGAATATGTAAATCTAAAAATTTTCTGCAAAGAAAAACTACTTCAGCCGCAGCTTTTTCTATTCATTTCAATCATGCAAACCAGATTTATTCAGCACCAAGATCCTACCTATCCATCATTCACTAAACATGCAGTTTCATTACATGATTGAATCAAGAAAGGGAGCTGATCATCAAGGGTGGAATGAAGATCAAAACAGCAAAAGAAGAAAGAGTGCAGCAAGCTTTTTCAATTTGCTTCCCAAGCTTAGAAGCCTCGGTACCCAAGAATAGATTAGAAAACTTCTTAATCAATCTTCTAAGCTTTGAACTAACTAACAACTGCACAACTACCGTAACCCAAGCAAGCAAAAATCATATAAGGAAACTATGTTAACTCATCAAGGAATTCATGCAAGGCAACGAACATTCTGCAATCAAAGCTTGCTGGAATTTTCCAGGTTTGGTTCATTATCATGGCAGGAAATACAATTCTCAACAGAAAAAATGTAACCTGCAGCTAACATGTCCAGGATGCATTTAGCCAAAGATCAAAGACATCATGAACTCCAAGCTTAAACCAGCGAAAGACAAAGACCACAGAAATTGACCCATGTTGCTGCAACAAACCAAAGGCTTTTAGCTTGTTGCAGCCAACTTCATGTAAGTTATGGAAGAGGTAAACTTTCTGCAATCAAATCTATCAACAAACTCCAGAAATTCCTGCAATTTCTGACTTTCAACCATGCGGGAAGACGCCATGAAACATGAATTCAAATGAAAATGCAATCATACCCACTACTGCTGCAGGAATCCAACCAAACAAATCATGCAATAGACACATTCGGCAAGCTAAAAAACACATTCTTTAGCCACTATTTCCCTTTTCTAATCTAACAATGGAATTCAGAGCCTAGCCAGCCCACAAACTCAGATTGTGCATAAAGACCACCAAAAGAAACAGCCATGAACACTAAGCACAAACACAGCTAAACGTCAATCCCTTCTCCTCCCAACTCAAACCAGATTCACGGATAGAAACTCGCATGGAGGACGTAATCAAGTGTAAAGACCAAGACTTTCAGCATTCAAACATGATTGAGCAACTTATAATCCAGTCCAAAGTAAAAAATGTTACCTTTAATGCTTGACCGAAGCTTGATGTATTCCAAAAGATGAAATCTTTGTCTCTCTGACTCTCTTGTAGCTGTACCTCCGGATTCTTTTTCTTTGTTCCAACGAACCAGAAACCTTTTTCTTTCTTTCTTGCTATTCAGATTCTTCCTGGAGCCACTCAGCCGTCAGCTCTCTCTCCCTCGGTTGTTCCTTTCCTTTCGTTTTCTCTCTAGCCCTTCCACGCTACTCCAGTCCTTTCTCCAATATGCCAGCCCTTTCTTACTCTCGGCCCTCTCTCAGCTTTCTCCTTGAAGTTTTCTCCAATCTCTTTGTAGCCTTCTGGTTTTCTGCTTCTCAGTTTTCCTTAGCCGTTCACCCAAAAACCTCTCCGTTCTCTCTTGTTTTCTGTCTACAGCCGTTCACTCTTTTTCTGAAAAAAAAACCTCCTCTCCGCGGCCGTTGCTTCTTGTCTTCCAATAGACCCCTGTAGTCCTCGGTTGTTTTATCTCTTCCAGCCACCAAATGGCCTTCCCGTAGCTTTTCTTTTGCCGTTTTCTTCTCAGCCTCCCAAGCCTCTCTTCCCTCTTGTTTCTTTTCTCAGATCTTTATCCCTTTTCCCTGCCTGAACCTTTTGTACAGCTCTCTGTTTCTTCCCCCAGGCATATCCGTCACTCCCTAATCTCCCTTTTTCTGGTTTCCTTCAGAATTTCTCTTTCAGCCGTGCTCTCCCTTCAACCTCCTTGCGGCTGATGTTTTCTTACCTTTTATATGGAACTTAAGGCTACTAAACCCTCACCCCAATGGTGAGGATGAAGGGCCTGTCCTTCCTTCACATCCAGCCATCCAAAGGATCTTCCGTGAGTGTCCTTTGCACGCTGCAAAAAATTGCAGCGTGCATGCCGCGACGTTTTTTTTTTTTTTTTTTTAAATCTAATTAATTAATTAAACAACAAAAATGATAATAGTAAAACAATAATAATTAATGATGAAAACAACTTAATTAACATTAGATAAAAATAAACTAAAAACAACAAAAAAATGCAATTTTCCATTTTTCATTTTTCTCATTTTTCACTTTTTTTTTTAAAAATAACTTAATAAAATAAAATGCCAAAAAGCTGAATTTAAAAGAAATAAACATATTTTTGTGAACAAATTTTCCTTTTTTTCTCTTTCTTTTTTTTCATTTTTCCAATCCAACTAAAGCCTATTTTTTAATTTTTTCCTTTTTCCTCTTTTCCTTTAATTTTCTCTTTTCTCCTTTTTTTTTATAATTTTTCATTTCCATTTTTCCTTCGAGAAAGCATTGAATAAAAACAAAATGACTAAAACATATTTTTGATGATTTCTTTTTTTTTTTTTTTTTTTTAAAACTCTATGCTAATCTTAAACTCAAAAGCTAAAACAAAAAACTAAAACTAAAAGTAAATAAGAATAAATAGCAAATGAAATAGGTCAACTAAAAGGGCGAAAATGAATAAAACTAAAATATCATAACAACTAATAGTGCAAAACACGCAATAACGAACTAAAATGCAAGCAATTTAAAATGAAAATCATGAAATAGATGCTACATAAAATTATTCAAAATTTGGTGTCTACAACTAGTGAAACAAACGCACGAGAAAATTGAGCCCTAATCGCGCCAAACGCACCCTAATGTGAGTTGACTAATGGGTGATTTGAGGCCACAAGTTAATGTCTTCTCTTGGAAGCTTAGAAATCTGATCACACTCTCTCTCTTGCTCCCTCATCTGGCCGGCTAACAAAGGAGAAAAACAACTCCAATTCCATCCTAATTTCTTCACCAAATCTTCTCCATTTCACTTCAAATTTCAACCACTCTTAGCTAATTACTTGGAGATTACATCAAGCTAAGAAAGAGGGCTGCTATCCACGGTTTTCTTGAGCATCTAAGGGGCCGAAATTTCTGATCTAGTCATCCAAGAAGGTAGCAAATCATCCAACTCATATATCTTAGTTTTTGTAAGATATATTGCACATATAAGGTTATATAATCATGTGGGTGGTCTTGTTTATGGTGGATTTGTGTTGTGTGAGCTCTATGAACTCCCACTTTTGATGGAAGGACTGATTGATGTTGGATGATGAAATTAATGGTGGTTTAGTGCTTATATTAGTAGATTAATTTTGTATTGTTGGTAGAAAATCAAAGGAGGTGCTTGGAGCAAAAGTGACCGTTTTACCCCTGCCTTGTCCGACCATTTTGTGCACAATTTTGAAGTTCTAATGACTTGATTATGTTTTTTACATGTTATTGTGAGTGTGTACAAAATTTCATTGAAAAATAACATGATTTGGTTGGTCAAATGAGTTGATTTCCAAAGTTAGCAAAACTGGAAAATGAATCCCGTATTGCCCAGGCAGTCATTTTGTATCGGCTATAACTCTTTGTTCCGATGTCGAAATCAAGTGCCGTTTGTGGCATTGGAAACTAGACATTCCCAGCTTTCCATTGGTACCAATTTCACATTCTGGTTCCACTTGAGTGAGTCACACCATTCGATTGAAAATCACTGTCCTGTTTCGTTTCTCTCCAGGAGACAGGACAGGACTTGTATCTTGATGCTCAAAAACGAGCTGTTTGTGGATAGAATTTCAGAATGGTTTCTTCTGATAAAATTCAGCTTTATGAGAGAGCTTTCCAACACCATCAACCACGTTCAATTCCAAGTTGAATTGAGTGAATTGTGGCCATATTTCGAAACTGATGCAGTGAGTAAAAATCCTCTTTTGACTAGTTGAATGGCCTAGCTTGATTTGGGACTTGTTGTTTTGGAAACTTTGATGTCCAACATCTACCAAACTTTATATTAGATGTTCCTTGGACTTTGTTTTACAAATAAACCAGATTTGGGTTGGTTGCATTGGACAAAATGTTTAAAAAGAAAGAAGAGCTAGAAGACAGTTTTGCCTTGGGAAATTTCTTGAACTTTGATGGTTTAGTTAACTACCTTCTCGTGTGAATTTTCAAATGAAATTCGATAGAGGAGTGGTCCTCATATGGAGGTTTAATTGTGCAAAATTTGGTGATATTCTAAGACCATTTTGATATGCAAATGATGCCCCGAAATTGCTCTTCGAATCTGGAAAACTTTTCCTTTTCTCTTAGCCGATTAGCCAATCTTGACTTGGGACTTGTCATTCGAAATTCTTGGTATAAATCACCTACCAAATACAGCTTGGATGTTTCTTAGACATTATCTACACAAATGAACCATATTTAAGAGGTTTTTAGTGGCCAAATGTTTGAGAAAAGGAAAACAAAGGTACAAGGCAGATTGCCTTGGAAATTCTTGAAAACTTCAACAGTTTTGTTAATTGACTCTTCGTGCTAAATTTTGCTTGAAAATTTGCAGAGGAATAACCCCTATATGGTAGTGTAATACTGCTAAATTTGGTGCCATTCCAAGTCCGTTTCAGTGTTCAACCAACGTCCTAAAGTTCATGTTTAAATCTGGAAATTCTTGATCGAGGAGGAAATTTTAGCCAACTTTGAGCTGCTATATCTTGGCGCTCAAAACTTTGATTCTTGTTCTGTTTGTTTTGTTTTAAACTTTGATTGTAGCTCTAATTGAATTCTGAATTTTGGAGGCTAGTTCGTATTGTGTGAATTTTGCTGGATTTTCAAAGTTGGTCAAAAACCAACCCCGAAACTGTCATAATGGTCCCAAGCAGCAACTTTGAGTCAATTTTTGAATATCTTCCGTTTGGAATCATGGAAAAGTATCTTCTAGGAACTTTTAGTACTTTTGAATAAGTTTCTAACGGTATCAAGCTTTCTAATTATGGACCTACATAGTGCAAGATACGATTTTTCTAAATTGACACCCAAAGCTGAAATTTGTCAATTTCTTAGAAAATGAGATTTTGGAAACTTGCCTTCTTTTCTCGATACCGATTGAACATTTTGAACTCGATTTCATGGAAAATGTTAGTCTCTCTCTTTAGACTTTAAAACTTTACTCTTGAACCTCGATTTACGAGTAATTGAGGTTCATTTTCATAAGATTTCCTTAGATTGCAGTAGCGTACAATCTTCCTCGATAATTAGAGATTCGTAGTGATATTGAGTGGTACTTGATTATTGTTTACTCAGGCACTCGAGGGAATCTCCAAGAGGAACTCGGAGCGGACACCTAAACGCTTGTTTGAGAACTACTCGCTTGTTTTGACTAGGTGAGTGTTCCATATAGGAATACGTAATTGAATAAGTCTAGGACACGCTTATTTCATGATTATTAAGTGTTAAGTGCTATGTGTTAAGTATTTACCATACTCATGCCTATTTAAGGAATGTATACTTGCATTGTATATCTACATGAATTGGTTAAATGATTAACCATATCAAATGACCATGTGAACTCGATACATGCTTAACTTGCTAGATTATTTACTTAGCTTACTTGATTTTGAGAAATGGAGTCGAGTGTGTACTTTATCGCACTCGTTCTCTTTTGAGATGAATAACTCATGCTTGGAAATGCTCGAATAACATGACTTGGTATGCTAAGGTTGCATACGTCGTTGGAGTGAATCTCCTCGACTCTCACATGGTAAAAATGGGATAACGGCCAATGATGGCCTATTCATATGACAAATGCCTGTCAATTAACCGTCACTACTTAACCGTTAACCGTTAACCGTCAACCGTTAACCGTCAACCGTTTACCAACCACATGACTACTTGATTACTTGACTATTTGCTCACATGATTTTCAATCTACATGACTATTCGATATCCATGAATTACATGCTCCCATGAAATCAACTTGTATTGCTTACGTGCTTACGTGCTAAGTATCTACTTGATTACTTGATTATCATGAATCACATGTTATATGAAGCTGTCCATCATTATTAGGCTAGTGTGTACTTTACCTCACTCGACCTACTCAAATGATGAATTTTACCTTTTGTCGAATTACTTGGTTACCTGTGCATGTTGTAAGCTCTAAGCTGAACTTGGGCCCTGCCCTTGGTTACTGACCTACTCGAGCCAGGACTGGGCTCGGTCGGGTAGGTTGGAACCCTGGGCCACCGTTTCGGTATACTCGAGTATTACCACTGGAGGGATAAGGTGATGGCCAGACCGTACCGTGGGGATCTGGAAGTCATAAGGTGCAGATGACCGACAGAGTTCCACTGGAACACCGTATCCTACAGTATATGTTTACCTGGTATCATGATAATTGTTTCATGCTAAAATGCCAATATGAAATCCTGAGCTATGCCTGTAATAAGCTCCAATCACTCGTGAACTATACATGCCAATGTCTTGAACCATAATAACTGTCTCATGATAAATGTCTCATACCATGATAATGTCTCAAATTACCCGTACAATGATTATCACCTCATGATAACATGCCATTGTGTAACCTTGAACCATGCATATGATATGCCCAATCTACTTGATTTATTTGAACTGTTAGAGTGTCCTGGAACCTCACTGGGCTGTGTAGCTCATCCCACGTTGTGGTTTTCTTTTACAGGGTTCGAGACCTATGGTGCTCGTGAGTAGTACTAGATTGTTTTCTTTTGAAAACTTTAATTTTATATTATAACGGATGGCTATTGTACCCTTTTCCGTTGGGTTGTATTTAAGCTTGAAAGCTACATAGTTGTAAGTGTAAGATATTTGAAGTACTTTAATTATGTATTGAAGTTACTTATAGTATTTCGAGCTCTTGAATGATGGAGTGTAGTGAGTCCTGGCGAGAGCTGGGCAGGCGTCCCGCGGATACCCTTTGGTTCGCCTTAGGGAGAAGTGGGGGCGTCACAGTAAGGCCTTACAAACCTTGACTGTAACTTCTTTCCTTTTCCAAACATCAAGCTTGCTTTCAAATGTGTAATCTTGAGAAATACCGGGTTGATATTTCTAATCCATAGTTCACCACTTACTTCTCATCCGTCCACCATACACCGCTCCGGGCCCGCACGACATTTATAAGGCAATACTCCACGAGTATGCCAAGCAAGATCTCTCAATAGATCATGCTTATCATGTGAATCTCATGGCTCACCGAGGTTCTTGACCAAGCCCATGCCAGCTCGAGTTCCAAGGTCGGCCTATGAGTTTGGGCGTCCCCCATGTATCACGTAAGTGTCGAGGAGATTCACTCCAACAACGTATGCAGCCATAGCATACCATGTCATGTATGTAAGCATTTGACAGGTTTAAGCATGTATTTCAGGTCATGTAAACCAAGCAAACCATGTTAAGCATGAGTCATTTGTTTCAAATGAGAACGAGTGCGATAAAGTACACACTCGACTCCATTTTTCAAAACCAAGTAGGCTAAGCATGTAATCAGGTAAGCCAAACATGAATCAAGTCCATAGAGTTCAAGTAGTCATACACTTGACACTCACCGAGCAAATCAAGAAGAAATATTTTCCGGAAGTTCAAGTATTCACTGTAGGATCCTCTTGAAGGTCCTCGTGTGCGCCTGAGCAAATAATAATGTATTATCATTCACGTGCCCCAATTATAAAGGAAGATTGTATGTTAGTACAATCTAAGAAAATTTTATGAAAACTGTGAGAACCCGTATTTTGCATTTTCTAGGTTTTATTATTTTCATGGCTTGTTTTCTACATTTTCGTGCTTAGGAAAAATTTCTAGATAATTTTAAGGAGCAGATACAATTTTTAGATGATTTTTCTAGTATCGAATAGTTTTTGAGAAATTAAGAGCGTATACTGGACGTGAGACCCACTAGTGCGAAAAGTTCGGAAAAATTCGGCCAACTAGGTTAAGTTTTGAATACTGGATGTAATTTACCGGGTGCTAAGAGATAAGTAGAGGTTGCAATTTGGATTGGTGTGAGAGGGAAGAGATAGACATGTATTAAATGAAGTGACACATCTCACCATAGGATTGGTTGCACTTGTTAGAACACTATTCACCTTTTGACCTTTTTACCAATTGACTACATAAATCATAAAATTACCAAAATTCACCATTTTTTTCTCTTCATTCTAGCAGGCCATTCTAAGCAAAGGAAGCAAGAAAACTCTTCAAGTCTTTGGATTAACTCTTGCTCAAATCCATCCATCCAACCAACTTGAAATCTCTCCATAAAACCTCTTCAAGTAGTGTTAGTGAGTTGATTTGTGGGGTTATTTGGAAAGCTAAGAGGACCTATTGCTCCCTCTCTCTTGTTTCTAAGGTAAGTTGTGAAGAACCACTTTCCTTCCTCTAATGATACTTAATTTGTGATTAGTGGTAGTATAAGGTGCAATATTATGGATTACATCTTGATTTGTGGTTGAAGTAGGGAAGTTTTCCATTTATTGGTGATTTTTCTATTTTAATATGAACATGATTTTGTGGCCATCTATGATGATTGGAAATGGTATGTAATGACTCTAGGAGGTGGAAAAAGTGATTAATTACAACCAATTTCTGTTTGGAAGAAAAGTTGACAAGTTAGGGTTTTTGTGAAGAACATTCTGCCCGGTTTTGTAGCTCCTAGTTAGAGGCCGAATTGGCCTTAGCTTAAAACATAAAAGTTGTAGGGAATGACATTTTAGAGGTGCCTACAAACTTTCACGTCAATCGGAGTAGTGTAGCATGAGAAAAGTCGAAATTACCCTTGCTGTCCTGGTTTTATCCGAATGTAAGAATTGGGCCTGTAATTGGTTGTTTTGGCTGGACTTGCTTTGGAATTGGTTGTTGAGGTCTTCTGATGAAATGTATCCCTATTTCTAAGCTTTCTAGTGGCTTTGGAATTTCTGGATTTGGACTTGTGTAGGCTGAGTTATGATGTTTACACCAGAATGCGTTTTGTGAATCTGTTTTACGGTTTTGATGTGGTATCTGGCATTTTTGACCTGTTTGTACTCAAAACTGGGTTGAGTGACCTTCTACAATGTTGTATCCCTGTCTTTTAGCTTCGAAACGGTGTATCGTACACCTTCATCCGGTAATCGTGGTGCCTTTGGTGCCATTACCGCAAAAAGAGGTCAAAAACTGTTTTTTTTCAGGGCCAAAGCTAATTGCATTTCCGAATTTTCTGGTTTCCTCTAATGTGTGTGTATGCTTATGGAACCCTATTGGTATGACAGCCCCACTTTCCCCTTAGGCGAACCAGAGGGTTCAGCGGACCTTCTGCCCAACTCTCGCCGGGACTCAGTCGTTCACTCACACAAATTGGAAATAGAACCACAAGAAAAAGAAAAACGAGGATCCAAAACTTAAAACAAAACTTATATACAATAATATCTCAAGAAGAAGTACAACCGTCAAATATACAGAGGTTCTCAAATCACCATACAACCAACCCGTGCCAAGCACTAGGGCGAGAACCATGACAAAAGAAAACCATGGGCTAGACCCAGCTAGTCTATACCGGCTCTCGTCCTTGCTCGCCTTCCCCTGTTAAGGAAAACAAACTAAAGGGGTGATGATACGAACGTCACCAACCTTGTGACGAAACCCGTAAAAGATTAGCTTCAGGATCGACAAGAGGACACCAAGTTTGAAGCGGATGACCTCAACCCGTTAATCACGTGGTTAACGAACCTTGGTATAATGGTAGAAGACGCCACAACTTAGTGCGATTCTAGATTGATAAGTCACGAACACCTAGAGAAATTCTAAGGTATTCAAGAAGCCTTGGAGAAACCAAGAAAACTCTCAAAATCTGATTTATTGATTGAATGCCTAAACCATTGGAAGTGTGGGCTATTTATAGCCTTACATAGAGATGAACAACTAAATGTGGAACTAGTCTAGAGTTGTGGTCTTGACTAAGACTAACAATTGTAGGCTTGACTATTCCATAAGACTAAGAATTGTGGGCTTGACCAAACCTTATGAGGTCATCCCTTAGGTAAACAACCTTATGAGGTCATTGCTTAGGTAAATAACCTTATGAAATCATCGCTTAGGTAAATAAAGCAAGGCTATGGACCATTAAGCCCTTATTACAATGACTTAACTAAAACAGCAAATGTGACTAGAGAAGGGTCACACATGGTTCTCTTTGGTGTGCACTACATGGATGACTTTCATTCCTTCATGCTCAAGCCCCTCAATGACCTTGGGGACAATTTCTTGGCCTTGTATCTCATGAACAAGTCCTTGGAGTTCCTTCCTCATCTTGTTAGCTCGTGCTCGAGTTACGGGTCCTAGGGGAACTCGAATAGTTCGCACTGGTGTCTCTTGGTTCGTATCATCCCCCTCCTCTTCAAAAGGATTTGTCCTCAAATCAGCTTCATCGTTTGCAAGAAAAGGAGATAGATCAGAGACATTGAATGTAGCGCTCACATTGTACTCACCGGGTAGGTCCAGTTTGTAAGCATTGTCATTGATGCGCTTGATGACTTGGAACGGCCCATCTCCTCGGGGAAGTAATTTATTGCGCCTTTGGATTGGGAACCTTTCCTTGCGTAGATGTAACCACACCCAGTCACCAGGTTCAAACACAACGCGTTGGCGTCCCTTGTTAACCCGTTGAGCAACTTGGTCCATCCTCGCTCAATGTTTAGGCGTACCTGCTCGTGTAATTTCTTGACAAAATCTGCTCGTTTAGCACCATCCATGTTAATGTGCTCAGAAGAAGGTAAAGGTGATAAGTCTAGTGGTATTAAAGGATTAAAACCATAGACTATTTCAAATGGTAAAAAATGAGTAGAACTATGCACCGTGCGATTGTATGCAAACTCAACATGGGGTAAACACTCTTCCCAGGTTCTAATGTTTTTTCTAATGATGGCACGCAAGAGTGTAGATAGTGTACGATTGACAACCTCAGTTTGGCCATCAGTTTGTGGGTGACTAGTAGTAGAAAATAGCAATTTGGTACCCAATTTTCCCCACAAAGTTTTCCAAAAGTAACTCAAAAATTTGACATCCCTATCAGAGACAATTGTCCTAGGCATGCCATGCAATCTAATGATTTCTTTGAAAAACAAATCAGCAATGTGCGATGCATCATCTGTTTTGTGACATGGTATAAAATGTGCCATTTTTGAAAATCTGTCAACAATAACAAAGATGCTATCATTTCCCCTCTTTGACCTAGGCAACCCTAAAACAAAATCCATGGAAATGTCGGTCCAAGGTTCCTTAGGTACAGGTAAAGGACTATAAAGGCCATAGGGTTGAAGTTTAGACTTAGCTTTGTGGCAAGTAATGCATTTAGCCACCATTCGCTCCACATCTCGTTTCATCCTTGGCCAATGGAAGTGCTCTTGAAGGATAGCTAAGGTTTTAGCTACGCCAAAGTGTCCCATCAAGCCATCTCCGTGTGCTTCCCTAACAAGTAAAGAGCGAATAGAGCAGTTAGGTATACATAGTCGATTGAGGTAGAAAAGAAATCCATCAAGGATGTAGAATTTACCTTGAGTTGCTGAACCACAAGAGTCATAAATACCTGAGAAATCTGGGTCATTGGTGTATAACTCTTTGACTAATTCAAATCCTAACAACCTTGCATCAAGTTGAGTGAGCAAAGAGTACCGACGTGATAATGCATCAGCAACAACATTAGTTTTCCCCACTTTGTACTTAATCACATAAGGGAAGGTTTCAATAAATGCAATCCACCTAACATGACGCTTATTCAACTTGTGTTGTGACTTAATGTGCTTAAGCGACTCATGGTCAGTGTGTATGACAAATTCCCTTGGTCTCAAGTAATGTTGCCAAGTTTCTAAAGCACGGATTAAGGAGTACAACTCCTTATCATAAGTGGAATAGTTCAAAGCTGCCCCATTGAGTTTTTCACTAAAGTATGCAATTGGTTTGCCCTCTTGCATTAGGACAGCTCCAATACCCACCCCAGATGCATCACACTCTATTTCAAACATCTTGTCAAAGCATGGTAATGCAAGTAGTGGTGCATGTGTGAGTTGATGTTTAAGCATTTGGAAAGCACGTACTTGAGCATCTCTCCACACAAATGGCTCATTTTTCTTAATTACAGCAGTTAGAGGTGCAGCAATGGTACTAAAATCTTTAACAAATCGTCTATAAAAACTAGCAAGACCATGGAAGCTACGTACCTCACCCACCGTGCTTGGAGTAGGCCATTCTCGAATTGCTTTAACCTTCTCCTCGTCCACTTTGATTCCCGTTATTGCATTAACGGCCCTACAGTCAGTGCACATTCGCCAACTTCCATCCTTTTTAGGCACCAAGATGACGGGAACCGCACATGGGCTCAAGCTTTCTCGTGCCCATCCCTTTGTTAGAAGCTCTTCGATTTGGCGTTGGAGCTCCTTTGTCTCATCTGGACCCATTTTGTAGGCTGGTCTGTTAGGAAGTGGGGCACCTGGAACCAAGTCAATTTGATGCTCAATTCCCCTTATTGGTGGTAGTCCATTTGGAATCTCATCGGGAAAGACATCCTCATAATCCTGCAAAAGAGAGACAATACTAGATGGTAGAGTGTTAGTAAGATCACTTGTAACAACCAACACCTCTTTGCACAAAAGTACAAAGATGGGTGTATTAACACTCAAAGCTTTTCTTACTACATTGGCTTTTATCAATAGACTTTGCCTTTTCTCTCTCTTTTCAATTTTGGCCGGCTCACTATATGTCTTTTTCCTCTCAATTTTCTCGGCCTTATCATTTCCTGTTGAGCTCTCGATTTTTTCTATTTTTTTCTTCTCATTCTCAAGCTCGCTCTCCTTGTTCAGGCTTTCTTGATCTTCACGAACATGGATAGGAGTGAGTGGCACAAGCACAATCCTCTTCTCGCCTTGCTTGAAGGAGTATTTATTGGTAATGCCATCGAATGTAACTCCCTTATCGAATTGCCATGGTCTCCCCAATAGTATGTGACATGCTTGCATAGGGACCACGTCGCATAACACCACGTCCTCATACTTTCCAATTCGGAAAGGTACTTGGACTTGCTTGGTCACACGAACATCCCCACTATCATTCAACCATTGCAAACGATAAGGTGTTGGATGTCGTAGAGTGGGTAGTGCTAGTTTCTCCACCATCAAGGCACTAGCGACGTTAGCACAACTACCTCCATCTGTGATCAAACTACATACCTTGGCTTTGATATAGCAACGGGTGTAGAAAATGTTCTCCCTTTGTGCATGGTCGGCAGCTTTCACTTGGGTTGCTAAGGCTCGTCTGACAACGAGTCCAACTCGTTCATCGACGGGTAATGCTTCCTCTTCTTCCTCTTCTTCCTCAAGGGATGGCAACTCCTCCTTCTCATCCTCATCATCGGTGAAAAACTCACCATTGGGTAAGATGATCATAGTGCGTTGGTTCGGGCATTGGCTAGCAATATGCCCTCGGCCTTGGCATTTGAAGCATCTAGTATCTCGATTTCGCCCCATGCTCGACTCAATGGCAGTCTTTGGTGTTGCCGTAGACTCCCACTTAGTCATATTCGGCCTTGGTCTTGAAGGGATGGAATTACTCGGCCCTTTATCCTCTTTCTTTGGTGGTGTAGTTCGGAGATAAGAGGGTGAAAAGTTGGAGTAACTCCGAGTCGAACCCCTCCTCTTAATCCTCCTTTCAATCTTGATGGCCTTTTCCACCAAATCCCCAAGTTCCACATAGTGGTGTAACTCTACTTGGTCAGCGATTTCGGGCCTTAGTCCGTTCAAGAAGCGTGCCATTGTTGCTTCTCGATCCTCCATGATGTCTGCCCGTAGCATGAGTATTTCCATTTCTTTGTGATAGTCCTCGACACTTCGTGCTCCTTGGTTGAGGCTTTGAAGCTTTTGGTACAAGTCACGGTAGTAGTGACTAGGTACGAAACGCTTCCTCATTAGTCGTCTTAACTCTGTCCAAGTTTGTATGGTAGGTTCACGACTCCTCCTTCGACTAGTGGAGAGTTGATCCCACCACACAACGGCGTAGTCGGTGAATTCGACCACGGCCAACTTGAACTTTTGCTCTTCCGAGTAAGTATTGCAGTCGAAAACAAGTTCAATCCGCTTCTCCCACTCTAAGTAGGCATCAGGGTCTGATCGTCCTTGGAAAGGCGGAATTTTCATCTTTATGCCCGGAATGTGGTCATTTGAAGGCCTAGCATCACGCTTGGACCTACTTTGCTTATGCTCATAGTTGTTGTCTGAGTTAGAGTCGCTAGACTCATGTGCATAAGCCTTTCCACGGCTGCCTTTGGAGCTTCCATGAGACAACTCTAAGCTGTCAATGCGTTGGTGCATCAGTTCAAGTTTTTGGTCCATCATGCGTCCCAATTTGCCTTTGATTGCTTCTGTGAAAAGTTTAAGATCAAAAGCTTGGGAGCTTGCTCCCCCCTCGTTAGCCATGGTAGGGTAAAAAAAAAATTAATAATGGAAAGAAGCAAAGTTTATCTCGCACACTTCAGTTTATCTCGCACACTTCCTCACGTGTTTACTCTCGCTCTCGTGTTTGAACACTCTAAGAACTCACCAAGGTATTTTCAAGGCTCCTCGGTCAACTCCTCGAAGAAGTTAGAACTCCTTCTAGTGTGGATCGACTTACCAACCAGGGTCACAAGATTGTAGCACTTTGAACGAAAAAAGAACAAAAGATGAAGGGACTGACCACGACTCAATGAATGACTCAAAGTTGAATTTTAAGAATCCTAGACAAAAACTCTACCCAAAACTGGAATTTTGAGCTGCTGGTTGCTGCATTTCTGGGCAGTGTTTTGGTAGATAAATGGACACTTAGAGGATTCAGAATGACACTTAAAACTAACCTAATGATGCACGAAAATTTCCAGAATTAATGATTGGACAGAAATTCCCCAATGGTTGCAAAGATGGAATCCGAATGGAAGATGAATTTGTGTTGTGGTAGGACTGTTTTGGAAACCCAAGGCTGACTTTTCTTCTTTAATCCTTTGGAAACAAGGATTAGTCTTCCTATTTGCTGGTTCCCATAAATTCTAAGGTCAAGTTCAAGATTGGAACTGATTTGGTTGTTTTTGGGAACAAGGGTGGAAAATTTGACTTGAACAGGTTGGAAAATTTGACTTGAATAGGTTGGGAAATTTGACTTGAATAGGCTGAATATTCTTCTTCTTCCTTTGTTTTTGTTTTCTAATCAGCCAAGAAGAGCCAAATTTCGTGGCTAAAATGTTCTTAGTCAAGAAAGAAGATTGTTGTGGTGAAGATAAGGATTTTGGCAGCTGAAAATTTGCAGCCTTGTTGTTTACCAAGATTTGGTTCCCAAAACCCAGAAACTTCAAGATTCTTTCAAGAATTCAAGATGTTAATTCCCAGAATTCAAGAAACACAAAATTGAAGATGATTTCCTCCCTAAACAATCCAAGATTTCACGATTTGATCAAGACAGATTTTGGTTGGCTTCAAGAATCCCAACTAAAGTTCCAAGAACTTCAAGATTGTGGTTTTAAACAATCAGGAACTTCAAGAAACCCAAGTTTTGGTCAAGACAGATTTCTAGGAATTTTTGTAAGGTTAGCCAGCTATTTTTTTTTTTTTTGTATGTAAACAAGAACACAAGGTAATAACTAGATAGGACTCTAAAACCCTTGCTACAAACTGATTTTTTTCGGATGAACAGTAACCTCGAATGATCAAATAGAACAAAAGACTGGAATTGAATGGATATAACAGGATAGAAACAAGACTCAAACAAGGAATCAAGAATAAGACACACAAAAAAAGGCTGGACCAAACCAGGCTAACCACAGCAATTAACAACAACTAGACACAAGTTTATGTCGTAACAAATCTGGAAAAATAACGTAAGAACACGAAGTAACAAATCTGGAAATTGCGGATAGCAACTTAGAACACGAAAACAGAATTTTCGACAACTTGACTCGAAAAGCAAATAAAAAAAAAGGATATAACGTGATACCTCTTAATTAGCTCTGATTACCAACTGATACGAACGTCGCCAACCTTGTGACGAAACCCGTAAAAGATTAGCTTCAGGATCGACAAGAGGACACCAAGTTTGAAGCGGATGACCTCAACCCGTTAATCACGTGGTTAACGAACCTTGGTATAATGGTAGAAGACGCCACAACCTAGTGCGATTCTAGATTGATAAGTCACGAACACCTAGAGAAATTCTAAGGTATTCAAGAAGCCTTGGAGAAACCAAGAAAACTCTCAAAATCTGATTTATTGATTGAATGCCTAAACCATTGGAAGTGTGGGCTATTTATAGCCTTACATAGAGATGAACAACTAAATGTGGAACTAGTCTAGAGTTGTGGTCTTGACTAAGACTAACAATTGTAGGCTTGACTATTCCATAAGACTAAGAATTGTGGGCTTGACCAAACCTTATGAGGTCATCCCTTAGGTAAACAACCTTATGAGGTCATTGCTTAGGTAAATAACCTTATGAAATCATCGCTTAGGTAAATAAAGCAAGGCTATGGACCATTAAGCCCTTATTACAATGACTTAACTAAAACAGCAAATGTGACTAGAGAAGGGTCACACATGGTTCTCTTTGGCGTGCACTACATGGATGACTTTCATTCCTTCATGCTCAAGCCCCTCAATGACCTTGGGGACAATTTCTTGGCCTTGTATCTCATGAACAAGTCCTTGGAGTTCCCTCCTCATCTTGTTAGCTCGTGCTCGAGTTACGGGTCCTAGGGGAACTCGAATAGTTCGCACTGGTGTCTCTTGGTTCGTATCAGGTGAGCTATAAGCTCAGTGAGGTTCCGAACACATAGGCAACAAGAAGTTCAACGCATTCATTACATGTTACCAATAATTCAAATACAAAAGAAAGCGATAAACACATTCATTAAAAGGATACGTGCTCACAAGGAGCCATTCGTTCATTCATTCGTTCATTCATTCTCCTTTCGTTCCCTTATACCTTCAATCATTTGAAAATGCATGTGTATATAAGTAAAACCCTCATTCATTCATTCGTTCATTCATTCATTCACCAGGCTCCACCAACCTACAAGGTAATACTCGAGTATACCAAAACGTTCACCCAGGTCCCTAATATCCCGACCGAGTCCGCTTCTGGCTCGAGACGACCGGTAACAAGGGGTAGTGGCCAGTTCAGCCAAAAGGCTTACATTCATGCACAAATAACATTTCAATCATTTAATCATTGAAAATTTCACAATCATTTAGGCTGAGTGCGATAAAGTACACACTTGCCTAGAAGACTCGTTTTAACAATCATTGAAAGCATATAACATGTTATCAATCATTCATACCAGCCAAATAATCATGAAACATATCCAACAGGGAGCACTCACCTATACACGCAAAATAACGTCAACTTCTCAATCACCAATGAAACCTAAAAGTAAACAAAGAACACATTACAATCCATCCAGCATGATTTGGATGAAATCAAGGATTACCCGACTACTCGCGAGTAAACGTATAAAATGACTTTTAAAGTGTCAATAGAGCATATGGATCCGTGGACAGAAATTACTAGGGTTCATAAACCAACCGTGAAATCAAACTCAAAAGGTTATGAAATTTCCGGCAGAAACACTTTAACCAACGACAAATCGAAATCCAATAAGGTAAGCTAAGAAGTATTGTTTCCGGAATCGTTTATGTAGCTCAAAATCAATAGACTATATGCCTTGATGAAAATCATGAAAAGGTGGCAAAACTATCTCACTTTCACTCTTAAAACTTCACTTAAAAGTTATTCACTTGTGGCCGGGAGAACCCTGGGTCAACCTCTATATTTTGGTAAACAGTAAGTAAACGTTTGGAATTTCAATCCAAAGAGGTATTAGGTTTTGGAATGGTAAAATGATCATTTTATTTGCCAAGCGGAAATATACAGGTTCAAATAGAAATTTAGCCCTCGGCCACCTTTTGAAAGAGCCGGTAACATTTTTAATAAATACGTCCAATTCGTCACAAAATACATTCGCAAAATCACTTTAACTTGCTCACATTACAAGAAGAAAAACGGACGGCATGTCCTTTGTGTTTACCTATTTTTCAGCCATTAATGGCTTCATTATTTTCCTCAAAACAGTCCCAACATCTCATATAGAATAATCTCATGTCCAAAAGCCATTCACTAGGCTTAAAGTCATATAAATACAAAAATAAATACAAAAATCAAGCTAGAAACATTTCCGGATAAAAACAGTTTTTGACACCATTTTGCGGTTTTAGCACCATTGGCGCTACGATTATCGGATGAAGGTGCAAGACACACCGTTTCGAAGCTAACAGATAGGGGTACAATGTTGAAGAAGGCCACTCAGTCCAGTTTGTAATGCAACTAGGTCAAAATGGACATATATGAAACCAGAATCTCACAAACAGGTTGGCTAACCGCACAATTGTTAAACAGCAATAATTCAGGCTACCGAAGTCCGATTGTAGTGTATCTTATGGTGTTTCGAAGCTAAAACATGACCCTACATTTCTTATGAAGACCTCCATGGCCAAATCATGCATTTTCATGATCAAAAATGGAAAACTACACAAAGACAGAATTCTGGGCGCGAAACAGGTTTCATGGACAGTCAACGGTATTTCGGTCATTTCACATGCTACAGTGGTCGGATCAAGCTGAAATTTTGTAGGCCACTAGTTTATACCATTGGATACAACTTTCATGTTTTGGACAAAATCTAATTCGGTAAGTATCAGGGTGAAAAGTCACGGTCAGATTGGGTGAAATGACAACCCCGTTCGCTGAACTCCTACCTAGACCAGTCTGGGTATTACCGAATTATCTCAGCATATACAACTCCAATTCAAGTGATTCCAAAGCCATTTGAAATCTAAGATACAAGGCTATAATTCTTAAGAAGACATCAACAACCAAATCGGTAGTATTCCCAGCCAAACTACCCAATTACCAAAGCTGATTACTATTCTCGGATAGAAACAGGGTAGCAGGGGTATTTCGGTCTTTTCACAGGCTACCGAGCTCAGATTGGGCTGAAAATTACAGGCAACTATAAAACATCATTCTCTACAACTTTCATGTTTTGTTATAAGGCCAATTCGGCCTCTAACCTGGTCAAATAGAAACGGGCAGAATTGAGGAAATGAAACCCTAACTGGAAATTTTTGCATTCAAGTCAGAAATTTTCCACTAAAACATCTCTTTAGCTATCACAAGTCATTAATTTAACAAAATCAAGGACAAAGAAAGGATGGCTAGACATGATACCTTGAAATATCAAGAAAGGTGATGGCTTAGGGGTTTTTCTTCCAAAACAACTCCACCAAGAGCTTCAATCTTCCTTAGCTAGCAAGTTTTATGGAGTGGTTTGCAAATTAATCGATTAAAACTCAAGATTTGGACAAGAAATTGAAGTGGAAGATGAAGGAATTTTCTTTCTTTTCTCTCTCTCTAATTTCAGCCAAAGGAGACAAGAAAATGAATGAATTTTGGTCAAAAATCTGATTTTATTAAAGTTACCAATCTTGGTTAAAGTCCAACACCTTTTTGATTAGCCAATCACAATTAAGCTTAGGAACTTCATGGAACCTTTAGGAAGTCTAGCAATTTATGATTAACCAAAAGTCACACTATGGCCCCAACATCTTTTAATCTTTACAATTAACTCCAATGAGTTGTCAACAATATACCGCATTTACCGCACTAGCGGATCCCACATCCATAACGCACTTCAAATTTAACCCGAACTAACTTATACTAGAAAAATGGTTGGAAAAAATATATTCACTTATAAAGTGTCTAGAAAATTAATGTAGTAAAACAAAATAAGGAAAATGTATGAAAAGGAATAGAATTAAATGATATAAATTAATTAAATTTTTTTTTGTTTTTTTTTTGGGCTCTCACAACTGGGGTCATATTTGGCATTGGATAATGACTCGTTATCGAGTCTCATTGTACTTGTTTGCATGTTTTAGGGCGTGACGGTGGTTCACGACATTCTTGTGACGGAAGTGCATGAAACCGCATTTGCAAGCTTGGTGAGTGTACTACTCACTTGTGTGTTAATACATGGCTTTGGTACTTGAACTTGGTGCTTTGAATGTTAATTGCTTGAAGTGAAAGTGTACTTTATCACTCTCACTTATTGCTTATCATGTTATTGGAATGCTATATGAAATGCTACATGAAATGAAAGTACATGGCTTGGTGTCGTTTGGACGAGCATCCAACGACTACAATTGTTATCCTTGAGCTCAACCCCATGGGTCGTTGATTCAATCGAGCCGGCGAGGGCTTGGTCGTGCCAATTGATGTGCCTTAGGGAAGTGTTATATGGAATCTTGTAGTATGAGAGACTCTCGATTCCGGTTTACTCGAGTAATACCAAAGTGCAAGTGTTTGGAGTTCAGGCCTGGTAGGGGAATGTTAGGTGGAAGGAATGGAAGTAAAGTGGAGTCTACGGTTGGTTATTTTTTTGAACATTGACGGAGAGTCAATGACGTCCGATCAAGAAATGCAAACGAGGGAAAAGGGCTCTTAAGAGCCATCCGTATCCTTTTATCACCACCATTAATGTGTGCCTTTGTTTACTTTTGGTGAATTGAAATGTAAAACTATATGTTTACATGAACTTGGTTGCTTAAGTGATAGTATCTCACTGGGCAATTAGCTCACACCGTTCCTTTTGTTTTCCTTACAGGAATATGACTCTTTTGGAATGAATCTTGATAGATGGTTGTTGAATGAACTAGATGAATATCTCTTCTGTATTGTATATGAAGTGGGACCCTAAATGTATCTTTAGGGCCATTTTCACTTTAATTTGGCAAACCAAACATGTAGTAACTTTTGGATTACTTTTGTATGCCATTGTGGCGTGTAATTGCAAAATGTCAAGTGTATATGTGTTTTAAATATTTGGTTGGGTTCGGACGGGTCGGTTACTATTCATGGCCGACTCTGGATTTCATTTTTTTATTTTGGGTTATTTTGCCATTTTGACTTGTTTACGCGCGTTATAAGTTCCGGAACGCAATAGATCGCTCTAAACTGCACCGTTAGTCCTGGCGAGAGCTGGGCAGGCAGTCTGCTAACCCCTTTGGTTCGCCTTAGGGGAAGGTGGGGCTGTCACAGGTGGTATCAGAGCCTAGGTTTGAATTAGCCTGGGTGTAATAGAAATGCTCGATGTGAGGGTTCTTTATTTATGGCCTTTAAGCTTATTTATGGTTAATTGCTCTTTTGGTGTAGGATGGCCGGACAGGGTGAGCCTAGTGATAGTCCTTCGGATGAGCGACCTCGTGAAGCGCTTCCAGTGATCCCATACCCTATTCGGCCAGGTGGGGCCGTGGTTCGTTGGAGTCCGGCTAACCGCCTTAGACGGTGCGAGTGTCGACATAAGTATGCCTACCCTAACACTCTAGTGTTTGCAGTGGCCGAGGAGCGTAAGGAGTTGGCAGAAGATAATGCGAGACTTGAGGCCGAGGTGACCCAGCTTAGGGCGGCCAATGAGAGACAGGCCAAGCGCATTAATGGTCTGAAGTACGATGTGCTTGAGGCAGAGGATAGGGTTGATGACCTCTGCACTCAGCTGAGGGAAGTCCATGAGCGCGAGTCCAAGCGAGCTCGAAAGGTGAAGAATCGAGCCGCTTCGATCCTGAACCTCTGCGCCGAGGTGGTCGAGGGCGTGAGCGACGAGGACTCATGTGCGGGGGCCGAAGCTGGGACTGGATCTACCCCGTCGAGTGAATCCACCCCGTCGAGGGAGTCTACTAGCCCATCGACGGACTAGGTCTCGACTTTTAGTGTTTTTTGGGATAGTTTTGTTTTGTATATAGGCGGATAGGGGAAAGAGCCTTAACTAATCGTTTTGTACGTCTAGATTAGCTACGTGTATATTTTTTTTTGTTGAGGCCATTCCCTTGGGGATTGTCCATGTGTGTATTTGGCTTGACTGTACTTGACTTGACTGATTGCATATATGTGTGTTGCTTGCCTTGCTTGGAATGTATATATCTGTTTGGAAAAGTTTTGGATTTTGCTTACATGCATTGTTTTATATTGGTTTAGTACCATTGTCTAGACCAAGTGAAGTTATGGAAGGAACACGTAGTGAGCGGGGACGTGGGCGCGGAAATAGACAACCCACACCGGATAGGGGTACTGGGAAAACCTCTACTGGACCTAACCCTGACCCCAATGTGCTAATCGCTGCCGCTATGCAGCAAATGACTAACTTGCTAGCACAAGTAGTGCAGCAACAAGGCCAGAACCCAAACCCTAACCCCGGAAACCCTGGCAACCATGTTGAGAGCGAAGACCGAGCTCTTGAACGATTTCAAAAGTATGCTCCGCCCAAGTTCATTGGGGGACCAGATCCGGATGTTGCCGAGAGATGGCTCGAGAAGATGGTCGATATTTTTGCGGCCTTGCACTACACCGATGAACGGCAGGTGACTTTTGCAGTTTTCCAGTTAGAACGGGCGGCCCGTTCCTGGTGGAACGTGATACGATAAAAATGGGAACGGGAGCAAAAGCCCAAGACTTGGGTGAATTTCATCAGGGAATTCAACGCGAAATTCTTCCCTCCTCTGGTACAGGAGAGGAAGGAAGATGAGTTTATTCGACTCCGCCAAGGAGCTCAATCGGTGGCGGAATACGAGAGCCAGTTCACCCATTTGTCCAAATTTGCGCCTAAGTTGATCATGACCGAGCAGCGGCGGATCAGGCGTTTCATCCAGGGCCTGAACGTCGAAATCCAAAAGGGCCTCTCAGTGGCTCAAATCAATGCTTTTAGCGAGGTCGTAGAAAAGGCTCAAAGGGTAGAGAGTGCTCGATTGCAAGTCCGGAACTTCCAGGCGAAAAAGCGGGGCTTTCCTGGAAGCAGCTCTAGACAAGGGGACAAAGGTACTCCCTCCAAGTTTGGACGCGGAGCTGGAGGTGGACGACAGTCAGGTTCCGGCAGAGGGGCTCAGTCTAGGGGCGGCCTAGCCAGGAGAGGCCAAGGTGGAAACTTTCAAAAAGGTTCAGGTTCAGCGTCCCGTGGACCTTGCGGGTACTGCGGAAAGCCGAATCACTCTGAAGACAATTGTTGGAAGAAGGGAGGTAAATGTCTGCGTTGCGGAAGCGCAAACCACTAGCTTGCTACCTACCCACTCTTAACGCAAGACGGAAGGGGAGCTCAAACCACGTCCAAGACCAATACGGGACCGAATAAGGGGAATGAGGCGAAACCTAAGGTGCCAGCTCGAGTCTATTCAATAGAACCTCGACAAGTCCCGGATTCCTCAGAGGTCGTAGAAGGTACGATCCCTATTTTCCACCGTTTTGCCAAAGTTTTAAATGATCCTAGTGCCACTCATTCCTTTGTTAACCCTGATTTCATGTGTGGCATCGATATAAAACCTGCTAGTTTACCATACGACCTAGAAGTTAGTACACCTACGGGGAATCAACGTTTGGTTACTAGTATGGTTTATAGGGATTGTGAAGTGTGGGTAGGAGAGAAAAGATTGTTAGGGGACTTGATAAGTTTGGTTATTAAAGGGTATGATGTAATATTGGGTATGGACTGGTTAGCCAAGTATAATGCCCAACTGGACTGTAAAACGAAAGTTATAGAATTTCGGATTCCTGGTGAGGCGACCTTAAGGTTGGATATAAGGGGTAGGTTAGCCTCATCTGCTTTGATTTCAGGCATTCGGCCTAGGAAATTGCTAAGTCGAGGGGCGCAAGGATTTTTGGCCTTTTTGATTAACACCCCCGCGGATAAGTTGAAAATGGATGACGTGGCCATAGTGAAGGAATTTCCAGACGTGTTTTTTGATGAGCTAGTAGCTCTGCCTCCGGAAAGAGAAATTGAGTTCAAAATAGACCTGCTACCGGGATCCTCACCTATTTCAAAGATACCATACCGAATGGCTCCTGCTGAGCTCAAGGAGCTAAAGTTGCAATTACAGCATCTTTTGGAGCGGGGATTCATTCAAGAGAGTGGGTCTCCTTGGGGAGCTCCTGTGCTGTTTGTGAAGAAGAAGGATGGTGGTTTGAGGATGTGTATTGATTATCGGGGCCTGAATAATATTACGATTAAAAATAAGTATCCACTGCCCCACATCGATGAGCTATTTGACCAGTTGCAGGGAACGGTGGTCTTCTCGAAACTGGACCTCCGCCAAGGGTACTACCAGTTATTAATCAGGAAGGAGGATATTCCGAAAACTGCTTTCAGCTCGAGATATGGGCATTACGAGTTCACAGTTATGCCCTTCGGACTGACCAATGCTCCTGCCGCCTTCATGGACCTAATGCATAGGGTTTTCAAGCCCTACTTGGATCGATTTGTAGTGGTCTTCATCGATGACATCCTGGTCTATTCCAAGACCCGTGAAGAGCATGAGCAACACTTGAAGATTGTCTTACAAACCCTAAGAGACCATCAACTGTATGCCAAGTTCAGCAAGTGCGAATTTTGGCTGGAGAAAATTGCTTTTCTGGGGCACGTAATTTCTCATAAGGGAATTTCCGTTGACCCGGCGAAAGTAGAGGCTGTGACTAATTGGAAGAGGCCCGAAAGTCCCACAGAGGTTCGCAGCTTTCTAGGACTGGATGGATATTATCGACGTTTCATCAAGGACTTTTCTAAACTGGCCAGTCCTCTAACCGACTTAACAAAGAAACATGGTCGGTTCATTTGGAATGCTCAAAGTGAAACAAGTTTTCAAGAGTTAAAGAAGAGATTGACCATGGCTCCAGTTCTGGTCTTACCTAACGGAGGTGATGGGTTTGCTGTGTATACGGACCCGTCACGAGAAGGTCTAGGATGTGTGCTAATGCAGAACCGCAATGTGATCTCTTTTGCCTCTCGGAAGTTAAAACCTCACGAGCAGAATTATCCAACCCATGATCTGGAGCTAGCTACCGTTGTTTTCGCTCTTAAAAAGTGGAGACATTACCTATATGGGGTAACTTTCGAGGTTTACTCCGATCACAAAAGCCTGAAGTATCTCTTCTCACAGAAGGAATTGAACACGAGGCAACGGAGATGGGTGGAATTTCTGGAGGATTACGACTGTACCATTAACTACCATCCAGGAAAGTCGAACGTAGTGGCCAACGCTCTAAGTCGCAAAGCTCACGTCGCAAGCTTAATGATTAGAGAGTGGAATTTGCTCAAGTCGGTTTGCGAGTGGAGACCCTGCCTTGGGAGTCATAAGTTGATTTTTGGCAATATTAAAGTGACTTCCACCCTGTTGGAAAGGATTAAGGAAGCGCAAAAAGAGGATGTGATGGTACGGAAGTGGGGAGAGAAAGTGGAAAAAGGAGAAACAACTAATTTCGATTTCAGTCCTGAGGGTATTTTAAAATACCGAAAGCGAATAGTGGTGCTGAAAGAGGAGTCGTTGAAAACAGAAATTCTAGAGGAAGCTCATCGGTCCAAGTATTCAATTCATCATGATAGTAGCAAGATGTATCAAGACCTGAAAGGAACCTATTGGTGGGACAATATGAAGAAGAAATCGCTCTGTACGTGTAGAAATGCCTCGTGTGCCAACAAGTTAAGACAGAGCATCAAAAACCATCGGGTTTGTT
This sequence comes from Coffea arabica, assembly GCF_036785885.1. Taxonomy (NCBI): domain Eukaryota; kingdom Viridiplantae; phylum Streptophyta; class Magnoliopsida; order Gentianales; family Rubiaceae; genus Coffea; species Coffea arabica. Next base: position 12,882,981 of record NC_092326.1, read on the forward strand.
ACAACCCCTTGAGATACCCGAATGGAAGTAGGAAAACATCACCATGGACTTCGTCTCCGGTTTGCCACGAACGCAGCGAGGACACGATGCCGTTTGGGTAATCATCGATCGATTAACCAAGTCGGCCCATTTCCTGCTAGTAAACATGAAGTATTCCATGGACAAGTTGGCCTAGCTGTACATGGACGAGATCGTAAGGCTGCACGGTGTTCCTGTGAGCATCGTCTCCGATCGAGATCCACGTTTCATATCTCGGTTTTGGCAAAAGTTCCAGGAGACTCTAGGGACGAAACTCAACTTGAGCACAACCTATCACCCTCAGACGGATGGACAATCGGAGCGAGCAATTCAAACTCTCGAGGACATGTTACGAACTTGCATTCTGGATTTTGGAGGCAACTGGGGTCAATACATGACCTTAGTAGAGTTTGCGTACAACAACAGCTACCATTCGTCGATTCAAATGGCTCCATATGAGGCACTATATGGACGAAAATGCCGATCACCGATCTACTGGGATGAAGTTGGTGAGAGGAAGGCATTAGATCCAACCACTATTCCATGGATGGAAGAGGTTCGAGAAAAGGTCAAGTTGATACGGCAACGACTCCAAACTGCTCAAAGCCGACAAAAGAGCTACGCAGACAACCGAAGAAAAGATTTGGAGTTTGAAGTTGGAGACCGTGTTTTCCTCAAGGTTACACCGTTACGGAGTGTTACGGCGGGTAGAGGAAAGAAATTGCAACCAAGGTTCGTCGGACCTTACAAGATCCTGCAGAGAATAGGTGCGGTAGCATATAGACTAGAGCTACCGTCAAGTCTCTCGAGAATTCATGACGTCTTCCACGTCTCGATGCTCAAGAAGTACTATCCCGACCCCTCCCACATCTTACAACCAGAGGAGATCGACGTGGACGAATCGCTTACTTATGAAGAAAAACCTGTCCAAGTGCTTGACCGGAAAGTCAAAGAGCTCAGAAACAAACAGATTCCGTTAGTGAAGATACTATGGAGAAACCATGGGGTAGAGGAAGCTACCTGGGAAGTGGAAGAAGAAATGCGAAAGAAGTACCCTGAACTTTTCTTGAGTTAAGGTGAGGAATTTCGAGAGCGAAATTCTTTTAAGGGGGAGAGAGTGTGAGAACCCGTATTTTGCATTTTCTAAGTTTTATTATTTTCATGGCTTGTTTTCTGTATTTTTGTGCTTAGGAAAAATTTCTAGATAATTTTAAGGAGTAGATATAATTTTTAGATGATTTTTCTAGTATCGAATAGTTTTTGAGAAATTAAGAGTGTATACCGGACGTGGGACGTGGGACCCACTAGTGCGAAAAGTTCGGAAAAATTCGGCCAACTAGATTAACTTTTGGATACTGGATGTAATTTACCGGGTATTAAGAGATAAGTAGAGGTTACAATTTGGATTGGTGTGAGAGGGAACAAAGAGATAGACATGTATTAAATGAAGTGACACATGTCACCATAGGATTGGTTGCACTTGTTAGAACACTATTCACCTTTTGACCTTTTTACCAATTGACTACATAAATCATAAAATTACCAAAATTCACCATTTTTTTCTCTTCATTCTAGCCGACCATTCTAAGCAAAGGAAGAAAGAAAACTCTTCAAGTCTTTGGATTAACTCTTGCTCAAATCCATCCAACCAACCATTGAAACTTGAAATCTCTCCATAAAACCTCTTCAAGTAGTGTTAGTGAGTTGATTTGTGGGGTTATTTAGAAAGCTAAGAGGACCTATTGCTCCCTCTCGCTTGTTTCTAAGGTAAGTTGTGAAGAACCACTTTCCTTCCTCTAATGATACTTAATTTGTGATTAGTGGTAGTATAAGGTGCAATATTATGGATTACATCTTGATTTGTGGTTGAAGTAGGGAAGTTTTCTATTTATTGGTGATTTTTCTGTTTTAATATGAACATGATTGTGTGGCCATCTATGATGATTGGAAATGGTATGTAATGACTCTAGGAGGTGGAAAAAGTGATTAATTACAACCAATTTCTGTTTGGAAGAAAAGTTGACAAGTTAGGGTTTTTGTGAAGAACATTCTGCCCGGTTTTGTAGCTCCTAGTTAGAGGCCGAATTGGCCTTAGCTTAAAACATAAAAGTTGTAGGGAATGACATTTTAGAGGTGCCTACAAAATTTCACGTCAATCGGAGTAGTCTAGAATGAGAAAAGTCGAAATTACCCTTGCTGTCCTGGTTTTATCCGAATGTAAGAATTGGGCCTGTAATTGGTTGTTTTGGCTGGACTTTCTTTGGAATTGGTTGTTGAGGTCTTCTGATGAAATGTATCCCTATTTCTAAGCTTTCTAGTGGTTTTGGAATTTCTGGATTTGGACTTGTGTAGGCTGCGTTATGATGTTTACACCAAAATGCGTTTTGTGAATCAGTTTTACAGTTTTGATGTGGTATCTTGCATTTTTGACCTGGTTGCACTCAAAACTGGGTTGAGTGACCTTCTGCAATGTTGTAGCCCTGTATTTTAGCTTCGAAACGGTGTATCGTACACCTTCATCTGGTAATCGTGGTGCCTTTGGTGCCATTACCGTAAAAAGAGGTCAAAAACTGTTTTTTTCAGGGCCAAAGCTAATTGCATTTCCGAATTTTTTGGTTTCCTCTAATGTGTGTGTATGCTTATGGAACCCTATTGGGGTCATATTTGGCATTGGATTATGACTCATTATCGAGTCTCATTGTACTTGTTTGCATGTTTTAGGGCGTGACGGTGGTTCACGACATTCTTGTGACGGAAGTGCATGAAACCGCATTTGCAAGCTTGGTGAGTGTACTACTCACTTGTGTGTTAATACATGGCTTTGGTACTTGAACTTGGTGCTTTGAATGTTAATTGCTTGAAGTGAAAGTGTACTTTATCACTCTCACTTATTTCTTATCATGTTATTGGAATGTTATATGAAATGCTACATGAAATGAAAGTACATGGCTTGGTGTTGTTTGGACGAGCATCCAACGACTACAATTGTTATCCTTGAGCTCAACCCCATGGGTCGTTGATTGAATCGAACCAGCGAGGGCTTGGTCGTGCCAATTGATGTGCCTTGGGGAAGTGTTATATGGAATCTTGTAGTATGAGAGACTCTCGATTCCGGTTTACTCGAGTAATACCAAAGTGCAAGTGTTTGGAGTTCGGGCCAGGTAGGGGAATGTTAGGTGGAAGGAATGGAAGTAAAGTGGAGTCTACGGTTGGTTATTTTTTTGAACATTGACGGAGAGTCAATGACGTCCGATCAAGAAATGCAAACGAGGGAAAAGGGCTCTTGAGAGCCATCCGTATCCTTTTATCACCACCATTAATGTGTGCCTTTGTTTACTTTTGGTGAATTGAAATGAAAAGCTATATGTTTACATGAACTTGGTTGCTTAAGTGATAGTATCTCACTAGGCAATTAGCTCACACCGTTTCTTTTGTTTTCCTTACAGGAATATGACTCTTTTGGAATGAATCTTGATAGATGGTTGCTGATTGAACTAGATGAATATCTCTTTTGTATTGTATATGAAGTGGGACCCTAAATGTATCTTTAGCGCCGTTTTCACTTTAATTTGGCAAACCAAACATGTAGTAACTTTTGGATTACTTTTGTATGCCATTGTGGCTTGTAATTGCAAAATGTCAAGTGTATATGTGTTTTAAATGTTTGGTTGGGTTCGGATGGGTCGGTTACTATTCATGGCCGACTCCGAATTTTATTTTTTTTTATTTTCGGTTATTTTGCCATTTTGACATGTTTACGCGCGTTATAAGTTCCGGAACGCAATAGATCGCTCTAAATTGCACTGTTAGTCCTGGCGAGAGCTGGGCAGGCAGTCCGCTAACCCCTTTGGTTCGCCTTAGGGGAAGGTGGGGCTGTCACAAAAACAAACCTCAATTACTCGTAAATCGAGATTCAACTATAGTTTCTTAAAGTACAAGAGCGATCGAGTTTTAATTTTGGAAAATCAAGTATAAAACGCTCAAGTAAGGAGTGCTTGAAAACTCCCTTCCTTTGGAATTTGGAAAATTTTCAGTTTTGATATGATATTTTGAAAAATCGTATCTCACATTCTACGTGTCAAAAATTGGAAAACTTGGTACCGTTGGAAACCTCTTGAAAGTACTAAAAGTACTTAGAAGACACTTTTCCATGATTCTAAATGGAAAATATTCAAAATTGGGCTCAAAGTTACTGTTTCAGAGTACTTAAGGTTGTGTTGGGGTTGGTTTTTTGCTAACTTTGAAAATTCGGCAAAATTCACACGTTGCGAGCTAGCCTCTGAAATTTGTAACTCAATTAGAGTTGCAAGTAAGGTTTACAATAGAAAAAGTGGATCAAGAATCGGAGTTTCGGGCACCAAGATACGGTAGTTCAAAGTTAGGGAAAAATCCAAAACTGGTGAACAATTTCCAGATTTGAGCTTCCAACCTTGGGACTTTAGTTAGGTATCGAAATGAACTTGGATTGGTACAAGGTTTGGCAGTATAATACTCCTATATAAAGAGTATCCCTCTACCAAATTTCATGGAGAAATAACTTCGGGAAGGTAGTCAACCAAACAACCAAAGTTTCGAAAATCCTAAGACAAAACTGCCTTGAGCCTTTTATTTTCCATTCCAAACATTTGGTCAAGGAAAAATTCCTCAAACATGGCTCATTAGTGTAGGCAAAGCCTAAGAAACATTCATGGTACATTTCGTAAGTGTTTAGCACTGAAAATTTCAGTTACCAAGTCTACACCAATCCTTGCATCAAATATGTCCAAAAGTTAGGGTTTTCAAGAGTAGGGAAGGTTCCGTATTTTGATCATAAATCACTCAAAGATTTATGGCGTTGGAATTGGGCATGGTTTATAGCATTGGAAAAAACATTCATAGAGCTATAATTTCACAGAAGAAATCATTTTGAATTGAGCATGGTTTATGGCGTTGGAAAAAACATTCATAGAGCTATAATTTCACAGAAAAAATCATTTTGAAATTCGGCAAACAACTAGCTCGAATTCGAGCCAAAAGTTGGAGCCTCAGCATTTTGCTCCAGGAAAACAAAGAAACAGAACAGCCGACTTTAAATGGTTGGTTCGGCTCACATACATGGAACCAGAATGTGCATTTTATACCGTCGGAAAGGTGGGAATGCCTGATTTCAAATGCCACTGATGGCACTTGATTTTGATGTCGAAGCACAAAGTTATGGACAAAACAAGAAAGCTGGTCCGAGCATGTCGGGAAAAATTCCAGGTTTACCAACTTTGTGAAATCAATTCATTTAACTCACCAAACCTCAATATTTTTCAATGAAATTTTATACACCATCTATACAACATATAAACATCATATATAAGTCATTACAACCCCAAAATTCCGCAGAAATAGGTACGTTCAAAGCAGGGGCAGAATCGGAACTTTTACCCCATGCATCTCTTGAAGTTTATACTAATAATACACCATTAATCTACCATTTTGAGCACTAAACCAACATTAAATTCATCATCAATCATCACATCAGCCATCAAGACAAAGGGTGAGAGTTCATAGAGCCCACCTTCCAAATTTCCAACTGTCGCGCCCCATTTTTTGAATAAAATAAATAAATGGTTTAAAAAATGTATTTTGTGTTTGGAAAATGAATTGTGATTTAAAAGAAAGATGGGTCTAAATGGGACTTTTGAAAATGCGACGATTTGACCCAAGAAAAATAGTTCAAAAAGGGTTTTTTATATGAAAAATGGAGTCGCCACTTGGTATAGAGTTAGGGTGTACCAAGTCACCCAAAAAGTGAATTTTAAAGGAAAAAAAGTAAGAAACCCTTTTGAACGGCTCCTAGTCCACGCAAACAAAGAAAAAGGTTCGGGAGTCACATTTGACGAAGGGGAAGGCAAGGATAAAAATCCAAGGCACCCCTTCAACCTAGCCAAGGCTAGTTGCGTGATTCAATCAAAGTTTTTCTTATTTTAACCAAAGAATTTATTACATTTGGATGCACTACATGAATGCAAAATGAAGGAAAAATGCAAACCTAAATTCTAAAATGTCTCTTGTAAGGTTTTTGGTCCCAACCACATGAATTGTGGCGGCCAATAAAGGAAAACCTTATAGAGGTTGATTAATGCAAATGATGGCTAAAGTGCAAGTGTGCAAGTGTATAAAAAGGTGAACGTGTGAATTTGTATGAAAAATCCAAGTGTTTGTGTGCAAGTGTATGAAAAGGTGCATGTGTGAATTTGTATGAAAAATCCAAGTGTTTGTGTGCAAGTGTATAAAATATAGTGATAAGTGCATATAGGTGTAATTAAGTGCAATTTTGTGAAGTAGAAATCAAAATGAACAATAAGGAAAGGAAAAGTGATGAGGAAATGTGAATTGAAAAAGTAAGTGAAAAATTGAGAATGAATGAACCTAAAGGAATGTATCAGGTCGGGTACGGGGGTTGACTCCTAACTTTTCGACTTCGATTTTCCCTTTTGATTAGAAGGCGAAACTAGCGTGCTAAGGCTATCGAGTAGCCACACTCGCTCGTTTCCCTTATCGGAAGGGGATTTTCACGCAAATGAACCCTAACTAGCATGAGATGCAAGTCCTAAAGTGAAGGGGAAGGGGTTTGAGGAACATACCAAATGATAAACTAAGGAAAAATGCGTGATATGTAGTGATCATGCACTTAATGAAAAAGGAAAAAAAGAACTTATTGGGTCTAGCATTGGACTAGCCCATCCTATGAATTCCGACTAGCGTTGGACTAGTGGAAACGATAAAAGAAGCCACAACTAGCGTTGGACTAGTGTGGTGACGTACATTCATCCATTTCATTCATCCACACTATAAAAAAACGAGTAGACATGCGAATCACTTATAAACACGTAGCACGTAACACTTAGCATGCTCGACTAGATGCAAAATCCTAATAAAGCATTTAACATATAACACATAGGCATGCAACCATTACATTTGCTAACTAAAACAAAAGGGAAAGGGAAAATGGACCAAATTATTTGCTACGCCCTATCTATTACAAGCCAAGAGGTGTACACATACCCCATGAATAAATAAAAGAAATACTTAAAATGAAAGGAATTAAAGCAAATTTAAGGAAGCCAAGTAGACATGTAATTCTCAATTAGCACATTGGATCACATAGGAGAGACAAAAAGATAAAAGAAATTATACCGTCCCCTTGCTTGTGAAGCTAATGAATGGAAAAGGTTCTAAATCGGGCTAAAACCATTGAACAAATGATTAATGCACCAATTTAATAGTAAACCAAATAGCACAAAAAACAAAAGTCAAGGAACCACCAATTGATATGAAATTGAACCATTGGAGCCCTTCAAATAATCAAACAAATCCATATTCGTCAAATAGGGATCCAAATGGAGATGAAAAAGACATTCGCAGGATCAAATTGATGGACATTTCCAATTATTTGGGCCGTAGTGGAATGAGGAAGGACTTGGGGGGTCATAATGCAGTTTTCCAAAATTTTCATGCAAACGTCCATGCAAATGAAAACCTCTCGGCAATAAGTTTCATTCATGCGTTTCTGCTGCAATCTTTGGCAGCTCCAAACCACGCATGTTTCAACCCAAAAACAAATACACAAAGTTCATTGTCTGCCACTCAACTCATATGCATCCCAAAACATCAATTTTAAGCAATAATTATCTATCATTATTGATCCCAACAGAGAGTATTCAACAAGAAAAACAAGGAAGAGACAGCAAGAATTCTCAAACTTTACTCAAAACCTTTGCTCAAACCCTCAAATCAGGACAAAAACATGCTGAAAACTGAAACACAAAGCAGCCAAAATATTAGACATCTGTACAAGGATTTTCAAAGCCACATCATACAACCCATGAAGATATTTGCTGCAAAGATCATGTAAAACTACGGTGGGAGTTTCTGCAGCCTTTTGGCTATGGGGTTTTTAGAATTTCTGCTATGATTCAGTGCCCACCACAAACATCAACAACCACAAAACATCACTCCTAAACATCAACCAATTAGAAAACCATTTTCATTACAAGATTAAAGCAGAAAATCTGGATTGGTAACTACCAAAGATACAAGACATATCAGCCAAAGAAAGGAGCAAATCGCTGCAATTTTCAAACCATCATTAGTTATGCTTTGTGAGGGGTTCATCAGATGAGAAACTCAGCCAGCTTACCAATCCGAACAACAAAATTATGATTCCCAAACATCAAAACCAGAAATTCAACGTTCAAATAAACAAGCCTTTTTCTACTATTCCCTGGGTTTCTGTAAAATTTTCTTATCCGAACAACAAAGCATGCGATCCTTTTTAGGAAATTCATATAACTTTATGCTGCCAGTTTTTACAGCTCCAACTTACAGCTCCAACTTACGGTGAAATGCACAACAATCGATTATCTAACAAATCAAACACACGGACATCATCAACCATCAACCTTGACATTGGTCAAATCTGGTTTGTCTTAAACACAGCAGATTCAGCAGAAAGCATCCAGGTAAAAACAAACATGGCAAACTAAAACGGAATCTGGAAAACAAATTTTATATCTCTACTATGTTTACTTCGTCAGATTCAAATATTGTACAAATCCTCTCCAGGCCTAAAGGATCATGCGACCATACAACCAAACAATAAACAAAACATAGCCAGTAGCAACAAGTGACCAAAAATGCGCAGCTTTGCCATGTTCTCCACCTCGGCAAACATCAAATGAATCAAGCAAGCAGAACAAAACCCACTGTGAGACATGAATTCTACCCCCACTCAAACCAAATTTACGACAAAAAAACAAAGATGAAAGGGCTACAAGAGATAGTTACTCAGGCAGCAAGAAAACAATCAAAGAAAACAACTTTTAACTATAACCAGTGCAGATGTTACCTTAATCGCAGAGATCAATCGGAGGGAATGACCAGAAAAGTTCAAATGGTTCTACTACGGCTCCAAAGGGACGCAAATGGACAGTGATGATGATGGCTCAGCCGTCCTCTTGCAGCCTCGAAGCAGGTTTTTCCTTCTTTCACTGTTTCCTCCCTTCTGCCCAGAATTTTTCTCCTTGACCGAAGAATAGAACGTGGGCTGGTTCCTTCAGAAAAAAGCTCAAAAAAACTATTTCCAAACTCTAGAAGGGGTGTCGGAGGAATGAATGAAAGTTCCCTTGATCTCTGTTTCTTCCTCCCCAGATTTCTAGCTGCCGCGCCTCCTTCTTTTTTCTTTCGTTCCTCTGCTTTTCCTCTCCAAAGCTCTCTCCCTTCTTCCTAATCAGCCGCCCGTCAGCCCCTCCGATTTCTCAGCCTGTTTTCCTCCCCTTTCTTTTGCTTGTTTCTGATTTCTCCTCGTTCCCCTCTCTCTACTGTTTTCCTTTTTTCTCTTGCTGTTTTCTTTTTCCTACGCCGTCTCACGCACTCCACTCCCCAAAACTCTCGTCCTTTCTTTCTTTTTTCCTGATTTCTTTCTAGCAGTCCGATCCTTCCCCCCTTTGCGGCTGCTCTGTTTCTTAGCCTTTTATATGGTGCCCTTCAACCCTAAAAAACCCAGCAACCTCCGTCCAAATTTGCAGCCAAGGGCCTGCCCCAGCTCCTTCTGTGCAAGCTGCGACAAAACGCAGCTTGCATGCGTTTCCTCTTTTTTTTTTTTTTTTTTTTTTTTTTTAACTTTCAACTTAATAAATACAGAAATGATAAAATATAAATAATAATAATAACAAATTGACAAAAACCAGGTAATAATAATAATAACAAAACAAAAATAATTTTAAACAAAAAACTAAACAAAAATGGCCATTTTTTAATTTTTCATTTTTTATCATTTTCTTTTTCTCAAAATAACTTAATAAAAATAACTAGGGTGCCCAAAGATTGAATTTGAACGTATTTTGTGAACAATTTTTCTTTCTTTTTTATGATTTTCCTTTTTTCCCTTTTTCCCTTTTTTATGATTTTCCTTTTTTTCTTTTTTTCCTTTTTCCTCTTTTTCCAAGAAAGCATTGAACTTAAATCAAAACAATTAAAACATATTTTTTCTTTTCTTTTCGAGAAATTCTATGCTTAAAACTTAAAAAACAATAACAACATAAAAAATTAAAAAAAAACTAAAAACTAAAAAGTGAATAAAACAAGCACAAACTAATAAATAGTAAATGAAATTACACCAAAATTTGGTGTCTACAGTTTGCCCCTCTTTGTCTGAGTTTTGGAAAAACTTGAGACAAACAAGTAGACACCAAATACTTACCTGCTTTATTCGGTGGCAAATGTCACGAACGGTGGACGTTTTAGAAATAAGGACTGACCCCTTTTGGCAAAACTTTTAAAATGGAATTAACTTATACACGAAATTTAAAGCGGGATTGACCCGAACGAAATTTAAAGACGGGATTGGCCCAAACAGGAACTTAAAGCGGGACTGACCCGAACAGGAATTTAAAACGGGACTGACCCGAACATGGATTGAAAACGGGACTGACCCGGACAGGAATGTAAATGGAATAGACCCAAACAGAAATTTAAAACGGGACTGATCCGAATAGGAATTTAAAACGGGACTGGCCCGAACAAGGAATTTGAAACGGGACTGGCCCGAACAAGAATGCAAATGGGATAGAAACGTAAATGGGATAGACCCAGACAGAAACGTAAATGGGATAGACTCAGACAGAAATTTAAAACAGGACTGACCCGAACAGGAAAATTAAAATTGGGACTGACTAGAGAAAGAAATTTAAATCATGGGACTGACCCGAATAAAAACGAAAGTTATGGGACTGACCCGAATAAAATAAAAATCTTAGGACTGGCCCGAATAAACTGAAAATCATGGGACTGACCCGAATAAGCTTTGAATCATGGGACTGACCCGAACAAGTTTTGAATCATGGGACTGACCCGAGTAAGCTTTGAATCAGGGACTGACCCGAATATGCTTTGAATCAGGGACTGACCCGAATATGCTTTGAATCATGGGACTGACCCGAATATGTTTTGAATCATGGGACTGACCCGAATATGCCTTGAATCATGGGACTGACCCGAATATGCTTTGAATCATGGGACTGGCACGAATATGCTTTGAATCATGGGACTGACCCGAATAAGCTTTGAATCATGGGACTGACCCGAATATGCCTTGAATCATGGGACTGACCCGAATATGCTTTGAATCATGGGACTGGCCCGAATATGCTTTGAATCATGGGACTGACCCGAATAAGCTTTGAATCATGGGACTGACCCGAATAAGCTTTGAATCGCGGGACTGGCCCGAATATGCTTTGAATCATGGGACTGACCCGAATAAGCTTTGAATCGCGGGACTGACCCGAACAGGCTTTGAATTGTGGGACTGACCCGCATAAGCTTTGAATCGTGGGACTGACCCGAATAAGCTTTGAATCGCGGGACTGACCCGAATAAGCTTTGAATCGTGGGACTGACCCGAATAAGATTTTAATCGCGGGACTGACCCGAACAGGCTTTGAATCGCGGGACTGACCCGAATAAACTTTGAATCGTGGGACTGACCCGAATAAGTTTTTGATCATGGGACTGACCCGAAAATGCTTTTGATCGTGGGACTGACCCGAAAATGCTTTTGATCATGGGACTGACCCGAAAATGCTTTTGATCATGGGACTGACCCGGAAATGCTTTTGATCATGGGACTGACCCGAATAAGCTTTTGATCATGGGACTGACCCGAAAATGCTTTTGATCATGGGACTGACCCGGAAATGCTTTTGATCATGGGACTGACCCGAATAAGCTTTTGATCGTGGGACTGACCCGAAAATGCTTTTGATCATGGGACTGACCCGGAAATGCTTTTGATCGTGGGACTGACCCGAATAAGCTTTTGATCGTGGGACTGACCCGAATAAGCTTTGACAATCGGTCAGTGGGATTAAATCCGAGCCTGCCGTGATAAAATTTGTGTTGATTTTTGATTGATGATGATTTTTCTTTTGCTTCTTTTTTTTTCTCTTTTGAAAATCTTTCCAAAAAAATTAATTTGCCCCAGTATGATGAATTTTTGCAATGTGAGTCCAGAGTTGATTCTGTATCGCCATGCTGTAGCATTTTTCCGATGAAATTTGCTTGCGACATTTTCAATCTGCCTTTGTTCACCGGAGGACTCTTTCCGACACCGATTCCAGTGCGAGGTGTGCTTACTTTCATCTGTGTATGCAATTTTCTGCAAAAGAGAAAAAAACAAAGAAATTGCCACCATCATTTGATCCGTTTTCCTTTGGGAATCGTGTAAACATGAGTCTTTCAAGGCCTTTATCAACTTTTGCTGCGGCAGTCGATTGAGTTGGATTTTTCACCCTAAGGCTTTTCCGATTTACAAACTGATCAGGTATGTGCTTTGCCATATTGCGAAGTCTGCGTAACTGACTTTGTTGAACCTTAACCCTTTTCAAGAGATGACTGAACCCAAGTATGCTTTGAATAAACCACGGGGATTGTTATTCACCAAAATTCAAAGATAAAGAATGAAGTATGCAAGAAAATTCACATGTCATGAAAGAATAAATATGCACAAGAATGCACACATAACCATTTGTGCTTAAATTCTACAAAAATGTCATGAATGCAAGTAATTTGGAAAAATGAGCTTCCTAAGAATGTATTTGCAAAAGAATGTTTTTACAAAATGACACAGTTTTGGCCAACAAATGTCATATTCAATTCTCTGGATATCTTTGTTCTGGAATTCAATGTTGGCTGAGGTATGACAAAAATAAGGAGAAAATCCAAATGAACCAAGTCATCAGCTGTTCCTTTTCATGCTTGCTTGCTGCCAAAAACCTGCCTTGGTGCCCTTTCAGGTTTTTACGTAAGGAAGCAATGGAAGAGCTCAACCATAATCGCCTCAGGAGTATGAGTTAAAGATTTCTGACATCAGTAAAACACACTTCCCTTGTAAGATTAAGCGAAGGCATTATGGACATCACTTGTCAGTTGATTAGCAAACTTTCCAATAGAAATATAGCAAGTGACGAAAGCCAGGACTTTGGGCTTTTGTAATGGAGTCAGGTGGGGTATTTCAAGAAAAGTTAAGGCTTGAAAACAAATTTTGATGAGAGAGGTGTGAAATGACCTGAAATTGCATCATTTGAAATCATTTCCAAATTTTGAACGAAGCTGAGGAAAATTTGCCCCAGTTTGATTGGATTTTCTCTCTTTGCATTTTCATTGCATTTCCTCACTTTTGCATTTTTCTTTAATGCTAATTGCCCCGGTGTGGGGTTTTCTTTTCTTTTTTCCTCTTTTTCCTTTTGATCATCTCTTTTCCAAAATGAATTTGCCCCAGTATGGGGATTTTTCCTTTTCCCTCTCTGATAATCTCGTTTCAAAATGAATTTGCCCCAGTGTGGGGTTTGCAATTCTCAGGGGCTGCCAAACGAAAATTACTGTTCTGATGGCTCAAAGGGGATAACTAGGGATGAAATGTTTTGATTGGAAAGGAAGATGGCCTGACTTTTACCTCGTCCCTTGCATGATTTCCAAAAGAAATTTGGATAATCAAAAATGAAGATTTCTTACACATGTCTGATTTGATAGATTGAGAGAATGTTTGCCCATCCATCTCTTCAAGGATAAGTGCTCCACTCGGTGGCACCTTTTTGAATGACAAATGTCCTTACCAGTTTAGATCAAATTCGTCTTTGACTTCATCTTGCATTGGCAAAACTCGCTTTAACCCTTTGTCCTCCTTCTCTAAAGGCTCGGAGGCAGACCTTTTTGTTATGAACACAGGCCACGCACTTTGATAACATTAGCCATGGCACATGGCGTTCAGCTGCTTTTCATCAATCAGAATCAATCGTTGGTGACACTGCTTTAACCAATCAGCTTTCAACCTGGTCGGAAAGGGATTTTCTTAAATGAAGGAATTTCTCAAATGAAGGGATTTTTCAAATGGAGGTATTTTCCAATGTATGGCTTCCTCAAAGAAAGGATTTCTCAATGAGGGCTTTTTAATGGAGGGTTTTCAATGAAGGGATTTATCAAATTCCAGAACAGTGATATTCAAAGAGTCAAATAACTTCACCTTTGGCCATTTCAAAGAATTAACAAAAATCAGAACCATAATCAAATAAACAAATAATCAAATTAGGCATTTCATGCAACTCCAAATCAAAGCAGAAATAAAACAAAACTTGATTGCAAAAAAAAAAAAAAAAAAAAAAAAAAAACGCTTTCATGAAACTATTTACATATACAAGAAAAAGTTTTCGTGAACTTTAGTAAATGACAACCCCTAGATTTATCGAAATTCCCTTCGTGAGGGAAGATAGTCAGCCATCCAAATTGCGCAGAGCTCCTTCAGGATTTTCAAATTTCGTCATTGGAGGGGGATGCCTCAAAGGTGTCCTTGTGTTTAGGAAAGGGATTTGTACTTATACTTGGTCCTTGTTCACCCTTTCCCTTTAGCACTATTTCCCCAGCCTCGATCATGTCTTGGACTTTGTGCTTAAGTGCCCTGCAATCGGCGGTTGAGTGGCCAGGTACTCCCGAATGATAGGCACAAACAGCATGTGGGTTGTACCCAGCAGGCATGCCATGAAGGTAAGTTGGAGGGGGAATCACGCCTATTTTGTTGGCAACCTTCAATTGCTCATACATTTGGTCCAAAGGCCTGCCTAAGTTGGTGAAGGTTCGGGTACGGCTTTGATTGTAGGTCTGAGTGGGTCGGGGATAGTTGTAGGTGGGTCTATTTGGTGGGGAAAATCTTTGGTGGTAAGGGGGTCGAGGACGAGTTTGTTGAAAGCTTGGTTGAGATATTTGGAAAGGGGTTGTAGGCGGGTTGGCATAATTTGGGCGAGGTCGAGGATGGGTGATATTGGTGTGGTAAACAGGACGAGGATTTGAGTAGTAGGGGTAAGGGTTTGAGTAGGTAGGGTATTGTCGAGGTCTGGGTCTTGGGACAGGGTTTTGACTCCAGGTGAAGGTAGTTTCCCCCTCTTGCTTTTTGAATTGTTGCTTCTTCCCATTATCTCCTTGGCTTTGCAAAGCTTCCACTTGAGTTTTTAGGGCAGACACATTAACAATTTTTCCAGCCTTCACGAAATCATCAAATTCCTCAAGCTTATTAACAATTGCGGCAAATGAGCATCCAGTCATGCGAAAAATTTCTTCAAAGTACGGCGGATCATGTGCCTTAATGAAAGTGCGTATGATTTCGTCCTCCGTCATTAGTGGCTCGACTTTTGCAGCTATTTTCCTCCACCTCTTGGCATAAGTCTTGTGATCTTCAGATGGCTTCCTCTTTGTCCCTTCCAACGTGGTTCGTGTTGGAGCCAGCTCGCAATTATACTCGTACTGCTTTACAAACGCATTGGACAGGTCCAGCCAGGTCTTTGCTTCTTCAGGTTTCAGCTTGGAATACCAGTCGAGTGCATCCCCCTCGAGACTTTCTGGGAATAGCCTCAAAGGCAGATTTTCATCATCTGTTGGCCTACCCAACTTGTTGGCGAACAGTCGGAGGTGTGTCTTGGGATTGCTCGTCCCATCATACTTGTTAAACTTCGGAGTTTTGAACCCCTCAGGCAATTGCACATTCGGGAAAAGGCAAAGCTCATCGTAATCCAGGACTCCTTGCTTGTTCAGCCCCTGACTCTTCCTTATAAATTCATCAAAACGATCAAGGCGCTTAAGCAGCTTCATATCAACGGGAGCGGAAGATTCCCCTATTTCTGGCTTGGTTTGAAAAGTATGGTCCGGCAGGAATGGCTCAGCAGCAGGGTAATAAAAGGTATGTGGCTCAGGTGGTATATTTGAAGTGATTTGGGGTTGTGGACCTCGCATGTGAGTAAGAAAAAATGAAGGATGAGGAGGGTAAGTATATGGCAAATTTGTGGTGGGATAGGTGAAAGTTTCTTCAGGTGCAATAGGGAATGATGGAGTAATAGTGGCGTGGGCCGAAGGTAGGAAAAATGGCTCTTGCTCAGGCTGTCTGGCGGGTACAGGTTCGGATTGAACTCCGCTGCTAATTAGCTCATCATCCAACTTCCTCTGAGCGGCCATCTCAGACGCCATCTCTCCAAACTTGGTAAGCATCTCAGTCAACTGAATCCCCAAACTTACAGTCTCGGGTTGAGCGGTAGTAGCAGACCTATCTGACTGTTCCGGTTGTGAACTCATGTTTTCACGACTCCTCTAGGCTTGATTACGAGATCGTGGTATGATGGGGTTTTGACGAAAAGCTAAGTTTAAATATTACCTGAAAATTTTTGAAAAATTGCCTTTAGATTTAACCTTAGCTTAGTTATTCCAAGAAAATAAAGAAAAGGAAAAGAAAAAGACAAGAGTTAGTAAATATCTAAAAAAAATCGGATGCATGTCCTACGGGGGAGCCCTTTTTGTGCCAAGGGTAGGCCTAGCATGAAAATGCAATCCTCTGAGGTAGGCACTATACCATACCTGATGGATCTGATCAACTCATTGAGTGAATAATAATTTTTTTTTTTGAAAAATTTGGTCAATTGGAGTGACGAGAGACACTTGTCAAAACGAGGACCTCGTCCGAAGGGATTGATCACTTTTGATTGATACAAGAATTTGCAAAAACGCACAAGTTTGACTTTGACGAACTTCCTATCGAAGAGATTGAAATTTGTTGACAAATTTCTCAGTGAAGCACGGGTCAAAACTCCAACTGATCAAATGCAAAGGATGGTTTTCTCAAAATCGACTAAGTTTCCATATTTGAATTTCGACATTGAAACCTTAATTGGTCAAATGAAATTGACCATTTATTTAAAATCGACCGGATTACCCTAAAAAGGGAAACGGGTCAAATGAATTGAGTGAAATTTAGAAACTTACTCAAAATTGACCGGATTATCCTAAAAAAAGGAACTTGGTCAAATGAATTAAATGAAATCGAGAATTTATTCAAAATTGACCGGATCGCCCTAAAAGGGTAAACTGGTCAAATGAATCGGACGAAATTAATGATTTACTCGAAATCGATAAGATCGCCCTAAGAATGGAAAAATTGGTGATTTATTCAGAAAATCGACTAGATTGCCCTAAAAATGGGTGAATTGGCCAAATGAAATGAAATGAAGATTTATTCCAAAATCGACCAGATGACCCTAAAAAGGGTAAATTGGTCAAATGAATTTGATTTTATTCAGAAAAATCGACCGAATGACCCTAAAAAGGGTAAATTGGTCAAAATAAATGAATGAAATTGATTTATTCCAAAATCGACCAAATGACCCTAGAAGGGTAAATTGGTCAAACGAAATGAATGAAATTGATTTATTCAAAAATTGACCAAACGACCCTAAAAAGGGTAAATTGGCCAAATGAAATTGATTTATTCAAAAGTAGACCGAATGACCCTAAAAAGGGTAAATTGGTAAAATGATGGTTCATTCAAAATTAATCGACAAAACGGATCGACTGAATCGTTCGGCCATTGGTGGTTTCAAAAAAATTAGTCTATGAGCCTTCTAAAATCACGATTTGGCCTCAATTTATTTATCGTCTCAATAGGAGGAATCATTTGTGAATTTCTTCAAATTAATGTCCTTCACGCAAGGGATTTTTACCAATTTTTGATAAAATAGCCAAAAAGTGATTATTAGATGCTCATATTCCAAAGATTACTCTATGAAAATGATCGGAGGCAAACGTGTGAGGAAGTGAGTTGATACGCGAAATGCAAAAATCCTAGAAAAGGGAAAAATGCAACCCTAAACATCCAATGTGATAAATAAAAAGGTTTAAAAGAAGAAAAGAATTTGACTAAATCGATTGCTCGGACTCTCAAGTCCCCAGTGGAGTCGCCAACTGTCGCGCCCCATTTTTTGAATAAAATAAATAAATGGTTTAAAAAATGTATTTTGTGATTGGAAAATGAATTGTGATTTAAAAGAAAGATGGGTCTAAATGGGACTTTTGAAAATGCGACGATTTGACCCAAGAAAAATAGTTCAAAAAGGGTTTTTTATATGAAAAATGGAGTCGCCACTTGGTATAGAGTTAGGGTGTACCAAGTCACCCAAAAAGTGAATTTTAAAGGAAAAAAAGTAAGAAACCCTTTTGAACGGCTCCTAGTCCACGCAAACAAAGAAAAAGGTTCGGGAGTCACATTTGACGAAGGGGAAGGCAAGGATAAAAATCCAAGGCACCCCTTCAACCTAGCCAAGGCTAGTTGCGTGATTCAATCAAAGTTTTTCTTATTTTAACCAAAGAATTTATTACATTTGGATGCACTACATGAATGCAAAATGAAGGAAAAATGCAAACCTAAATTCTAAAATGTCTCTTGTAAGGTTTTTGGTCCCAACCACATGAATTGTGGCGGCCAATAAAGGAAAACCTTATAGAGGTTGATTAATGCAAATGATGGCTAAAGTGCAAGTGTACAAGTGTATAAAAAGGTGAACGTGTGAATTTGTATGAAAAATCCAAGTGTTTGTGTGCAAGTGTATGAAAAGGTGCATGTGTGAATTTGTATGAAAAATCCAAGTGTTTGTGTGCAAGTGTATAAAATATAGTGATAAGTGCATATAGGTGTAATTAAGTGCAATTTTGTGAAGTAGAAATCAAAATGAACAATAAGGAAAGGAAAAGTGATGAGGAAATGTGAATTGAAAAAGTAAGTAAGTGAAAAATTGAGAATGAATGAACCTAAAGGAATGTATCAGGTCGGGTACGGGGGTTGACTCCTAACTTTTCGACTTCGATTTTCCCTTTTGATTAGAAGGCGAAACTAGCGTGCTAAGGCTATCGAGTAGCCACACTCGCTCGTTTCCCTTATCGGAAGGGGATTTTCACGCAAATGAACCCTAACTAGCATGCGATGCAAGTCCTAAAGTGAAGGGGAAGGGGTTTGAGGAACATACCAAATGATAAACTAAGGAAAAATGCGTGATATGTAGTGATCATGCACTTAATGAAAAAGGAAAAAAAGAACTTATTGGGTCTAGCATTGGACTAGCCCATCCTATGAATTCCGACTAGCGTTGGACTAGTGGAAACGATAAAAGAAGCCACAACTAGCGTTGGACTAGTGTGGTGACGTACATTCATCCATTTCATTCATCCACACTATAAAAAAGCGAGTAGACATGCGAATCACTTATAAACACGTAGCACGTAACACTTAGCATGCTCGACTAGATGCAAAATCCTAATAAAGCATTTAACATATAACACATAGGCATGCAACCATTACATTTGCTAACTAAAACAAAAGGGAAAGGGAAAATGGACCAAATTATTTGCTACGCCCTATCTATTACAAGCCAAGAGGTGTACACATACCCCATGAATAAATAAAAGAAATACTTAAAATGAAAGGAATTAAAGCAAATTTAAGGAAGCCAAGTAGACATGTAATTCTCAATTAGCACATTGGATCACATAGGAGAGACAAAAAGATAAAAGAAATTGTACCGTCCCCTTGCTTGTGAAGCTAATGAATGGAAAAGGTTCTAAATCGGGCTAAAACCATTGAACAAATGATTAATGCACCAATTTAATAGTAAACCAAATAGCACAAAAAACAAAAGTCAAGGAACCACCAATTGATATGAAATTGAACCATTGGAGCCCTTCAAATAATCAAACAAATCCATATTCGTCAAATAGGGATCCAAATGGAGATGAAAAAGACATTCGCAGGATCAAATTGATGGACATTTCCAATTATTTGGGCCGTAGTGGAATGAGGAAGGACTTGGGGGGTCATAATGCAGTTTTCCAAAATTTTCATGCAAACGTCCATGCAAATGAAAACCTCTCGGCAATAAGTTTCATTCATGCGTTTCTGCTGCAATCTTTGGCAGCTCCAAACCACGCATGTTTCAACCCAAAAACAAATACACAAAGTTCATTGTCTGCCACTCAACTCATATGCATCCCAAAACATCAATTTTAAGCAATAATTATCTATCATTATTGATCCCAACAGAGAGTATTCAACAAGAAAAACAAGGAAGAGACAGCAAGAATTCTCAAACTTTACTCAAAACCTTTGCTCAAACCCTCAAATCAGGACAAAAACATGCTGAAAACTGAAACACAAAGCAGCCAAAATATTAGACATCTGTACAAGGATTTTCAAAGCCACATCATACAACCCATGAAGATATTTGCTGCAAAGATCATGTAAAACTACGGTGGGAGTTTCTGCAGCCTTTTGGCTATGGGGTTTTTAGAATTTCTGCTATGATTCAGTGCCCACCACAAACATCAACAACCACAAAACATCACTCCTAAACATCAACCAATTAGAAAACCATTTTCATTACAAGATTAAAGCAGAAAATCTGGATTGGTAACTACCAAAGATACAAGACATATCAGCCAAAGAAAGGAGCAAATCGCTGCAATTTTCAAACCATCATTAGTTATGCTTTGTGAGGGGTTCATCAGATGAGAAACTCAGCCAGCTTACCAATCCGAACAACAAAATTATGATTCCCAAACATCAAAACCAGAAATTCAACGTTCAAATAAACAAGCCTTTTTCTACTATTCCCTGGGTTTCTGTAAAATTTTCTTATCCGAACAACAAAGCATGCGATCCTTTTTAGGAAATTCATATAACTTTATGCTGCCAGTTTTTACAGCTCCAACTTACAGCTCCAACTTACGGTGAAATGCACAACAATCGATTATCTAACAAATCAAACACACGGACATCATCAACCATCAACCTTGACATTGGTCAAATCTGGTTTGTCTTAAACACAGCAGATTCAGCAGAAAGCATCCAGGTAAAAACAAACATGGCAAACTAAAACGGAATCTGGAAAACAAATTTTATATCTCTACTATGTTTACTTCGTCAGATTCAAATATTGTACAAATCCTCTCCAGGCCTAAAGGATCATGCGACCATACAACCAAACAATAAACAAAACATAGCCAGTAGCAACAAGTGACCAAAAATGCGCAGCTTTGCCATGTTCTCCACCTCGGCAAACATCAAATGAATCAAGCAAGCAGAACAAAACCCACTGTGAGACATGAATTCTACCCCCACTCAAACCAAATTTACGACAAAAAAACAAAGATGAAAGGGCTACAAGAGATAGTTACTCAGGCAGCAAGAAAACAATCAAAGAAAACAACTTTTAACTATAACCAGTGCAGATGTTACCTTAATCGCAGAGATCAATCGGAGGGAATGACCAGAAAAGTTCAAATGGTTCTACTACGGCTCCAAAGGGACGCAAATGGACAGTGATGATGATGGCTCAGCCGTCCTCTTGCAGCCTCGAAGCAGGTTTTTCCTTCTTTCACTGTTTCCTCCCTTCTGCCCAGAATTTTTCTCCTTGACCGAAGAATAGAACGTGGGCTGGTTCCTTCAGAAAAAAGCTCAAAAAAACTATTTCCAAACTCTAGAAGGGGTGTCGGAGGAATGAATGAAAGTTCCCTTGATCTCTGTTTCTTCCTCCCCAGATTTCTAGCTGCCGCGCCTCCTTCTTTTTTCTTTCGTTCCTCTGCTTTTCCTCTCCAAAGCTCTCTCCCTTCTTCCTAATCAGCCGCCCGTCAGCCCCTCCGATTTCTCAGCCTGTTTTCCTCCCCTTTCTTTTGCTTGTTTCTGATTTCTCCTCGTTCCCCTCTCTCTACTGTTTTCCTTTTTTCTCTTGCTGTTTTCTTTTTCCTACGCCGTCTCACGCACTCCACTCCCCAAAACTCTCGTCCTTTCTTTCTTTTTTCCTGATTTCTTTCTAGCAGTCCGATCCTTCCCCCCTTTGCGGCTGCTCTGTTTCTTAGCCTTTTATATGGTGCCCTTCAACCCTAAAAAACCCAGCAACCTCCGTCCAAATTTGCAGCCAAGGGCCTGCCCCAGCTCCTTCTGTGCAAGCTGCGACAAAACGCAGCTTGCATGAGTTTCCTCTTTTTTTTTTTTTTTTTTTTTTTAACTTTCAACTTAATAAATACAGAAATGATAAAATATAAATAATAATAATAACAAATTGACAAAAACCAGGTAATAATAATAATAACAAAACAAAAATAATTTTAAACAAAAAACTAAACAAAAATGGCCATTTTTTAATTTTTCATTTTTTATCATTTTCTTTTTCTCAAAATAACTTAATAAAAATAACTAGGGTGCCCAAAGATTGAATTTGAACGTATTTTGTGAACAATTTTTCTTCCTTTTTTATGATTTTCCTTTTTTCCCTTTTTCCCTTTTTTATGATTTTCCTTTTTTTCTTTTTTTCCTTTTTCCTCTTTTTCCAAGAAAGCATTGAACTTAAATCAAAACAATTAAAACATATTTTTTCTTTTCTTTTCGAGAAATTCTATGCTTAAAACTTAAAAAACAATAACAACATAAAAAATTAAAAAAAAACTAAAAACTAAAAAGTGAATAAAACAAGCACAAACTAATAAATAGTAAATGAAATTACACCAAAATTTGGTGTCTACACCAACAATAACAACCACCCATAGGAATACAAGAGCTTAAAGGTGTTAAACAACCTTCATAAACCAAGATTAGAGTGTTGGATCATTACCTACTTTGCTTGATGAACTAGGCAGAATTTTCGGTCCTTAGAAGCTCCAAGAAAACCATGGAAAACTCCTCCTTTTGATAGCTAGATGAACTCTCCAAGTTACAAGCTAAGTGTAGTTAAATTTTGGTTGAATTTGGTGAAGGTTTGAGCAAGATTTGGAGATGAAATTTGCAAAACTTGGAGTTGTTTTGTTGCAGCTGATGGTTCAGCCAAGAGAGAGACTAGGAGAGAGTGTGTTTGGTCCAATTTTTAGCTTCCTAAGGAAGATACAATGTGTGGTGCAAAATCACTCCAAAGTCAACTCTCAATAGTGCGCATAGGGCGCGTTTGGGCTCGATTTCTCTCGTATTTGTTTCACTAGTACACTAAACCTCTAGTGTACTTATATTCATACAAATATTATTCACTCTTAATTGTCCCAAAATAATGGTCTAAAGTCCCTCAATTAAGCGCGCGCGTGATAACGCGTATTTCCAATTTAGGCACGATAAAGTGAAACCTTCGAGAAATTCTTGTAACGATCGTACCACTAACTCTCACTTGAGTATTTAAACCGAAAATTACCTATTTTTGGACCATTGTACATGTCTCCAAGTTTTCGAACTTATTGTACTCCCAATAGCTAAAGTTTTCAGACATGTTTCACTATTTACATTAATCGAGCTTCCAAAAATTAATTTTTTGAAACGAGTCACCTTAAAAATATAATGAAGTCATAACACCATGTATTTAAGTCTAATAAGGCTAGAAAATAATAATCGAAGCAATTATTCGAATAAATAATTAAATGAGCAAAAATAGGAGTCGAAAAATAATAATTTTTTACGAGTCCTCACACACTTGATGTGCAGGAATAGAAATTTTGGCCCTTTTTGCTCAAGAAAAACCGTGGACAGCAGCTCCCTTTCTTAGCTGGTTGTAATCTCCAAGTGTTAAACTTGGTGTGGGTAAAATTTGGAGTGAATTGGAGGAGATTTGGTGAAGGATTGGAGAAGAAAATGGAAGAACTCTTGGCTGTTTTCTTGCTCTTGATGGCCGGCCAATGAGAGAGAAAAGTGAGGGAGTGTTTGTCCAAAAGTAGCTTCCAAGAGAAGCTTTAATGTGTGGCCCATGTGTTTGTCCAAAAGTCAACTCTTCTTCGCGCGTATACGCGCGCGTTTTGTGCTCGATTCCTCTCGAGTTTATTTCACTAGTGCACTAAACCTTTAATGCACTCATATTCATATGAATATTATCCACTCTTAATTATCCCAAAATGAGGGTCTAAAGTCTCTCAATTAAATCACGCGTGTGAAAACGCGTATTTCCAAATTAAGCGCGATAAAGCGAAACTTCCAATAATTTCTTATAACGATAGTACTAATAACTATCACTGGAGTACTTAAACATAAAATTACCTATTGTAGGACCATCGTGTAAGTCTCTAATTTTTCCAACTTATGGTATTTCCAAATCAGCTAAAATCCCCAATCGCGTATTCACTATTTTCATTTAACGAGGTTCCAAAAATTAAATTTTGAAACAAATCACTTTAAAAATATAACGAAGCTATAGGCCCATATAATTAGGTCTAAAGAGATTAGAAAATAATAATCAGAGTAAATGGGCAATTGAATATTTAAATAAGCTCGAAATGGATTTTAAAATAATAAATTTTTGAGAGTCATCACATTATCGGTACAAAAGACGGATTCTAAACCAATCAAGAACAACTCGAGATTGCTTAGAACGGTAGAATGGCGCGCACAATTCAACATGGTCTTGAATTGATAAGCCGAAACTTGAACAAAGGAGATTCAACTCACTTTGTATCAAGGGATGCTCCCCAAGGAACAAGAGAAAACTCTCAAATTTTATTCATAATTGTCTTCTCCGTCATATATCATGAGCTTAGCTATTTATAGCCTTACAAGACTCAAAAACCTAATCTAAGTTGGAAACAAATCAAGTTTCCTTACTTGACTTGACTTCTAAACTTGACACAATTCCTAAACAAATTTGGAAGCAATTAACTATTTTCCTAAAACTCTAATTCAACTAGAATAGGAAACTAACTAACTCAAATTGGCTTAACTATGGTCAACATGACCTTTGCCTTTATTCTCTAATTCAAACAACTTACTTAACTCTCAAATTAACTCTAATTAACATTAACATTGCTGAAAACTCAATTAAATAAATGATAACAAGAAATAAGCATGACACAGGGTTGGATCTTCAATGATTCTCCAGCTCGATTGCACCATCAACCATCATTGGAATGTGAAGACTTGTAAAATGAATTTTCTTGGACTTGAAAGGAATCCAATTCTTCATGTTCTCATCAGGAGCAAAATTAAGGCGATACAAGAGTGGCCAACACCCAAATCTATTGGATAAACCTGTAGCATTCATGGACTCGCGAGCTTTTATTGGCATTTTGTGAAAGATTTTAGCACGTTGGCCACCCCATTGACAGCAATTGTTAAGAAAAATGAAAAATTCATTTGGGGAGAGGATCAAAATGCTACTGTTAAATTTGGTATACTACTACACCTTTCTCAATTTTTCTTGATTATTACTTTCAATCCTGGATGATTTACAATTACAGCTTCCTTTGCTAAATTTCACCAAGCTATAAATAAAGAAATATACATATAGTCTCTCACATTTAGAGAAAAGAGAAAAAGAGACTATGTTTGTGAGAACCCGTAATTTTCATTTTCTAGATTTCTCGTATTTTTATGGCTTGTTTTCTGCATTTTTGTGATTAGAAAAATTTCTAGATAATTTTAAGGAGCAGATACAATTTTTAGATGCTTTTTCTAGTATCGAATGGATTTTGAGAAATTAAGAGCGTATACCGGACGTGGGACCCACTAGTGCGAAAAGTTCGGAAAAATTCGACCAACTAGGTTAAGTTTTAGATACTGGAGTTAATTTATCGGGTGTTAAGAGAAGTAGAGGTTGCAATTTGGATTGATATGAGAGAGACAAGTTAGGTAGGTATTTAATAAAAGGTGACAAGTGTCACTTGGCTATTGGTTGGACCATTTGACTACTATTGCATGTCTTACCAATCGACTTAAATATCTTAAAAATTCACCAAAAATCCCTCATTCTTCTCTTCCTCTTGGCCGAATCTCTTAAGCAAGGAAAGAAAGAAAACTCTTCAAGATTTTGGCTTCCATCTTGCTTCAATCAACTTACTCAACCATCCAACCTTGATTTTCCTCCATAAAACCACTTAAGGAAGTATTGGTGAGTTGTTGTGTAGAATTATTTGGAAAGCTAAGGTGACCAATAGCTCTCTCTCTCTTGTTTTAAGGTAAGTTGTGAAGAACCACCCTCCACCTTTAATTGATGCTTAAATCATGCTTAGTGGTAGTAGAAGATGCAAGTTTATGGATTAATTCTTGATTTGTGGTTGAAATGATCAAGTTTTATTATTTTTGGGTTATTTTGCCCTTTTGCCTTGTTTACGCGCGTTATAAGTTCCGGAACAAAATAGATCGCTCTAAACTGCACCGTTAGTTCTGGCGAGAGTTGGGCAGGCAGTCCACTAATCTCTTTGGTTCGCCTTAGGGGAAGGTGGGGCTGTCACAATGTTCAAAAATGGTAAAATAAATAGATTAAGGAATACCTGATGAAAAAAATAAAAAAAAATTATACATACATATGTGACAACAAAACAAGTAATCAAGAGCTTCCATCCACTCCCCTTGTAATATGCAAAAAATTTTCTTTCGTGTTGCCTATAAATGTGTACTTTGGTATTTATCGCTTGTATTATATAGTATCCAGTCATGGAAGCTGTTAATGTCCCCTTATCTACTATTAATCCATATTTATTCAACTGGAGTGTTGTTCTTCGAGTAATTGAAGCAACTCACACCAAAAACAATTCTCACTCTCAGTAATGATTTTGAACCTCTGTACTTGCTGACGAACAAGTGATATATATTTACTTCAGCTTTTTCCTTTTTCCTTGCTAACTTATATCAAATACATCATTGTTGTTAGATCTAGGGTATTAATGTTAATGTCCATGCTATTGGTGATACAATTGAATGTATTGCTGGTCTGCTTGTGCCATTCAAAAAGTACTATATTTCTAGAGCTACTGTTTGTCAACCACGCACAAATGCTACTACTACCGAATATCCATTCTATTGGATTATTACTAGAGCTACCATAATACAAGAAATACTAGAAGCATCCCTTCGTTTCCTTTTTATTTTTAGTTGGCTCCATTTGCTATGTTAGACATTTTTGCTGATACACATCATTTAATAAGTCAATCCTTATAGCATGAATACTTTTTCATTAGACAAATAATTCCTTTGCATTTTAGTTTATCTTTTACATGGTTTGCCTTAGATGTTATAGGAGTTCTGGTGCATACTTTACCTGCCAAAAATGTCACTCATCAAGGAGCACAATGCATTTCTCGAGATTATGTAATTGTTAACCAAAGGTAAACTTTTGTCTATAAATATGATTTCTCTTTCCTATCCTTTATGAAATCAATTAGATCTATCATCAACTAAATGTCTTTGCTTTTTTCATAGCATGAAGCTAGTGATTCTAACTCTGTGGAATGAGTTTGAAGAAGCTGATGGTCCTATCATTACAGCTCCTAAGCAACAGTTTCCAATCATTATTGGAATAAGAATCAATGTGGCAATGCAAATTTGTAACTAAATATTTCGCTTTAGAAATTGTTATACACTTGGTGTAGCAAACTTTTGGTTTTTTTCCTTTCAATTAAAACTCAGACCTCAACTTTTCAACTCATCATTCTTCGGTGATTTTGGTACATCCAATTGTTCAAGAAGCAATGGATCTCGATTACTGGTACAATCTGTCGATTAACCAATATATCATTACTATGTTTATCATGTAACAATTTAATTGTCCTTTTTTTTATATCAAGTATCAAAACCATGCACTTGTAGTAAAGAATATGGTTAATGAACGAAGTTATACTAACCCACGAGTTATTTTCCCTCATATCAGTGATAACAGAATAGTTTATATTGCTACTATACTACAACAGGTTAAGTAGTTATTGTTATTTTCATTGTTGTCCTCCTTTTTTACTTTCTTCTATCCTTACTGCCTTTGTTTCATAGAGACCATGCATTGCACGACGGATTAACGGCATTGTCGAAATTTACCATAGACCTCAAAAGGTGATCTATTTGGCATGCCCCCAATATGATAAGCTAAATAGTTTCACTGACACTAGGACGATTAGTTGTGAATATTGTAACTCTAACGTTTGCATTTTGCCTAGGTGCTAACAATTTTTTTTATCAACTTACTTAATATTTTTTAACTATATTTAATGTAAGCTTCTCATAAAAGATACGTTTCTTTATTTCTTCTAGAGCTTATATTACACTTTCGATAATTGATTCAAGTGGCTCCGTATGTGCTACTACAATGGGAAATGAAGTTGAAAGACTAATAGTTACTCAACTGCAGAACTCTATTATTTGTATCAAGATGTAATTATTGATGAGTTTTCAAGAACAAATGTTTTCTTCCACCTTTTTTTTTTAGATTCTAATTTTTGTTCTTCTTTTTCCCTCTTTCCTTTTTTTCCAAGTTGAAGATTGATATCACTCTATATCCCATATGCACTTTACACGGAAAGATGCAAATGTTCCACAATGAGTCCTCCCATTCTAGATTTGCATGTATTAAATTCACAAAGTATGAAATAATTACTTCATACTCTATGAATGAAGTTCTCAATGTCAAATACATCAACTTAAACAATCTCAACATTAACAACTAAGATCGTTCTCATTTTTTTTTTCAAAAAGAGACTTTATTCCACTTAAAAAAATGGGGAGTACAACTTGAGAATGATAAAGGGGAGCATCACTCCGTTTCACAGCCTGAACGATAAACCATCCTAATAAGGGAGTTGGACTCTGTCCAGGGCAACTAAGCCTCTAATGTTCTTGGGGAATTGGATTGCAGAGAGGACCGAGAAGCATTGAGAAGAGCTTGCATAAGTTGCAAGGGCATCGGCCACCACATTGGCTTCCCGAAAAATGTGAGCAAAGGTGATTCGTTTGCCCAGGGCCAATTGTCTAACACAAGAGATGGATTGCCATATCTTCCAAGGAACCTGGGATTTGCCGAGCAACATGAGCACTAGGTTTTTAGAATCCGTTTCAATTTCCACGTCGGTGAGACCTTGTTCTATGCAAAGCTGTATCCCTTCTAGAAGGGCTAGGGCCTCAGCATTCATGTTTGTCCTAATCTCAAAAAGCTTTGCAAAGCTAAACAAAACTTCCCTGGAAGGGTTCCGCACAACGCCACTCCCACATGACCAGCCAGGGTTTCCTAGTGGTGAACCATCCACATTGAGCTTTACAGTGCCAAGAGGTGGATATTTCCAGAGAATTGAGATGGGGACTTTTGGCTTAGGTATGGAGAGGCGGCAAACCAACCCTAGACTCACTAGCGTCAAATCCTCACTTGTAGCCTGTACGAAGGGAAACACTTGTGAGATGGACAAGACCGACAGCTGAATGTGGTGACAAACCTACATATGACAAGTGTTACCGCCATTATAGAACAAGTGATTTTGAACTTTCCAAATCTCCAAGCAAATGATAAATGGTAAAATTATGAGCAACAACCCTCTCGCTGAGCTAAGTGAGGTATTGGACCACCAGTGTTGTAATTGCATCAAGATGCCATTCGATGAAAATCCTAGAAGCTTAAGGGCATGGGAAAAAAACTCCCAGATGGTCACTGCAAATTGGCAATCGATAAGACATGACCACTTGTTTCCTCGCTTGAACAGAAAAAGCACTTAGATGGGAGCTGGAAGCCGAACTTGTGCAGTGCTTTGGGAAACGAAAGATACTTATTCAGCATTTTCCACATAAAGATGGAGACCTTGCAAGGGAGGCAGTGATCCCAAATTAATTTCCTGGACATGAGAGTCAGTCGTGCACCTCACGTTACCTCATATGCAAAGGAGGTCGAGAAACTCCCAGAAGCTGTAAGGGTCCAGACTCGTTTGCCCTCCTGGAGGTCCAGGTCCTCGGAGAAACAATTGACTGTGGCTTGCGCTGACAGCATCCGCTTCCATACCCTTGAAGAGGTACACTGCATTTGGTCCGAGCCATACATAGATTGCATGAACCTAGCCCACAACGACTCCGCATTTCGGTATCACCACCAAAGCTTGCAACTAAATGCCACTTGGACGTCGTGGAGGCTCTGCAAACTTAGGTCATCCTCAGTAGTGGGATAGCACAAATCCCTCCAGGCTCTCCAATGGCGTCGCGGGCCTTCCTCTAATTTCCCCCAGAAGAAATCTGCCATAATTTTGTCGAAGTTCTTGAGTACGGCTATAGGGGAGTCCATGACTACCAACATATGCAGAGGAATGGAAGAGAGGACGTGCTGAATGAGGGTTAAGCGTCCTCCTGGAGAGAGGAGCTTCTTTTTCCACCCTGTGACCTTAGCTACAAGTTTTTTAGTTAGATATTGGAAATATTCCTTTTTTCAACGGCCGTTATAGAGGTTGCAGCCTAGGTACATAAATGAAAGTGAGCTGGGCTTGAAGCCGGTGATGTACTAGATAGCACGAATATGAGTGACTCCACACCATTTAGGGGTTATGAAGAAGCTTTTCTGATTATTGACTTTCTGACCTGACCCTTTCTAGAAGGCGTCCAAAAAAGCCATTAGGTGCTTTACGGAATGCCAATCCCCCCTGGTGAAAACAACCGCATCGTCGGCTAAGGAGAGGTGCGTAATGGGCAAGCAACCTTGTGGCAAAGTGAAGGGGGCAATATAACCTTCCTGCACTAGTCTAGTCAGCCCTTGACTGAAAGCTTCGGGAAAAAGAATGAAGAGCAGAAGGGAGAGAGGGTCCCCCTGTTTGAACCCCTGGGATGCCTGGAAGAAACCCTTTGGGCTACCATTCACCAAAACAAAGAACCAACTCTGGGAGAGGTTATTTGTAATGAGTCGAATAAAGCGGGGGTGAAAACCAAACTTTCCGAAAAGCTGCTTAAGAAATAACCACGAGACCCTATCAAATGCCTTCATCATGTCGAGTTTGAGGATGCAGTTATGTCCCCATGCGCTCCTATTGTTGGACCCGACTAGCTCTTGCGTGAGAAGAATATTGCCAACTATGTCCCGTCCTAGGATAAACACGGATTGCTCTGGCGAGATAAGGGTCGACAAAAGTAACCGTAGTTTGTTAGCTAGGACCTTCATAAAGATTTTGTTTCCAAAGGTGCACAAGCTTATAGGCCGAAAATCTGCGAAGGAAAAGGGTTCAGTTTCTTCGGGATCAAGACAATAAGAGTGCTACTAATGCCTTTTGGGATTGGAGTGCCTGCCATAAAATCCTTGGTTGCCTGCAGAACATCTTTAGCGATAATGTCCAAGCAGTGGGTGAAGAAGACTCCAGAAAACCCATTCGGACCCGGAGTGCTATTGCCATCCAGATCAAATACTACTCTTCGCACTTCCTCTAGAGTGACATCCCCCAACAGCTAGCTATTTTGATCCTCAGACACAAGGACGGGGATGTGTGTTATTAATTCTTCGACACCAACTAGCTCTTCTATAGTTAACAGGTTTTTGAAGAATCTTTCGGCCACTGCTGCAATCTGCTCTTCCTCTTCCACCCACGAACCAGCTTCATCCTTGATTCTATGGATGGTAAGTTTGGCCCGCTTGTCCCGAACTGAGGCATGGAAAAAACTAGTATTGCTATCCCCCTCCTTGGCCCATTTAATTCTCGCCTTTTGTCGCCAAAATTCTCTTCGTTCCTTAGACTGGATAGGAGCTAAGCTTGGGCGTGATGAAGTGCACTCCTAGCTGTGATGCCCCCCACTTCTCCCAAGGGCGAATCCAAGGATATCCGCGGAACGCCTGCCCAACTCTCGCCAGGACTCGATATGAGTCAATTCCAAACTTAAATTTTCACAACCAATAAATAAAAGTGAAAGTAAGGAAAAGTCTTTCCCTTAATAAATTTTCAAGTCTTACATCACAAGTTCTCAAAATTACATCAATCCTCCCAAAATACAACTACTATGAGTCGACTAATCAAATACATCCCAAAAGTCTAATCAAAGTACACAAGTCAGCTTTCCTAAAATTCTTTCCAATCCAAGCTCCTGTTAAGGAAAACAAACTAATGGGGTGAGCGAACGCTCAGTGAGACCAAGAAACACACATGCAACCACATAGTCCAAGTAACAACAACATTTATACAGTAAGTAAAACCATAAAGTTTGAGTAATTAACATTTCAAGTAGGAAAAGTAAGCAGAAAAAATTCAAGGATATTGTAGCTCTCAGGAGCTAAATTTCACGTAGCAGGGTCAAGGTCATCCAATTCCATGTTGATACTCCGTCAATCAAGTAAGTATCAAATCCGTAGGAACTCCACTTTTCCTAGATCACGTTCACCGTTACACCCCCTTGGCCTGCTCATCAAGGTTTTGATATTACTCGAGTATATCGTGGTAATACTACGTGAGTATGTCAAGCAAAATCTCTCCAATAGATCAAACTTCGTATTTGCTCATGGTTTACTATGCTTCTCGACCAAGCCCATGCTAGCTCGATTCGCAAAGTTAGCCAATGAGGTTGGGCGTCCCCCCCACAAGTAATAAAGGTCAATGAGACAATGCTCCAATTGACAATTTCAAATATAAGTCGAGGAGATTAACTCTAATCAACACAAGTCAAACATAAGCATAATTTCAAGTGTGAGCAAGTCTATTATCTAATCAAGTAAAAGAGAACGAGTGCAATAAAGTACACACTCGTCTCGACAAGTACAATTCACATATTCAACAAGAAGTATTGCAAATATTAGGCAACAAATCATACACTTGATACTCACCAATTCAAAATGAGTAAATGCAAAAAGATCTTTAGTGGTCCGCTCCGAGATCATCTTCAAGATCCTCTTGAGCACCTAAAGAAATAACAATTAACTATCACTTACAAATATTGATGAGCAACCCTAGGGGAAGACCCTCCTAGAACCTCCCAACCTTGTAATTATCAGAGTTGGATCTTTTCTCCCAACAGAAATTGAACTCGGTTGTTCTCATGAACTCAAGACCTCTGACACACAAAGGCAATCAGCAACCTTAAGCAAATAAAGATGGATGAAGAGACACCACGATTAGGGAACAAACTAATCGATAAAGTCAGATTTGAATCCTAAGCCATGAACTCAAGAATTCAAGAGTAAGTTCGATTAAGAACTTGAAGGAAAATTCCTCATGATTTCTGGTTGTAAAATATTCTGTCTTTTACTCATACAAGAGGTGCCTTTTTATAGGCTAAAACTAGGGCAAAATCCGGCCCACATAAACCTAGAAGAAATTCGGTCCGCATAAAGAGCCAGCTCTTTAAGGCTTTCCGATAAGGCCCAATAAGTAATAACATATTCAACGCCTAACAACTACTAAACTAGACAGTCTTAAAACAACTACTAACTAATCTACCAAGTAGGAGATCATTCTTGCACTTCAAATGTACAAGTGAGCAAGGTAACTTCATGGTCCATCAATTCTTCAAACTTAGCCTGCTCCTTGCTGGTATGGTGAATAATCAAGGCTCTTAAAGCTTCCTTCACCTTCTTGGATCTTGATCTTGTCATCGGACCGTCAATGTTGTCCTTGACCCAAGGTTGAAGTGGTTGCGCACCCGTATCTGCATCATTCCCTCCCTCCTCGAAAGGATTCGTCCTCGAATCTTCAAAGTCTGTATCAAAGTCAAAAGGAGATAGGTCAGATACATTAAAAGATGCGCTTATGCCATACTCACTTGGAAGTTCCAATTTGTATGCATTGTCGTTGATCCTCTCTAGTATTCGAAAAGGTCCGTCGCCTCTTGGATGTAACTTGGTCCGTCGAGATGCTGGAAACCTTTCCTTCCTCATGTGCACCCAAACCCAATCACCGGGTTCGAATACAACATGTTTTCTACCCTTATTTGCATGTTGTGCATATTGCGCATTTTTCTTCTCAATTTGAGCTCGAACTCTCTCATGCAATGTCCGAACAGCTTCTGCCTTTTTGACACCATCTGCGCTTAAACACTCATTAACAGGAATAGGTGATAAATCTAGAGGGGTTAGCGGCTGAAACCCATAAACAATTTCAAAAGGGGAATGATTGGTAGTAGAATGAGTGGTTCGGTTATATGCAAACTCGGCAATAGGCAAACATTCTTCCCACTTCTTCAAGTTCTTTTGAACAATGGCTCGAAGTAGAGCACCAAGGGTTCGATTGGTTACCTCAGTCTGACCATCCGTTTGGGGATGACTAGAAGTAGAAAACAGCAACTTAGTTCCCAACTTTCCCCAAAGTGATTTCCAGAAATAGCTTAAGAATTTCACATCCCTATCACTTACAATAGTACGCGGTACTCCATGCAATCTAACCACATCCTTGAAGAATAAATCAGCAACATGGCGCGCATCATTTGTTTTCCTACAAGGGATAAAATGAGCCATTTTAGAAAATCTATCCACGACAACAAAGATACTATCCATACCTGTAGAAGATCTTGGTAAACCAAGCACAAAATCCATGGATATGTCTGTCCAAGGAGCATGAGGTACGGGTAGAGGAGTATACAATCCATGAGGGTTACTCCTTGACTTTGCCTGCTTACACTTTAAACACTTATCACAAATGTTAGCAATGTCACGCCTCATTTTAAGCCAATAGAAATGCTCATGCAAAATGTCAAGAGTTTTATCAATACCGAAATGCCCCATCAACCCTCCGCTATGGGCTTCTCTAACAAGTAATTCTCTAAGTGAACAGTTGGGAATACATAGGCGATTTTCTTTGAACAAAAAGCCTTCGTGCCTATAAAACTTTTGAAATGCAGCATGTTCACAAGCTTGAAACACATTAGAAAAATCAGCATCATGTGCATACAAGTCTTTAATGTGCTCAAAACCAAGTAACTTAGTGCTCAGGTTAGTGATCAAAATATACCTTCTAGACAATGCATCCGCAACGACATTATCTTTTCCCTTCTTATACTTAATGATATATGGAAAGGAATCAATAAATGCAATCCATTTCGCATGTCTTTTATGCAACTTACCCTGCCCCTTAAGGAATTTAATTGATTCGTGATCAGTATGTATCACAAATTCCTTAGGCATAAGATAATGCTGCCACACTTCAAGAGCACGCACAACAGCATACAATTCTTTATCATAAGTAGGGTAATTAAGAGCTCCCCCACTCAACTTCTCACTGAAATATGCCAAGGGCCTATTATTTTGATGTAAAACAGCCCCGATGCCAATCCCACTAGCATCACATTCAACTTCAAACATCAAATCAAAATTAGGCAAAGCAAGAATAGGTGCTGAAGTTAACAAATTTTTAAGCTTATTAAACGACTCTTCTTGCTCTTTTCCCCATTGAAACCCCACATTCTTTTTAACTATCTCATTCAAAGGTGCTGCAATAGTGCTAAAGTCTTTAACAAATCTCCTATAGAAGCTTTCAAGACCATGAAAAGACCTTACCTGAGACACATTGGTTGGAGTCGGCCACTCCATGATAGCCTTTACCTTGGCGGGATCAACACTTATGCCATTTGCACCAACAATATAACCAAGAAAATTAACCTCAGAAGTGCAAAAGACACATTTTTCCAGGTTAGCAAATAACCTATTTTCACGCAAGGCACTTAAAACAAGTCGCAAATGCTCAACATGCTCTTCTAAAGACTTGCTAAAGACCAATATATCATCAAAATAAACAACAACGAACTTTCCAAGAAAATGCTTTAAAACATGGTTCATTAATCTCATGAAAGTACTTGGGGCGTTTGTTAAGCCGAAAGGCATCACAAGCCACTCATAAAGACCATACTTCGTTTTGAAAGCAGTTTTCCATTCGTCACCTTCCTTTATCCTTATTTGATGATAACCAGATCTTAAGTCAATTTTAGTGAAAATGATTGCTCCATGCAATTCTTCTAACATATCGTCTAGCCTAGGAATGGGATGACGATACTTAACAGTAATTTTATTAATTGCACGACAATCTGTACACATTCTCCAAGTCCCTTCTTTCTTAGGTACTAAAATAATGGGAACTGCACAAGGACTAAGAGATTCACGAACCTGGTCCTTTTCAAGGAGGGAATCGACTTGCCTTTGGATTTCCTTTGTTTCCTCCGGATTTGCTCTATAGGCTGGTCGATTTGGTAGAATTGCTCCAGGAACAAAGTCGATTTGATGTTCAATACCTCGAATTGGAGGTAATCCTTTCGGTAGTTCCTCCGGAAACACATCCTTGAATTCCTGCAAAAGAGAGTAGATTGCACTAGGAAGAGAATCGGTTATGCTTAGTGTGTAAAAAGAAAAATAATCAGCTTCCCTGTACAGAAGTACTACGAGAAGACTTTGTGCATTCAAAGCCATATCTACCTCACGCACACTTGCATAGAAATTCCTTTTTTTCACCTTCAAGCTCTCGGCCTCTACTTTCTTTTTTTCCTCATTCTCTCTCTCATTCGGCTTTTTCTTTGTTTCTTTCGGTTGCCTTTTCTCTCTCTCTTTTCTTAAATGCAATTGTTCTTCATACACTTGTGTAGGTGTCAATGGTGATAGAGTGATTTTGAGGTTGTCCATAATGAACTTATATTTATTGGTGAGTCCAATATGATCAGCCTGTCTATCATACTCCCAAGGACGTCCCAACAAGACATGACTAGCTTGCATAGGAATTACATCACATAAAACTTGGTCCTTGTACCGACCAATAGAAAAAGCGATTAAAGCTTGTTTGGTCTCCTTGACTTCCCCCCCATCATTTAACCAAGATAGTCTATAGGGTTTAGGGTGGTAAGTCCATGGAAGGTGTTTTTGCTCAACAAAGTCAGCAGCTACGCAATTAGTACAAGAGCCACTATCAATGATCATGAGACATACCTCATCTCCAATTTTGCATCTTGTATGAAAAATGTTGGTCCGTTGGAGATCATCTTCTTGAGCTTGTGCATTTAGCACTCTCATAGTCACCATAGTTCGAGCCATGGGGTCCTCTTCTATTTCAACCAGGTCATCATCCTTCCCCTCTTCTTCAAGCGGTGGCATGTCCGCATATTCCTCCTCTCCTTCGCTTTGCCACATTCCCTCTTCATTCATATACATGATGCTTCGGTTAGGGCATTGAGCCATGAGGTGGCCAATTCCCTTACATTTGAAACATGCCTTTGGCTGGTTGGTAGATGTATTTGCTCCTGGAAGAGTTGACCGCGGGGTTGGATTAGAAGAAGTTGCACTCGGATGGGATGGTTGTTCCATCCGCTTGTTTTCCCTCTCTCTATTACCTTGCCTTGGCCAAGCACTGGATGTTGGCAATTGATTTCTTTTCCAAGGGGTGGAAGAGGATGTAGTGGTTCGGCCACTAGGTGTCTTTAGAGGTAAGACTTGCTTTTCCACCTTCTCCGCATAAGACACCATTTGTTGAAGTTCAAAGTGGTCTTGAAGTTCAACCTTCTTCCTAATTTCAGGGTTTAATCCATTAAGGAACCTCGCCATGGTTGCTTCCGGATCCTCTTGGACATTGGCCCTTATCATCGCTACCTCCATTTGTTTGTGGTACTCATCAACCGAATTAGAACCTTGAGTGAGTCGTTGGAGCCGATTGTACAAGTCCGTGGTATAATGGAAGGGTACAAATCGTTTCCTCATCACTTGCTTCATTTCAGCCCAAGTGTCAATTGGTGGTTCCCTATTTCTCCTTCTTATGGCACATACTTGCTCCCACCAAATGGATGCATAATCTTCAAATTCAATAGCCGCAAGTTTCACCTTTTTCTCTTCAGAGTAGTTGTGGACTTCAAACACTTGCTCAACTCGCCTAACCCAATCCAAGTAAGTTTCAGGATCATTTTTCCCATGAAAAGTAGGCATCTTAGTCTTGATGGAACCAAGATTGTCATCGGTTCTCCTAGGTCGGTCTCGACCTTCCCTCGCTTCCCTGTGGCTTTTCCTTGATCGGAATGAGGTGTTAGAATGATACCCCTCATCATCTGCATCATGCTCAACACTCTGAGCACTTGAAGCTCTATTGGGAATATCTCCAGTACCTCGCATCTCAATGGCAGCCAACCTGTCGGATAGTTGTGTCGTCACAAATTCTTGTCTCTCCACTTGTTTTTGAAGAGCTTGGAGCACCAGTTTGAGTGACACGTCGGTTTCAGACGGCTCAGACATGTTCCCCTCTTGAGACATATTGTCAAACCTGCAAAACAAGTATATCCTAGTCTACCTCACAAAGCACTCGTGTATCACTCAAGGAAACACACTCACTCTCAATTTTCCTTCTCAAAGTTCTTAAAACAACTCAAACTCTCAAAAATTCCAAAATTAATTACCCTATAAGCAAGTAATACGACACAAAGCAGAATTTTGTAAATCCTAGAAACACTACCCGAAGCTAGAACCTCTCTTTGTTTTTTTTTTCTTTTTTTTGAGCGGCTGTTTTTGCTGAGTTTCTGGCCAGTATTTGGATGGTAAATGGTGTTTGTGGCGGTTTAGGTTTGGTTTTGGAAACTGATTTTGGGGTGTTTGGGGTTGGTCAGGTCGTTTGGGGTTGTTGGAATTCAATTAAGGTTGGAGACTCAAGAATTGGAAACCAAACAAAATTTGGAGACTCAAGTTTTTTTTTTTTTTTTTTTTTTGGAAACCAATCAAGATTTGGAGACTAATCAAGAATTGGAGACCAATCAAGAATTAGAAACTCAAGATTTGGGAAACTTGATTTCCTTTGTGT
Source organism: Coffea arabica (assembly GCF_036785885.1). Lineage (NCBI taxonomy): Eukaryota > Viridiplantae > Streptophyta > Magnoliopsida > Gentianales > Rubiaceae > Coffea > Coffea arabica. The sequence continues at coordinate 12,921,306 of NC_092326.1, forward strand.
GAGAGCCAATTCCTTCTCTTCTTCCTTTTTTTTCTCTTTCGTTTTTTTTTTCTTCTTCTTTTTTTTTCGGCTCTTCAAGGAATACAAATTCAGATCACACCAACAAGTTCAAGAAAACGGATGAAAGGTTATGCAAATTTCAAGAAGGCCTTGGTTCTTGATTTATTGTTCAAGAATTTTCAAAACAAGACTTGGTGGTCCAAGAACTTCAAGAATTTGTTCAAGAAGCTCAAGAACTTCCCCAAATTACGTTGTGGTATTTAGGGTTTGCACGAACAACAACCAATACTCAAGAAATAGGCAAAATAGAATTTCAGCAATACTCAAAAGAAAAATTCCAGCAATACTCTAGCAACTTGGACACTAAAAAACAATATAAGGTACGTGACTCTCTTTTTTTTTTTTTTGTCTTTAAACCCTAACAACCCGAACAAAAGTATAATAGACTCAAGAACAAAAGTTGGACAGAAAATACAAAAAGACAATACCCAAACAGTTTTTTTTTTCGGATGAACAGTAACGTGAACAGTCGCTACAGTACGATGAACAGTATTTCGGAACAGTAACGATGAACAGTAATCGCTACAGTTTTTTTTTTTTTTTTTTGACAAAAGACACAAACTAATAAGATATGAACAACTTCAATTGAAAGAGAATTAACCTGATGCTCTGATTACCAACTGATGAGCAACCCTAGGGGAAGACCCTCCTAGAACCTCCCAACCTTGTAATTATCAGAGTTGGATCTTTTCTCCCAACAGAAATTGAATTCGGTTGTTCTCATGAACTCAAGACCTCTGACACACAAAGGCAATCAGCAACCTTAAGCAAATAAAGATGGATGAAGAGACACCACGATTAGGGAACAAACTAATCGATAAAGTCAGATTTGAATCCTAAGCCATGAACTCAAGAATTCAAGAGTAAGTTCGATTAAGAACTTGAAGGAAAATTCCTCACGATTTCTGGTTGTAAAATATTATGTCTTTTACTCATACAAGAGGTGCCTTTTTATAGGCTAAAACTAGGGCAAAATCCAGCCCACATAAACCTGGAAGAAATTCGGTCCGCATAAAGAGCTTAAAGAGCCAGCTCTTTAAGGCTTTCCGATAAGGCCCAATAAGTAATAACATACTCAACGCCTAACAACTACTAAACTAGACAGTCTTAAAACAACTACTAACTAATCTACCAAGTAGGAGATCATTCTTGCACTTCAAATGTACAAGTGAGCAAGGTAACTTCATGGTCCATCAATTCTTCAAACTTAGCCTGCTCCTTGTTGGTATGGTGAATAATCAAGGCTCTTAAAGCTTCCTTCACCTTCTTGGATCTTGATCTTGTCATCGGACCGTCAATGTTGTACTTGACCCAAGGTTGAAGTGGTTGCGCACCCGTATCTGCATCAAATACTTACAAACTCCTTGCCAAACAAGGAAGAATGTACACTTGTTTAATACTAAGACAATGTCTTAAAAGAGCTTTAATAACTCGAAAATAGAGATTCAAAAGTGAGGATTTAAGGTCACAAGAGAAACTTGCATCCTCCATGAAATTGAGTTTAAAATGGACAATCAATATCGAAAGACAATAAAAAGTTCTCAAAAACTCATTTCCCAAGAAATCATGAAATTTCAGCTTTGCGCGATAAACTTGGTAAAATCAGATCTTGAGTTCGGTATGTCCAAAAATGGAAAAATTTATACCGTTGGAAACTAGATCCAAAGTACTAAAAGTTCCCAGAAGACATTTTTCAAGATTCTAAATGGAAGGCATTCATTTTTCAGCTCAAAGTTGCTGATTCAAGAAGGTAAGACAGAACCGGTTTTGATTTTCGGCGATATTTGGAAATTCGGAAAAATTCACAGAAAGTTAATCATCCTTTGAAATTTGTAACACAATAAGAGTTCCATACAAAGTTTCAAACACAACAAGTGGAACTAAATTTGGAGTTTTGACCAACAAGATATAACAGTTTGAAGTCGGTGGATTTTCGTAATCTGATCAGTGAATTTCCAGATTTGAAAAGCAATCTTTGGGGCATTATTCGAGTATCGAAATGGTATGGATATCACACCAAATTCGGTACACTTAAACTTCCATATATGGAATACTTCTATATAAAAATTTAGGTAAACACTCGCATGGGAAGGCAGTTAACAAAATGACCAAAGTTTGGAAAATTTTCAAAGCAAATCTGCCAACTGTAGTTCTCTTCCTTTCTCAAACGTTTTGTCCAACATAATCAGCCCCAATTCATTCCAATTTTTGAAACCAAAGTTCCAGAAACATTTAATAAGCAATGGATGAGTAATTGACAGTAAAAGTTTTGAAATATAACATCCTAAAACAGATTTGACCATTCGGTCAACAAGGAAGGGAAAAGTTTCCAATTTCCAGCTTTGTCGCATTTTCGAAACCAAATCATATCTAACTCTATATAACTCCAAATTGAGATTGATTTATGGCATTGGAAACTAGGTTCCAAATGTTACAATTCATCAGGAGACACCATTTTGGAAATCCTTTCACAAATGGGACAAAATTGAGCCACAAGATGCAGCTTCCAGTTTCATTCGCATAAACAGTCGAAACAGAACATCCAACTTTGCTGACTCGCTACGATTCACTCAAAATGAACCAATAGGGGATTTTTATACATTGGAAAGCTATGAATGTCTAGTTTTGGATGCCACAAACGGCACTCAATTTTGACTTTTGTACAAATAGTTATGTTCAGACAAAGAAGCACTGTCTGAGTTCACTGTTATATGTTTTCCAAATTCGAACCTCTACCAAAAACTCAAGTTTTGCACGACCATCCGATACACAGTATACAACATATATCCATCAATTTCACAGTCAACCAAGCATCAAAATTTCAAAACTAAAATAGAACAACATGACCAGAAATTTCGGCCAGCTTGTATTCTCATTTTTTCTTCGATTTCTCTCCGCTTTCTAACCATAATCATCTCATTCATCACATAAACAACTATAATCAGACAATCAAGCCTCAAGTCAACTACCTAGAGGCCTCATCAAGACAGCTAGCCTATGACTTAAAGCAAAATAAACAGTTTCCTCAAACCCGCTAGCCTATAACGCGGTTAGGGTTTCAAACCCATGAAGATTAACCGCTAAACTTTGAAGGAATGAAAGGATTAAAGGGATGAAGTTTTTACCCTTGAAACCCTAGATGAATATTAGATTTTCTACCAAAGTTTCCAAGAAAATCCACAAGATTGCTCCTTGCTCCAAGATAGAGTGGTATTCCAAGTTGTATGCGATTTGGTGGAGGATTGTGAGTGAAATGGAAGCTAGAAGATGAAGTTTTTCCTTCCCTTTGTTCTTCCTTGAGGGCTGGCCGAAAATGGAGAGAGAGATGAGGGTTTGATTGTTGTGGCTTGTCTTGGAAGCTTGGAGGGAAAAGTAGTGGTTAAGTTTGGCAAAAGTCAACTTTGAATAGTTGTCAGCGAGGGTTTCGTACCACCATTTTCTCTCGGGTTTGATACACTCATGCACTAATCCTCCAAGGTAATTCCTCTAACACTGTAATTACTCACTCTTACTAGTCTAATATTAATTTCTCAAATCTCCACTTAGTCGTTCTGACACGATTTTCGGAAACTATTGACGCGCGTGCGGTAATAGCTTAAATTGAACTCACTCACCCCTAATCCCTCAATTAACTTTTCTTAATCTCATATTAATCATTCTTAATTCTCTAAGATTATTGCACCCTCGGATCGAATATTATCTCAAAAAACGTGTATTCGATATTCTTTACTAAATGAGTCGTAGAAAAATTAAATTTGCTAACGGAACGTTTTAAAAATATAAGTGAGACATTGTTCCATGAAAATAAATTTAAAATGGTTGAAATAAATTATTTGGAATAAACGGTTGAATAAATAATTAAATAAACTAGTAAAATAAGATAAAAAAAAAAGAAAATTTTCAGGTCCTCACACTAGCACCATCCGCTTGTAGTGTTTCGTAGTCAATCTCCCTTTGCTGCACCTCCAATTCTCGTTGTTTTACCACTTGGAAGATATTCCCAAAATGCTATTTATTCCAATCCTTTAAACAGCCTTTTAGCCTCTTTAGTTTATATGATAGGGAGTGCATGCCGTACCCCTTGGCAGGTAGGTTCCAATTGTCGCGGGCCACTTGGAGAAAGTTGCTGCTAGAAGTCCAAAATTTTTGGAATTTAAAAGCCTTCGGGACGCAAGGACAAATCTCTTCGGATGGTGAGCAGCAAGGGGGAGTGATCCAAAGTGGTATGACTAAGATGCTGGACAGCTGTGTTGGGCGCGAAATCTAACCAAGTTTGGTTCGCCAGCGCACGGTCTAGTCACTTCCAAACTCTAGCACCGTCCCTAACGCCGGTCCAAGTGAATGAGTGCTCATTTTGGTTTTGCTATTGACAATGTTTCTAATCTAAAGCCTTTTAAACTCTTATATCTTTTCTGTTATATGTATTGCGAAAATGCATTGTGCACTCCAACAACTAATATCTATTATGTACATTATTATTACACATTTTTAGTATTAAGCTTTTTCCTGCCTCAACACTTAGTTAATTACATAAATTTTATAGATTGGGCTCAACTGGGCATATACATTTTACAAATTTACATCACACATTTGCATGGTGAACCCCTCCTACTATTTCAACAAGTGGCCATCAGTGAAATAACTCCTTCACTATTAAAGGTGGTAAATCCTTATAAATTATTCACTATCATTCCATGTTTCATGATATACCCATTCTCTTATGATACAATTATTCATTTACAGATAACAAACAAACGAGTCAAAGTATAAAATTTGCACTCAAGATACTATAATAATTATAAGTAAAGGATCACTTATACACACGGCATATTGAGATTAATCATTGACACTCAAATATTTATCCATATGATAATCTCAAGTCGGATCAATCTAGTGAATTTTATCATCTATCAAGCATTCACATGGCTAATTTTGATGTCACTACGTCATAGTATAGGAAAACTATTACTTGTTAATGAAAAAATTTTGCTAATCTATCCATATTAACAGTATCTAATCTAATAATACTATGATTGGAGACCTTTAAGAATAAATCATAGTTTATGTTTCTCATTATCATAACCACTTATGATAACATAAAACTAGGTTTAGTTTATTCTATGGATATTATCTAATTTAATTGAACAAAATGACAGTTAAAAGATAAAAATGCCATTCATTAATACGTAAATAGTTAAAGCACAATAACAAATCCCTAACTTTATGGCATATGCACTGATAGTAATCAGTTTTGGATTAATTTAGTGCACCCAATCAGTTGTGTGAATAATTTGGATGATGTTCCTCCTTTTGCATGATATTCCGACTGGTTTGATCTAAAAAACCATTAGTTAAACCAATTAATCATTTTGACCATTTTTTTATGAAAAACCTTGAATTAAATCCATCCAAAATGAAGTTTTAAGTGAATACATCAATTGATATGCAATTTAAATAATTGAAATTCACTCAAGATTTAAAGAACGGTTACATTATGTATGGAACAACTTAAGAACACAAGGGTTAAGATAACTCCCTTATTCAGCTACAAAGAAACTCCAAAAAACAAACACTTAAACAAATTTGAAAGCAAAGTAAAAGTACTCAACTAAAAAGAAAAGTAATTAAAACATTAGGTTGCCTCTCAAAAAGTATTTCTTTATGGTCATTAGTTTGACACTATCAAGGCAGCTTTATACTAGAAAATTTTCAAAACATAGTACCAGGAAATTGTTTTTGTAATTAGAACTTTTGGATAGGAAAATGGTTGAACTGTACCTTGATATCTTCATAAAAATTGTAATCCTTTAATATTAGCTTCGAAATGCATCAAGAATCATCTCAATCCAATCTTTATAGCTCAATTTACAGCTAGTCAACTTTGAAATAGTCATATCTTGCTATTCATCTACAATAGAAACACCAAAAATAAATTACTTTAACAAATTTAAAATCAAATTAAAAGTACTTAACTATAAATAAACTTAATTAAAACATTAGGTTGTCTCCAAAAAAGTGTTTTTTTTATAGTCATTAACTTGACTCTACTCTGTTTGTACAAAGAAAAAAAAATTTTGCCAATCCCTGTTCGCAGGGTTGGTTCGCCACCCCAATTTTTATAAAAACTCAGAAGCTACAATGGGAAAAGCAACTACTTATCAACCACACGATGAATATAAGGAAATTGCCTAGCATCTAGACGTGTGACTCCTATGATTGCCGCCGGCAATGTAGAAACCTCAAAGATTGACAAAGACATAGTCTGAAGTGCAAGCTTTGCAAGACCATTGCGGTGAAATTTCCAAAATATAGTGCCAAGAAATCATTTCTATAATTTGAACTTCTAGATAGAAAAATAATTGAACTATATCTTGATAACTTTATAAGAATTGAAGTCCTTTAATCTTAGATTCAAAATGTATCAAGAGCCATCTCAATCCAATCTCTATAACTCAAATTATAGCTAAAATACAGAAATATATCAAACTAGAATATGATCCCATTTGGCAAGTGAGTTTTTTGGGCATTTGTCTAAAACTTTACTATAGTTTACTGTAGAAGTTTTTAAAAAAAAAATTTTGAAGTGTGGGTTTTTTTTGAATATTTTGAAATGTATAGCATAAAAACTTTGAAAAGTTTTTTGAACTTACTGTAGCTAAAGTTTTTAAAAAACTTGTAGCAGACAAACTTGGCAAAAAACTTGTCTTCTAAACAAACATTTGGAAACTAACTCCCTTAATTTTTTCAAAACAATTTCAACTTGATTTCCTTCTTGCTGCATACTTCCTAAATGTATTTGCATGCTGTGACGCCCTCACTTCTCCCCAAGGCGAACCAAAGGGTATCGGCGGGACGCCTACCCAACTCTCGCCGAGATTCGATACGATTCCAATTCAAACTTAAGAATAAATAACCGGGTAATAAAAGTTGAAGTGAAGAAATGTCGCTTCCTTAAAGAATATTCGATCTTACATCACAAGTTATCAAAAGTACATCAACATTCCCCAAAATATACAACTTTCAAAAGTTGTCTAAACAATTACATTCAAATTCCTAATCAAAAGTCCGTCGAATTGGCTTCTCCATAATTCCTTCCATTTTGGCTCCTGTTAAGGAAAACAAAACTAATGGGATGAGCTAATGCTCAGAGAGGCCAAGAAAACATGCAAACACATAGTTCACATAACCATGGCAATTGTACGAGAAATAAAGCAATTAAGTTCAAATAATTCATGAAAAATAGTAACACACACTCAATAAGGATACAGGAGCTCTCAAGAGCTCAATTCCACTTGCTTTGCCAAGGCTCGAGCAAATACTTCACCGCGATGATACTCTATCAATCGGGTCAGTATTAGATCCGAAGAACTCCATTTACTTCACAGTTCCCGTTCACCGTTACAATCCCTAATCCCAAGCCCGCTCTTCTATAAAAGGTACAACTATTTGAGCAGACCAACCGAGATCTCTTAATAGATCAACCTTTTGATTATCTCATGGTTCACCAAGTTTCTTGACCAAGACCTTGCTGGCTCGAGTCGCAAGGTCGGCCAATTGAGATTTGGGCGTCTCCCAGTTACAGTTGTAGGTCGAGGAGATTCACTCCAATCGATATCCAGTCATCCAAATACAATTCAGTTATGAATAGTTCAGTTATACAATTAGTTAAAAGAGAACCAGTGCGATAACGTACACACTCAACTCAACAGTTACAAACCATTTAATCCATAAGAAGCAATTCATATAATTGCAACAATTCATGCACCTGACACTCACCAAGTCAAAACAAAAGTGAGTGAGCAATTAAGGCTTTAGGCATCTGCTTCGAGATTCTCGTGAAGATCTCCTTCAGCGCCTGAACTGTGAGGACTCGAAATTTTTTTTACTTTATCGAATATTGGTAGTTTGTTTAAATATTTATTTACTCATTTTTCTCCAAATTATTTATTTCGATCATTTAAAATCCATTTATATGGAACGACGCCTCATTTATATTTTTTAAAGCGTTTTGTTAGAAAAATTCACTTTTCGAAAACTCGTTTAGTTTGGAACAACGAGTGCATGTTTTTTGAGACTATATTTTGGATCGAGAGTGTATTGATATTAGAGAGTTAACAATGATCAATGGTAGATTAAGAAAGGTTCATTAAAGAATTAATACTCGACTCATGTAAAGACTCACAAAAATTTACCTATTTTAAACTCCAAATTCTAGTTCATTTAATTATTTATTTGGCCAATTGCCCCAAATATTATTTTCTAACCTTTTTAGACCTAATTAAAAGGATCTATGGCTTAGTTATGTTTTTAAAGTAACTTGTTTCAAAATTTAATTTCTGAAGACTCGTTAAGTAAAAATAGTGAATATGCGATTGGAATAAATAATTGAATCGAGGATACAATAAGTTTGGAAAAATTAGAGACATGTACATTAGTCTCAAATTAGGTATTTTTATGTTTAAATACTCAAGTGATATTTAGTAGTACAATCGTTATAAGAAATTCTCGGAGGTTTCGCGTTATAGCGTTAAAATTGACGGTACGCGTTTTCACACGCGCGACTTTATTTGAGGGACTTTAGACCCTTATTCTGGGATAATTAAGAGTGAATAATATTTGCATGAATATAAGTGCATTAGAGGTTTAGTGCACTGGTGAACCAAACGCGCGAGAAAACGAGCCCTAATCGCGCCAAACGCCCCCTAATGTGAGTTGACTAATGGGTGATTTGTGGCCACAAGTTAGTATCTTCTCTTGGAAGCTTAAAAATCTGATCACACTCTCTCTCCTCCTTCCCAAGAGTGCCGACCAGCCCTCTCTCCCTCTCTAACTCCATTGTTTCAAAATTTTACTTCACAAATCCTACTCAAACCACCACCAAAACATCTCCAAATTCAACCAAACTTGCACCACACTTAGCTTAACACTAGGAGATCATTTTGAGCTGCAAAAGGGTGCTGGAAATCACGGTTTCTTGGAGCATTTTGAGGGCCAAAAATTCTGATCTAGTACATTAAGAAGGTATAACATGATCCATCACCTTAAACTTGATTTATAGTAGTAGATATGCATCTCTAAGTACTTGCATGTAAGTAGATGACTTGATATTGTTGGAAAAATGTGAAAGTGGGCTCTATGAACTCCCACTCTTGGGTTGTTGCTGATTTGATGATTGATGGTGGATATATTGTTGGTTTAGTGGTTAAAATGATGGATTAATGGTGTGTAATTGATAGAAACTTCATTGGGTGCAAGAAGCAAAAATTTCCGATTAAAATAATGAGGTTTGGTTGGGCAAATGAATTTTTTTTTGTGAAACTAGCAAATCTGGAAACTGTTCACGTATGGCTCTGACCAGCGGTGGTGTTTCGGCCATAACTCTGTCCTCGGATGTCGAAATCACGTGCCGTCGGTGGCGTTTGAAACTAGACATTCCAGGCTTTAATTTGAGATAAAATGCACTTTCTGATTCTTTGTGAGTGAGCCGAACCAAACGTTTTAAGATCGCTGTCCTGTTGCTCTGTTCAACTGGAATGAAGTGATGAGGCAGCAAATTGATGCCCGATTTTGAACTAGTTGGGTGCCAAATTTTGAAATGATTTCGTCTGTGATATTATAGCCCTATGAATGTATTTTTCAATGACATAAACCATGCTACGTTCTGAGTTAAATTGACTAAGTTGTGACCAAAACAAGAGGACTGCCCTGTTTTGGAAAAACCGTAATACTTGGACTGGTTTGGGACAAAACTTGGGAGTGATCTTATTAATTGAAGTTCTTGATGCTTAACACTTACCAAAGGTATCATGGATGTATCTTAGACCTTTATTTCATAAATGAACCATGGTTGGATAGCTTTCTTGATTAAACGATTTAAATTGGGAAATGAAGTCAAAAGACAGGTTGCTTTAGAAATTTTCCTGAACTTTGGATGATTAATTAACTACCTTTCCGAAGGTATTTTTCCTTGAAATTTGATAGAGCGGTACCTTTCATATAGGAGTAACATACTGAAAAATTTTATACCAATCCAAGTTCGATTTGACACTTAGCTAAGGTTCCAATTTTTGGAAACTCAAATCTGGAAATTGTTCACCAGACTTGAATTTTCCCAACTTCGAGCTACCGTATCTCGGTGCTCGAAACTCCAATTCTCAATCCTCTTGTTCTGCCCTAAACCTTACTTGCACCTCTAATTGAGTTATAAATTTCAAGGGCTAGTTTGTAATGAGTGAATTCTGCCAAATTTCCAAAGTTAGCGAAAAACCAACCCCAGCTCAATCCTGAACATTCTGGAACAGTGATTTCAAGCTCATTTTTGAGTACTTTACACTTAGATTCATGGAAAAGTGTCTTCTAAGAACTTTTAGTAATTTCCAAGAGGTTTCCAACGGTATAAAGTTTTCCAATTTTGGACTTGTAGAGAATGAGATACGATTTTCCAAACTATGGGTGACAAATCTGAATTTTCCGAACTTAAAGGAAATTGAGAGTTGCGAACTCTCTATTTTCCTTCGATATTGCTAAACCGTTTTACACTTGATTTCAAAGATGAAAATCAGATTTTGCTTGTGTTTTAAAACCCCATTTTTTTTAGTCTCGATTTACGAGTAATCAAGGCTCATTTTCGTGAAATTTTCTTAGATTGTACAAGTGTGCAATCTTCCTCGATAATTAGGGGTTTTAAGCGATAGTGTGTAATAGACAATTACTATTTACTCAGGTGCTCAAGAAGACCTTCAAGAGGATCTCGAGGGGAACACCTAAAGGCTCGTTTACGCACTTACTGCCTTATTTCGATTGGTGAGTGTCAAGTGCATGAACTTGTTGTTAAGTGGTTATCTGTTTCTTATCCGTTATGTAAATTTGAAATTTTGAGACGAGAGTGTACTTTATCGCACTCGTTCTCTTTCAAATGAAATCATATTCGAATTTTGCTTTGTGAATTCGTATCCGACTTGTACATGGTAATGTGGATGTGATTTGTATTTGTGATTCGTATACGTGATCCGTATTTGTGATTCCTATTTGGAATTGTCGATTTGAGCGTTGCTCATCGACTTATATTTGTATTCGTATTCGTATTCGTATTCGGGGGACGCCCAAACTCGTTGGCTAACTTTGCGAATCGAGCCAGCATGGGCTTGGTCGATAAGCTTAGAAAACCATGAGATATTTATAGAGCATGATCTATTGGAGAGATCTTGTTCGGCATTACTCGTGCAGTATTGCCATGATATACTCGAGTATTATCAAAAACTTTGATGAGCGGGCCCGGTAAGGGGGTGTAACGGTGACGGGATTCGAAGAAAAGTGGTGTATCTACGGATTTGATACTTATGTGGTTGACGAAGTGTCAACGTGAGATGTGATCAAGACTTTGACTCGACTACGTGGAATTTAGCTCCTGAGAGCTACAGTATCCTTGAATTGTTTCTGTTTATTTTTCCTATTCTAAATGTGAATTATTCGAATTTGATAGCCTTACCTACAATGTAATTGTTGTTGCTACTTGGATTATGTGTTTGCATGTGTGTTTTGTTGGCCTCACTGAGTATTGGCTCATCCTATTAGTTTGTTTTCCTTACAGGACCGAATCTTGGGAAAGTATGGAGAAACCCTTCGTAGTCCATTTGTTTGGGATTTCTACTATATTTTGGCTATGCCCTGGTTTGGGTTGTACTTTTGGAATTGAAATGTAAAATTTGGGCCCTGACGTGTATTTAGGATTTAAGTTGTATTATGATTACCCGATGTACTGGTTACATGTTAAGTGACTTGATAAGTTTTAACGCTTCTGCATTATTTGTATTCATGTTGCTCTCTTCGAAATGTTCGGTTTGGTTTTAAGTTGAATGGAATTGCTTGAGTCCTGGCGAGATTTGGGCAGGCGTCCCGCGGATACCCTTTGGTTCGCCTTAGGGAGATGTGGGGCCGTCACATGAACAATTAACTAGTAACTTTCACTCACAACCATGTATTAACCAAGAAGAATATCCACTAGTTTAGGATTAAGACAATATCTTAAAGACCTTTTACTCTATCGAAATGCAGGTTTCAAAAGTGAGGATTTAAAGTCACAAAGGAGACTTGCATCCTCCATGAAATCGGGTCCAAAATGATTTATCGATATCGGGATAAAGTGTCGAGCTCTCAAAAACTCATTTCCCAAGAAATCAGAAAATTTCAGTTTTGTGCGTCAAAATTAGAAAAATCAGATCCTGCACTCAGTAGGTCCAAAAATGGAAAAATTTGTACCGTTGGAAATTAGATCCAAAGTACTAAAAGTTCCTAGAAGATACTTTTACAAGATTCTAAATAGAAAGCATTCATTTTTTTAGCTCAAAGTTTCAGTTCCAAGAAGACAGATTTGAACCAGTCTTGGTTTACCAGCAATATTTGGAAATTTGGCATAATTCACATAAAGTGAATCATGCTCTGTAATTTGTAAAACAATAAGAGTTCCAAACAAGGTTTTCAAACGCAACAAGCAGAACTAAATTCGGAGTTTTGAGCATCGAGATATAATAGTCTAAAGTTGGCTAAAATTTGAACTCTGATCAGAAATTTCCAGATTTGACGAGTAATCTTTGGAACATCATTTGGGTATTGAAATGGTGTTAAAATCACACCAAATTTGGTACTCTTAAACTGCCATATGTGGACTACCTCTTTATCAAATTTCAAGCAAAAACTTACGTGGGAAGGCAGTTAACAAAACAACCAAAGTTCATAAAATGTTTTCAAAACTAATCTACCCTCTTGCTTTTCTTTCCTTTTCAAACATTTTGCACAATGAAATCAGCCCCAAATTCGATCCATTTTGAAACCAAGGTCCTATAAATATTTAATAAACATTTGATGGGTAATTGACATCAAAATTTTTGAAACAAAACATCCCATAACAAATCTAACCATTCAGCCAGCAAGAAGGGAAAAACTTTCCAGTTTCTAGTTTTGTCGCACTTTCAAAATCAGACCACATCTCACTCAATACAAGTTCAAATTAAGAATGGTTTATGGCATTGGAAACTAGGTTCAAAATGACATATTTCATCAAAAGGAATCATTCGCAAAATTAGTTCACAAGTGAGAGAAAACAGAGCCACAAGATGCAGCTTTTCCATTCCTCTCGAACAGACAGTCACAACAGAACAGCAACTTTTACTGAATCACTACGGATGACTCAAAATAAACTAGTGGGTGATTTTTATACCATTAGAAAGCTACGGATGTCTAGTTTTGAATGCCATAAATGGCACTCAGTTTCAAATTTTGTACAAAGAGTTACTGTTCGGACATCCTGATTACCATTTCCAGATTTCTTTCAATTTCGAAAACCCTAGTTTTGAACAACCAAATGAAACAATTTTCGGGAGAAACTTTGTACATACAATATACCACATATAACCATCAATTTCACAGCCAAACAAGCATCAAAAATTTGAAATTAAAAGAGAACATCATAACCAGAAATTCTGCCAGCTCTCTTGCTGTGACAGCCCCACCTCACCCTAAGGCGAACCAAAGGGTTCAGCGGACCGCCTGCCCAACTCTCGCCAGGACTACGGAGTCGAATCACACAAATCCGATATTACGCGAGATAGGACCCAAAAGAAATGAACGATTGAAGACCGCCAAGCTTAAACATGGGGAAAACGCTTTCATATATATACATGTCGCTAGGTTTACAATTCAAATGGAACCAGTGAAACGAAATACATTTAGAGTTTGCTCATTCTCGAGGAGCTATACAAAAGAACAAAAGATTTTCTAACTAGCTCAACTCGCTTCTCAAAATCATGATTTCCAAAAGAGGTTCCTGTAAGGAAAACAAAGGTAACAGAAAAGGGGTGTGCTTACGCCCAATGAGGTACCAAACATGTAGCAAAAAAAAATCAGGCATTTCACGTTATACAAATCAGATACACATGCTCGCTATAAAGTAAGACAGGTAAACACAAGAACTCAAATAGGAAGGATACAGGTGGCTCTTAGGAGCCAGCTTTCCAGCGCAGTACTTGATCCAAGCCGGTTGACTCTCCGTCAACGTATATAGAACCAACACGTCCGTAGACCCCACTTTACACCAAATTCCGTCCACCAAACACCCCTTTACCGGGCCCGCTCACCTCAACAGAAACAGAAATGGTAATACTCGAGTATACCCAGAATCAAGGGTCTCAATACCCAAAGATCCCAAAACAGACTACCGTGGTTCGTTATCTAATCGTCCAGGCCCTTGCCGGCCCGACTCGAATAACTTAGCCACCGAATTTGAGCTCATAGGTCACAGAAAGGTCGTTGGTTACAAGTTTCCAAACGACGTCCGAACAGATACAGATACAGATACAGATACAGATATCATATACAGATACAGATTCAGATTGACACCAAAATTGCCATATGAACAGACAAGAGAACGAGTGTGATAAAGTACACTCTCGTCTCAAACAAATTAAACAGATTGCAGAGCAGAAATCAAGTTAAACAGCAATGGAGGGGAGTGGTACACTCACCGGTTCAAGTACAGATACCTCAAAAGTTTTCACTTCGGATTGGCTTTAATCGCCAAGAAACCCTAAAATAATCAAAGTAAACCAATTGAAGGTTTCACATCCAGAATCGAGTAAACAAAATGCACATGTGAGGCTCGACTACTAGTCGTATGCCTCACCAAATAATTACTAATGCAAGGGTACAAAACATGATTTTTGGGAACAAAAAGGTAACATGAAGACCTAGGTTCAACAACCCCAAAAGCCCTTCATTTCTATCACAAGCCAATTCAAACTTAAAGGAACCAATCGGCCTAGAAAAATTGGACAGCACTTCCCCTAAATTTCTTACTCTTCCAGCCATCACGGCTTCATTTTTTGCCTCAATCAACTCCCAAAGTCATACTCAATATACATTCATCACCACAGCCATTCAATAGGCTCAAGGTTATCCAAGTACAAAAGTTAGCTAGGAAAATGACCGAAAATAAAAGTCAAGCCCTAGAATATTCCAATAAGCACAAGAAGACTCAATTACAAGTCATAAACCAATGCCAACACGATCACAATAGGGTTCCATAAGCATATATAAGCATTAGAGGAAACCAGAAAAATCCAGAAATGGAATTAGCTTTAGCCCTGAAAAAACAGTTTTTGACCTCATTTTGCGGTAATGGCACCAATTTCACTACGATTATTGGATGAGGGTGCAAGACCCACCATTTCGAATCTAAAAGACAGGGCTACAACATCATAGAAGGTCACTCAACCCATTTTTGAGTGCAAACAGGTCAAAAATGCAAGATACTACATCAAAAACGTAAAACAGATTCACCAAAACGCATTCTAGCGGAAACATCATAACTCAGGCTCTCCAAGTCCAAATCCAGAAATTCCAAAACCATATGAAAGCTAAGAAACAGGTATAAATTTCATCAGAAGGCCTCAACAACCAATTCGGAAGCAATTCCAGCCAAAACAACCAATTACAGGCGCAATCCTTTCATTCGGGTAAAACCAGAACAGCAATAGTAATTTCGACTTTTCTCGTTCTACACTACTCCGATTGACCTGAAATTTTGTAGGCAACTCTAAAATATCATTCCCTACAACTTTCATGTTTTAAGCCAAGGCCAATTCGGCCTCTAACTAGGAGCTAAAAATTCAGGCAGAATGTTCCTTAATGAAACCCTAGGTTTTCAATTTTCTTCCAAAACCAAAATTTCTTGCAATTAACTACTTTTTCCACGTCCTAACTCCTTTACATACCATTTCCAATCATCATAGATAGCCACACAATAATGTTTATATTAAAACAGAAAAAACCCCAAAAATAATAAAACTTCATCACTACAACCACAAATCAAGAATTAATCCATAAACTTGCATCTCATACTACCACTAAGCATGATTTAAGCATCAATTAAGGGAGGAGGGTGGTTCTTCACAACTTACCTTAGAAACAAGAGAGAGAGAGCTATTGGTCACCTTAACTTTCCAAAAAACTCCACCAAACAACTCACAAACACTAAGTGAAGAGGTTTCATGGAGTAATTGCAAGATCAAATGGTTGGATGGTTCAACTTGAGCAAGATTAGAGCTAAAACTTGAAGAGTTTTCTTTCTTTCTTGAGAGAGAGAGGGTCGGCCAAGCTTGCAGAAATTTAGGGGCTTTTTGGGTCAAAATTGAGTATTAGTAAAGGTAAGAAATAATGGTCAAAGTCAAGGTTGAATAGGAAGGTGACACTTGTCACCCTTTTTAATGCAACTCTATCCTTTTGTCTCTCCAATGATAGTCCATCTAGGTATCCTCTAATTATCTCTTAACACCTGATAAATTAAACCCAGTATACAAAACTTAACCTAGTTGGCCGAAATTTTCCGAATTTTCCGCACTAGCGGGTCCCACATCCGATATACGCTCATAATTTCTCAAAACCTATTCGATACTAGAAAAATCATCTAAAAATTATATCTGCTCCTTAAAATTATCTAGAAATTTCCTAAGCACAAAAATGCAGAAAACAAGCCATGAAAAATAATAAAACCTAGAAAATGCAAAAATACGGGTTCTCACTCTTGCACCATTTTCCTTCAATTTTTCCTTCACTTTCTAACCAATATCATCTCATACAACACATAAACAACATCAATCAACCAACTACACCTCAAGTCAGTTACCTATAATCCACCTCAAGACCGCTAGCCTAGAGATTAAAGCAAGATAAATGATTTACCTCAAGTCCTCTAACCTATTTCTTGTTTAGGGTTGTAAACCCATGCAAACTAACCATGATTCTTGCAGAAAATGGAAAGATTTGAAGGAGATGAAGGATACCTCTTGAACCCTTGAAGAAACCAGAAATTTCTCACCACAAAACCTCCAAGAAACACCACAAAAGATTGCCTTTCTTCAAGCCAAAATGAATCTCCAAGTAGTATGTAAATTGGGTGAAGAATTTCAAGTGGAATGGAAGCAAGAATGGAGCAAAATGAGAAGAGTTTTCTTCCTCCCTTTCCCTTGAGAGAGTCGGCCGAGAGAGGTATGAGAGAGAAGAGAGAGAGTGTTGGTTTGTGTTGTATGAAGCTTGCTTTGGAAGCTTGAAGAAATTTGTGGCCAAAAGCTTTGCAAAAGTCAACTACAAATAGTGTTCCGTACTACCACTTTTCTCTCTTGTTTGTTTCACTTGTTCACTAATCCTCAAATATAATTCCTTTAACATTATAATTATTCACACTTAGTAGTCTAGCATTATTCTCAAATTTTCACTTAGCCGTTTCGACGTGAAATACGCGAACTTTCGATTCACGTGCAATAAAAGCTTATTTTGAATTCATTCACATCTAATCCCTCAATTAACTTTTCTTAATCTATTATTAATCATTCTTAATTCTCCAAGGTTATTGCATTCTCAGGCCGAACATAGCCTCGAAAAATGTGTACTCGTTATTCCTTACTAAACGAGCCACCGAAAAATTAATTTTGATAATGGGACATTTTAAAAATATAAGCGAGACATTGTTCCATGTAAATGGATTTAAATGGTTGAAGTAAATCATTCGGAGAAAACGGGTGAATAAATATTTAAATAAGCCAGTAAAATAAAATAAAAATAAGAAAATTTTCGGGTCCTCACACACGCAAAACCCTTTCCTTTAATAACTTTTTGAGCACTTGTAAGCATGAGTTAACTCTTTAATCCAAAACCTATCACAACATGCAAAAAAAAAACTACTTTGGCCCTTTAGTTCGTTATTTGCTTCAAGCCACACTTAAAACATGTAAACCTATGAAAAACCCTAAAATAAACAACATATATATATATATATATATTTTTCGGCTAACCCCGTATACGGGGCGGACGCCACTTCAAAATTTATTCAGAAATCCAAAATTGTGCGGTGGACGAGGCTGACAATCTGCCAGTAACATAACAGCTCTACGCAACCTATGCCAAGCGTACATAAGGCATCTGTAACTTATCTAGGCGGGCTAACCCCTTTATAAATGAACAACTTTTATATGCAAATACATAAAAATTGGATTCAAATACACATGTTAAAACATGTATATATGACACTTATAAATTTTCACTGTATTTTTTGATGAACAAAGAAAACAAAGTATCAAGAATCGAAGACTAAATAAAAAAAGATAAACAATTATACTTAATAACATTATCCTCAATAGTTTGCCTAAAAATATAAAATTAGGGTCAAAATTCAAAATTAAAAGTGGTAAAACTCTCACAGTATCAAGGTTCAAAAGTTCTCGCTATTTTCATGTTTAAATTAGCATATTTGACAATGCTAAAATCAAGTTGCAAACCTGACTTACATGTGTGAAGAGATACAAGCTTGCAATTGTTAATTCTCAACCCTCTCAAATACCTACATATGTTTATACTCTAACCTTTTATAGTTTCTACATATATTTCTTTTATTCTTCACCATGTGGACTTAACTTCAACATTTCTCAAAAGTTTTAAGCACATTGATGTAAACTTATCAGGCTCGCTATACGAATAGTTTTAAAACTTCAAGTGATTTCTCTAGCAGGATTATTATAGTCTAAAGAAAAAGAAAAAGGGCTAAAGCAATGTCATAGTTAAACATCATTTAAAGTATAGTTTATAATTGTAAACTAAAGTAGCACACTTGAAAATTCTTTAGCATACCTCTAGTGAGATTGCTTCAAAACTAAAAAACAACCTATGAGATTATCAAAATCATCATGATTCGAAGACTATTATACAAACAAAAAATTGAATCAATGGCCATATCTTTGATTAAACTAAGTAATTGATTATGACAGATAAAAGTAAGGCTCCAGTTTATTAACAAAATGTACCAAAGATAAAGGATATGGCTGTGGCTCCTACCCTAGTTTACATGAGGGAGAACCAACCCCGAATGCCACCAGGGTTGCCTCATTAGGGTACAACAACCAATTCAAAGCCTAAAATGCAATTGAAATGAAGAAAATTGTGCCATCATAGCCTAATCAAAATAAAATAAATTGGCTTATTTATGCTTTTCATCTACTATAAAATTCCAATCAGAAAGCTACACTTTTTCCAACAAAATTAGCATCCATCCATTTAAGCAACAAAACAAAAGAAAACATCAAGAAATGTTCAGACCAAAAGAAAACTTAAGATAAAAAATTGCTCATGGATAGATGTAGTTACATAGAAAAATAAAAAGATGAAAGAAGCACTTCTTACTAAACTAAGACAAAAATGGATGCATAATAGGTAGCAAGAGTGGTGTTATGAGAAAAGAGTGTGAAAATTTTGGTGATATGGAAAGAAAAATTCTTGCCCAGAAAAATGGATAGTACATGGTAATCAAATGCCAACATTATGTTAAAGTACTTGAATTAAAGATCCAAAGGCTAAAAGAAATTCAACACAAAAACAAGTGACAAATGGAAGAACATGGCCCATAAATCTCTTTCTATTGGCAGAAATTAGTTTTAATATATTTACAACTGACCCTTGAATAGTTCAAAACCATTCATGGTCTCAATTTTATTGTAAAATATTCAAATGTAATTTTAATAGAATCAGACTCAATGGGTAGAGGCAACCTCCACATACTAGTCCAATTTGAGTTATTAATTTATAAACCCACATTTCAATAGTAAGTTACCATTGAGACACTAAAGTTTTGTTTTGTATGCATAAAAATGTAAATTCACACACAACAAACACTAAAAAAGGGATAAAAAACACAACCCAACCCTATTTCCTCATATAAAATTTGACATGTGGCAAAACATGACGCCTTGCTAGTGAACTGAACTTTATTTTATCTTATTGCTTACAAATGGAATAGAACATATTATGATGAATTCCCTACACGTTCCCTTTTATATATGAAATTATTTATAACTCGCTATTATTTTATGCATCTATGTATATGTATTAGAGGTGGGCACGGGTTGCTACCTACTCTGTGTAGCTGTCAGGATATTGATTGTAATTTTAAGATTTAATTGTTGAATTAGTTTAGATTGAAGTTCCAGAATTGGGGAAAAGAAGGATATAGACAAGAGAAAAAGGGAGTAAATGAGAAAATGAGAGAGAGAGAGAGCAAAAATGAAATCTGTTATTCCCTTAGCCCCCTCTCAACCAATCACCCTATTACAAATAGGATGGATTAACCGCCTTAAACTAATCCAACTGATTCTGTTATTCTTCTTGCTACGACATCATTCTACTGGTTTATTTGAGCACTTGTACAAAACTTCATCGTTACATATTGGTTTAATTGCTGGAATTCATGTTTTCATCCTAACATTGCATTCCCCTTTTTAGAAGTATTGTTCTCAAGACTGAAAATGAGGAAATCAAGCTTGTATGAAATCTTTATCGTCCATGATGCTTCTTCATCACTTAGCTAGCACCACTTGATTAAGTATTGAATTACTGGTTGTCCATTTCTCATGATTACTCGCCTCTTTAACATGGACTCTGGTTGTAAAGGGCATTGATCTTCACTGTCAAGCTCAGGCAAGGTAGCTGAAATTGGTTGTAGTGGTCCTATCTTCTTTTTGAGCAACGAAACTTGGAAGACTAGGTGGATCCTTGCTCCTGCTGGTAATGTGAGACAATAGGCAACTGGCCCAATGTGACGACCCCACTTCTCCCAAGGGCGAACCCAAGGGTATCGGCGGGCCGCCTGCCTAGCTCGCGCCAGGGCTCGAAACACAAAGCTAATAAAACTATATTAAACCACAAGAGAACTATTCATAATATCTACAACAGCCAAAAGTTCTATTTACATCTTCAAAAGTATCGAGCCAAACCACTCTAATACACTATAACTACAATCAGCAGAAGATAGACCCTAAGGAGGGTCCTTATACAAACCACCAAAACAAAAACAAACATACTAACTGTCCGACTATTACAATCAAACCTAACTATACTAGTGTATGTGCCAAAAGTCCCCGCGTCAGCCCCTGCTAAGGAAAACAAAAGGAAAGGGGTAAGCTATATGCTTAGTATGTAAACAGGGGCGAAAGCGTAAATTTCGGGCGTATGCTCCGTACGAAACCCGGGGGGAATCCAGGAGGTCTTTTTGGATTGATCTCCATAACAACAGTTACACAGTAAGAGTAAAGCAAAAGCAAAAAAGTAACATCACATAATAAGGATACAGGTGGCTCCAAAGCCAGATCGTTTGCCATGCGTGACCTCCTGCCGACACTCCGTCGACCACAATTAATGGTCCGTAGAACTTCACTTGTACTCCCACCGTACACCTTATCACCCTCTCTGGCCAGACACCTCACAAACTTGCTCGAGCGAACGAAATTGAGCTTGGTTCACAAGCTCGGGTCACAAACTTGGTCCACATAATCGGTGAACCGGATTCACAAACTTGGTGACCTCAAACCAGGTTGGACTGATTTCGACCAAGCCCTAACCAGCTCGAATAGTCCATCTAGGTCATGAGATCGGGCCCCAAACTCATAAACTTCACAAACTTTACTCAAAAGTCACCCCGAGCCACAAGCTCAAGGGGTTTAGTTCCAAAATGATTCGTATATATATGTCATGTACAAATATGTGTGCAAATTAGGGTTTAGGTCGAATGCGATAAAGTACACCCTCGCCTAGGTACCATTTTCATACATATCGAAACACATAAGCAACTAACACATAAGGGCGGCCTGAATACTTACACAACGAACAAAAGAGCAAAAATTTGAAATTTGTGCCGCAAAGAGTAGCTAGTAGGCCCCACCGGCTCCACCTAGCTCACCACCGTCTGAAATAGAAGATTGCATCACATAATATCATAAACGGCTACTAACATACTTAAAACAAGCAAAACGGCAAAATCGGCACATACGAGTGCGGAAACGGCATACGGAAATCGGAAATGATAACCTAATCGCTTTGCCGTCAAAACTGTTTTGAGTCTAATTGAGGCTACGAGTGTCGGATCAAGGTACATGAGGTACCTTTACGAAGCTAAGAGGAAGGGTTACAATTTTCATGAAGACACCTCAATCCGGATCTAAACGGAAATAGGTCGAAGTATAGAAAACCGTTCCAGGAGTTCGCACTCCAGAGTAACAGATAGGGTATGTTTGCTGGATCATAACTCCCAGCTCAAAAATCCAAATCAGGAAATTCCAAAGTCATTAGAAATCTGAGACATAAGGCTAAAACTTTTATGTTTTGGCCAAGACCTGAATCCACTCAGAACAGAACGAAATTTGAGTGTCAAAGTACCCGTCAGAACTGTCCAGATACAAGGCAGTTCTGACGATCGATCTTGTTTTGGTCATAACAGGAGCCACGGAACTCGGATTTTGACGTACTTTATACCGTTTCGAAACCAAAACCATGATATACATTTCTTATGAAGGAGTCAAAACCCAGATCATACGGGATCAAAACGGAAAAATGCATGGTCAGAGGCTGATTTCAAAACGTTGCACAAACTAATGTCTAAAACAGGCCTGAGTGTTTTGTCTATAACTCAGGATACACTAATCTGTTTGACCTGAAATTTTACAGGAATATTCAGGACTTAAGGTTCTACAATGTTGAAGAAGGCCACTCAGTCTAGTTTTGAATGTAACAGGGTCAAAAATGCAAGATACTATACCAGAATCGAAAAAACAGATTCACATAATGCATTCCGTTGCAAACAGCATAACTCAGCCTACTTAAGTCCGAATCCAGAAATTCCAAAGCCATCCGAAAGATTAGAAACAGGGATACATTTCATCAGAAGACCTAAACAACCAATTCTGAAGCATTCCAAACCAAAATAACCAATTACAATCGCAGTTCTCAGGTTCGGGTAGAAACAGGACAGCAAGGGTAATTCCATCTTTTCACAAGCTACGCTACTCTGATCGACCTGAAATTTTGTAGGCACCTCTAAAATATCATTCTCTACAACTTTCATGTTTTAACCTAAGGCCAAATCAGCCTCTAACTATGTGCTACAGAACCGGACAGAATGAAGAACAATGAAACCCTAACTTGCTAATTTATCTTCCAAACCAGAAATTTGCTGCAATTAACTATCATTCACACCAACTAGCTTCATTCTCAATCATTTCCAATCATCATACATAGCCACATAATATTAATCATATGCAAACAGAAAAAATCCCAAATAAATAGAAAACTTCATCAATCTTAACTAAAATCAAGAAATAGTCCACCAAATCACACTTGTAACAACCACAAGTCATTAATTAAGCAACTTTAGATAGAAGAGAGGGGTTCCATAGTCACTCACCTTAGAACCAAAGAAGAGAGACCACTTAGCACCTTAAGCTTCCAAACAACTTCACTAGTCACCTCACAACTACTAAGAGAAGGATTTTTATGGAGAGTTTTCGAATTTAATCTGTTGAAATCGAACATTGAGCAAGATTGAAGCTAAGAAAGTGAAGAGGTTTTTCTTCTTTCTCCTTGGAGAGTGGCCGGCTATAAGGAGCTAAAAATGAAGATGATTTGGTAATTTTTTTTGGTTTATTTGGTCAATTAGTAAAAAGGTGAATAGTAGTCAAAATTGTAAGGTTTA
Source organism: Coffea arabica (assembly GCF_036785885.1). NCBI lineage: Eukaryota > Viridiplantae > Streptophyta > Magnoliopsida > Gentianales > Rubiaceae > Coffea > Coffea arabica. The sequence continues at coordinate 12,944,926 of NC_092326.1, forward strand.
ATCATATGGTGACACTTGTCACCCTATTTAATACATACATATCCTTTTGTCTCTCTCCACTCTCATCCATATAACAACCTTTAATTATCTCATAACACCCGGTAAATTAAACCCAGTATCCAAAACTTAACCTAACTGGCCGAATTTTTCCGAACTTACCGCACTAGTGGGTCCCACGTCCGATATACGTTCTTAATTTCTCAAAAACTAACCGATACTAGAAAAATCATCTAAAAACTATATTTACTCAATAAAAATTATCTAGGGAATTTTCTAATAAAGAAAATGTAGAAAAAGGCAGGCGATAAATAAAACTCCACTTAAGTTTTCTAATAAATTGTAACACTAGAGGTTTGCTAATCTAGAGTTTGCTAACCATTTCAAACTAATACATAAACTAGGGTTTTCAATCTTAATCGAGATTAGGGTTTCCTCCTTAGCCCTAACCCTAATTTCACCACTCCGAATAATGAATAACCCTAATATCAACTTACGAACTGATTGGGGCCTCACACCCAATCTTAGCTTCAACTTGAAAGGGGCCATAGAACCTAGCAGAAAGTTCGAGACACTTCCTAATAGCTATTTATAAGGCTGTAGCTTTTCAAAAAACCCAATCACCAACCTCAAATGTTCTTTCTATGCACTTTTGATCAGCAAAAAATTTCATCCTTTGTGGTGCTTTTGTCAGATGATCCCTTATGCTGCTAGAAATCCTTAGCCTCTCCTGGAGTAATTAAGCTATGGCTGGTATGATGGTATCAAAATGAGGGCCAAGAGGCAAAGGAGTAGGCTTATAGCCATACAAGGCTTCAAACGGAGTCATCTGTAAGCTAGAGTAATAAGAGGAGTTATACAATGTGACGACTGGAAAAATTTCCTTATATTTTTTTTAAAAAATTTCCTTTTATTTGGAATTTATTACTTTACAATAGCCTTAATACTCATTTACCCACAATAAGTGCAAATGAACATAGAATTAAGGGTTTTTCCTTTCATTTTCAAGTTATCTCAAATTAGGATTTTTACGCCTTTTCGTAGGGTAATTATTCGGTACGGAGTGTGTATTAAATTTAGTGATTAAGAGTGAGTTTTAGATGAAATTAAGTGTGCGATCAGAAGTGATAATAATAAGTTAGCGAATTATATGTGAAAACCCAAGTACGTGCGAAATAAGGAAAAACGGGTTGAACCGATGTGTACCGTTCGTTACCGATTGAGTGCATCACTTGAATATTACTTTATTACCTTAATCTCCTTGTTTTAGTTGAGCTAATTAGCTCTTAATTAACCCATAAGTCAGCCACCATTATTGACTAAGGAAAAGAGAAATATTTTGGGAGAAATATTTGTGATTAAGCCATTTGTCAAAAATCCAACCAAGGTCTTGACCAAGACCTTTGACCAAGACTATCCTTAGTCTTTATCTTGTAAAATAGAACCAAAAACACCTCATTTTCTTCATGCTTGGTCGTGACTTAGCAGAGGAAAAAGAGGAGAGAAAATTTTCCATTTTTCCAACTTGAGAGCTTGCTTGATTCTTGAGAAAATTACCGTAAAACTTGATTCTACTCCGATCAATCTTTGGGAAAGTTTGGAGGTGAGCTTGGTGGAACTTTTGGGAGGAAGAAAGTTCTTGTATCACAAGTTATTTTGGAGATTTTGAGGTATTATACTAGAAACCTCCCTTGTTTCTTTCTTATTTTGCAATTTAAGCAAAGCATGGCTTGATTGTGGTGGATTGTATGGAAGATTTCATGGTTTTGCTTATTAACTTATAATTTTCAGCTAGGGTTCGTAATTTTCTATTTTTATTAGTGTTATTTATCTAGAATATGATGTGAATAAGCTTAGACAAGGAAGTGAAGTAGTGTTTCAAGCTAAAATTGTGAAGATTAGCACTTGAATGCATGAATTCCAGTTTTTCAGTTTTGTATTCCCCTGTTCTGCCCAGTTTCATTCGGCCATGATGGAGGCCGAATCAGCCTTAGATTAAAACATAAAAGTTGTAGGAAATGATGTTTTATAGCTTCCTGTAAAATTTCAGCTCATTCCAAACACTGTATCATGTGAAATGAGAAAATTACCCTTGCTGCCATAGGTATAGTTTTGTGGACAGTTTTGACATTTCCTCATCCTGGCTGCGTTTTTTCACCTTGATCCGTATCAAATTAGCCTTTGGCCAAAACACAAAACTTTTAACCCTATGTTTCAGCTTTCCAATGCAATTGAAAACATCTCAAACGGAATTGTGTAGCCTGAGTTATTGTCATTTGAACACAGTGCTGTTAACCAGCCTGATGGTGAAATTCTGGTTCTGTAACTTGTAAATTTGACCTAGATACACTATGAACTGGGTTGAGTTGTCTTCATGAAAGTTGTATCCCTTTGACTTAGCTTCGAAACAGTATGAATTTTATCCCAATCCGATAAGCATAGCTTCGGTTGTGACCGATACGCTAAGAGACGTCAAACCTGTCGTTTTGTTCTTCACCTTAAATCTTATTTCCGGTCACTTTTCTAGCTTGGTTTTGTAATTGATTTACTTTTAGCCTATTGAACGGCTATTGTAATGAAATTATCTATGTGTGACTTTGGGATTGATTGAGAAAAAGAATGAAGCCATAAATGATAGGAAAATAGGTAAATACAAAGGGCAGCACGCCCAAATTTGCACTCGAGGGCTAGGTAGACGTACTTGCGACTTGAGTAAGGGTTGAGGATGAAACTAACTTGAATCATCTGAGGTATTCAAGTCTTCTTCAATAGAGGCTTATAAGTTGGAATTCGGTCGAAACTTTTACCATTGGAAAAATGAAATTTACGACTACTAGAAATACGTTTTCTTTGTCACTTCGACTCAAATGGAGATTTCAAAGTTTTAAGAGCGAGCATAAGTTTTACAAAAATTTGACTCATGTCCTTTGGTTTAAATGTATTATTTTCACTTCCAAAACCATATTTATACTTCGTACTTGTAGTTATTCGGATTTTCTTTGGTTTACCTAAACTTTTAACTATAATATTTTCTCTTGATTAATCTTAGGGTTTATTGGTGATTGAGGGTAATACTCGGAAGAATACTTTGGACGTTCTTTTGCTTAAATAAGTAAGTGTTCTTTGTTTGTTATGTTTCCATTAACTATATGATTTGTTGTGGATATTTGATTAAATGATAAATGTTTGTTAAAAATGAATTTTGCTAGCGAGTGTGTACTTTACCGCACTTGACCTAAATGAAATGTGAAATTTTCAATGTTTAAGTGATTAAATGTTAGTTGTGCATGAATGTAAACTTTATAGCTGAACTGGGCCCTTGCCCTTCGTTGCCGGTCGACTCGAGCCAGAAGCGGACTCGGTCGGGGGATTTGGTGACCCTGAGTGAAAGTTTGGTATACTCGAGTATGACCATGTTGTCGGGTGGAGTCTGGCCAATATCCAGAAAAAAGGGAAGAATGAAATGAATAAACGAGTGACAATGTCAATGGAGGGGTTTTTATTTACAAAATGCATTTTAAAATGATTGGAGGAATAAGGAAATGAAAGGTGAATGAAAGAACGAAAGGCTCCATGTGAGCATGTATCCTTTTAATGAATGTGTTATCATTACTTCATATTGTAAATGTTTCCTGGATTACTTGTTATTACATGATTAATGTCCTTGTTTAAGTCGATTATGTGTCTGGAACCTCACTGAACTTTTAACCCATTCCGTTAGTTTTGTTTTCCTTAACAGGGGATGCGAGCAAGGACGAGAGATCTGTACAGACTAGCCTAGTCTAGTTCTTTTGAATTTTTGTAATGGTTCTCACCCTAGCGCTTGGCAAGGTTTGGGTGTATAAAGAATTGAGAACCTTTGTACCTTTGGGTTTGTACTACTTTGGAGATGGAAATGTATATAAGTATATGTTTTAAGTTTGGAATTATTGTTACACTTATTCTTGTGGTCATATGTTTTTTCATATTTATTTGAGGACTGTAGTGAGTCTCGGTGAGAGCTGGGTAGGCGGTCCGCCGAACCCTTTGGTTCGCCTTAGGGGGAGGTGGGGCTGTCACAGGTGGGATCAGAGCTACTTCGCATGGTCTCTGCGCGAAGTGAGTTTGGGCCAAGTGGTGTTATGGTCCTGATTTTATGAATAAGTATGAAGGATTAAGTGCTCTTTTGAGCAAAAGCTATGAACCATAAAGTGTTATAGGTCTTAAATCTTTCTCATGGTACTTGAGGACAATAGTTATGTACGTCAGGTAGGAATCTCAATTGTAGATAATTTATTCTTGGGACTAGCCAGCTCGAGTGGTGAATTATCTCGAATTCTTGTACCCGAGTATACGGGAGTTGAGGGTAATACCAAGGACTTGCGATCTTCATTTCGAGGAACAGGAATGGGCTAGCGTTTGGTGAGAGCAAGTGCAAGGGATCTACGGACGTCTAGTTCAGATAGTAATAGAAGTGAGATATTGGACGGGAAATATTTTAACCGAGTGTGGAATGGCATGTTGTGTTTTCTTTTGTTTTGCCTCTGTATTGCTACTGTATGTATTTGGCTTGTGGCATGTTAATACTTACATGTATGGTATTTGCTGTACTTGATTTTGTTTTTGTTCAACTTGATATGTAGCTATGTGAATTTGGTGTGTTGTATCTTGTCGTTTTAGTCAATTTACTTTGTTACATACTAAATCACCTTTTGAAAAAAAAGAGAGAGAAAAGGGTATGGAGGGGAGATGTAGTCATGGTCGGGGAGCTAGTCGTGGCTGTGGGGCTAGGCAAGTACAAGAATCGAGAAAAGAAAAAGAAACAGTAGTTGAACAAGATCAGGGACCGAGAGTTGAGGCCGGAGATCAAGTAGCGACGGCGATACAACAAATGACAAATATCTTAGCACGATTGGTAGATCAACAAGGCTAGATGCCAGTGAATCAACTCCAGAATCCGGAGATAGGAGAGGATAGGGCTCTAGATCGGTTTCAAAAGTTTGTACCTCCTAAATTCCTTGGAGGGCCTGATCCAGATATAATTGAACAGTGGTTAGAGGCAATGATTAACATCTTCACAGCCTTGAACTACACGGAGCAAAGACAGGTGAACTTTGCTATATTCCAATTCGAAGGACCGGCTCGAGCATGGTGGAATGTTATTAGGGCAAAGTGGGAGAGAGAATAGACTGCATGGACATAGGCAAACTTTATAAGGGAATTTAACATGAAGTACCTCCCACCTTCGGTCCAAGAAAGAAGGGAGGATGAGTTTATTGGGTTGCATCAGGGAACCCAAAGTGTGGCTGAATATGAGACTAAATTTACTAAACTGTCTAAGTTTGCATTCGAATTGGTAGTTACAGAGCGAAGGAGAGTAAGACGGTTCATACAAGGCTTGAATTTGGAAATCCATGAAGCTTTAACGGCGGTTCAAGTTAAAACTTTTACGGAGGCTCTTGAGAAGGCTCAAAGAATTGAGAATGCGAAAGCACAAGTAAAAGCTTTTCAAACACGAAAAAGAGGTATATCTAGTAGCATGCCTGAGGAATCGAGAGAAAAGATAATGCCCTCCAAAGTGCAAAAAGTGAACCTTTTACCTCGTCCACCATGGACATTAGGAGCATTAGATGAAAGATCTACAAGAGGAAGTCAGATAGGACATGATGAAATTTCTCAAGATGGCCAAAAAGTAGCTTCTCACTTGGCCTATGGATACTGTGGAAAGGCTAATCACACCGAGAATGATTGTTGAAGGAAAGGGCGAAAGTGTTTGATTTGTGGGAGTAGCAATCATCAAATTAGTACTTGCCTGATGAAGCAGCCGCGAGAGAGTAGTGTTCAACAACTGGATGGAACCAAACGGAAACAAGTAAATGAAAGAGAGAACCAAACAAAAGCACCGGCAAAGGTATATACCTTAGACAACCAACAAGCTCCGGAGTCATCTGAGGCAACTGAAGGTAAAAATTTCGAGAACGAAATTTCTTTAAAGGGGAGAGAGTGTGACGATTGAAAAAATTCCTTATATTTTTCTAAATATTCCCTTTTATTTGGAATTTATTACTTTAGAATAGTCTTACTACTCATTTACCCCACAATAAGTGCAAATGAACATAGAATTAAGGGTTTTCCTTTCATTTTCAAGTTATCGCAAATTAGGGTTTTTACGTCTTTTCGTAGTGTAATTATTCGGTATGAAGTGTGTATCAAATTTAGTGATTAAGAGTGAGTTTTAGATGATATTAAGTGTGTGATTAGAAGTGATAATAATAAGTTAGTGAATTATATGTGAAAACCCTAGTACGTGTGAAATAAGGAAAAACGGGTTGAACCGATGTGTACCACTTGTTACCGATTGAGTGCATCACTTGAATACTACTTTATTACCTTAATCTCCTTGTTTTAGTTGAGCTAATTAGCACTTAATTAACCCATAAGTCAGCCACCATTATTGACTAAGGAAAAGAGAGATATTTTGGCGAAAATATTTGTGATTAAGCCATTTGTCAAAAATCCAACCAAGACCTTTGACCAAGACTATCCTTAGTCTTTATCTTGTAAAATAGAACCAAAAACACCTCATTTTCTTCATGCTTGGTCGTGACTTAGCAGAGGAAAAAGAGAAGAGAGAAAATTTTCCATTTTTCCAACTTGAGAGCTTGCTTGATTCTTGAGAAAATTACCGTAAAACTTGATTCTACTCCGATCAATCCTTGGGAAAGCTTGGAGGTGAGCTTGGTTAAACTTTTGGGAGGAACAAAGTTCTTGTATCACAAGTTATTTTGGAGATTTTGAGGTATTATACTAGAAACCTCTTTTGTTTCTTTCTTATTTTGCAATTTAAGCAAAGCATGGTTTGATTGTGGTGGATTGTATGGAAGATTTCATGGTTTTGCTTATTAACTTATAATTTTTAGCTAGGGTTTGTAATTTTCTATTTTTATTAGTGTTATTTATCTAGAATATGATGTGAATAAGCTTAGATAAGGAGGTGAAGTAGTGTTTCAAGCTAGAATTGTGAAGATTAGCACGTGAATGCATGAATTCCAGTTTTTCCGTTTTGTATTCCCCTGTTCTGCCCAATTTCATTCGGCCATGATGGAGGCAAAATCTGTGAAGCCCCGAAAGACGAAGAAAGAAAACGTTCTGGTGAACAGTGACAATCCGGCCGGAAATCCGACCAGTTCTTGGCCGGATTCTTCGCCGGATTGGAAGAGGTTTTGGAAAAAAATTGGTTTTCCCCACTACCAACTATCCGGCCAGATTCTGGACGGATTCTTTCGCGGACAGTTTTCCTTAGTGATTAAGTTTCACCTTTTGACTTTATTTAGAGTTCAAAACTCACTTTCCTTTCTTCACCAACAGTAACCGAGTTTCTTGGGAGAAAAACTAAGAGAGGAAACTCTATTTTCCTTTCATTTCATTCACCAAATCTCGTGTTCCTACCATTAAAACCTCAATTTGCTCTATAAAAGTCATTTGCTAAGAAAGATGGAAGAAGGTGGCAGAGTGGTTTTGGTAAGGGAAGTTAAGCTACCAACTTTTCTTAGGGTTTGAAGGTAAACTTGTCAAGAACTTCCTCTCTACTGCAAGTAATTGTTGATTGATGGATTAGAGATGTTGAATATGTTGTTTATGGGAGATTTCATGGATTAAAGTAGAGTTTGATATATTTCAGAATTTTTAGTGAATTTTCTGTCTTTATTTGATGTTTAAGCATATGCCATGGATTGATAGCTTAGTGGTGTGTGAAATGAAACTTGTATATGCTAGATGTGATTTCCTAAGGAAAATTTCCACTTGTGGGGTTAATTTTAGTTTAGGGTTTCAAATCTGCCCTGTTTTTGTGGTGTTTGTTTGACCAAGTTAATGGTTGAATCAGCCCTTGCCCAAAACATGAAATTTGTAGATATATGAGTTAGCTAGCAACCTACAAAATTTCAGATTGATTGGAGTACCATAGTTTGTGAAATGACCGAAACACCCCTGACTGCCCATAAGCCCTATTTCACGGACAGTTTTCTGTCCTCTCTGAGATTTCAATTTTTTACTGTGAAAATGCATGTTTTGTCTTTGGAGCTCTTCATAAGAACTGTAGGTATGTGTCTTGGCTTTGAAACGCCATAAGAATCGTCTCAATCCGATAAGTGTAGCTTCAGTTGTTGTTATTGTGCCGAAAGGTGTGTTTTATAGTCTATGATTTGTATGTGAAAATGTGATTGAATGGAGATGTTATTGGTGATATATTGTAGGATGGGAAAATAAGGAAATTAAGGGGAAATGCTATCCAATCTTTGAGGGCATTTGATTGCTTTGAGTTTGAGTTAACTCTTGATATTTGTGATCTAGGGCTTGGACTTGATCAAGGAAATTGTCTATGATGGATGAGGTTCATCAGCTGTGGATGGTGAGTGATTCCACAACTATTTCCAAAGTTACTCTTCAAACTAATTGCATTGGTTACTTTTCGAACTAATTCTTGCATTGGTTACTCGATTCCATATCATTTGTGTTTGTGTGTGTGCCACGACATGATTTGGCTCCAATGAGTTCTTGAAAAATCTTGTGCTTGGAACCAACGTCTCAACCACTGATTATTTGGAGCAAATGGCTCCCTTGTACTGTGTGACTGTTACTGGATCCGTTTGAGCATTGGAGTTCTAAGTTCGATGATTTCACTGGCTCACAAGAGCAATAAACGTAGATTTGATCATTGATTCATAATCTCATTTAAATGCATTATTGTGGAACTGGTTGATTACTGATTTTTACTGGACACTCGCTGAGCTTTTAGCTCACCCCAAAGCATATTTTCTCCCCATAGGGCTCGAGGCAAAGGAAGCGCTTGTATTAAGTTCTCCGTGTGACTGGATGGATTATCTTCTGTACAATTTGTTTTAGATTCACCTTATGTAATAATTGGCATTGTATGAATGTTTAGAATTGAATCAGATGTATGTGTACGTTTCACGCTTGAGAATAAGAATTTGCCTCGCTTGATATATATATTCTTGGAAAATTTTGATGTATTATTTGAGATGTACCTTGTAAGTTATTCAAGGCTTTGGATTGTGAATGTAATTCGTGGAGATTTTGAAGCTGAATAATTGAGTTTTACATTGTAAGTTATTTGAGAACTATAGTGAGTGAGTGAGTGAGTCCTGGCGAGAGCTAGGCAGGCGGTCCGCCGAACCCTTTGGTTCGCCTTAGGGTGAGATGGGGCTGTCACAGTTGGTATCAGTGCTTAGGCTTCAGATCCCTATAATGTATCCTAGGCTCAATTTTAGGATGCTGGACTGTGGGGCCGGTTTGAAAGTGGTAAGCATAAAATATGACTTGGTTGCTCCCAAGTGTACATCAACCGATTCTGGTACTAGCGTACAGCCTGAGTCGTAACGTTTCTTAGTTTTGGATTCTTGTACTTGAGCACTCGATACTTTTTCTAAGGAAATGCAGGTGAATTTGGAAAGAACATGGTCTAGTGTATGATGATGCATGAGTTTGAGATAATTTGTAATGGTGCAAGTTAAAGCACAGAGGATTTTGTATTATACTCGAAACTTAACCGAATGAGGAGATTGGAATGATGAATGCTATCTAGAATTTGTCCAATAAGTGTTTGGCTAAGGTTTTGATAGATTCTGGTGGTAGCCGAATTTGTTGAGAAAACTTCTGATTTTTGCATCCTTCTTCTCGTCTTCTTGTTTGATTAAGGTTTGCACCACCCGATTTGTAAGTGTTGGGTTATGAACTACTTGAACTGCCTGAGACCGACTAGGTTGAGCTCATTTGAGATTTGAACTTGTTTAGGCAAGTGTGCTCTTACGTACACTTAATGACCTGACTTGCCTGAATATATGGTATCTCTTTTACGCATGAGTAAGTAGCTTGGTTCATATATGACCTATAACTGGACTTGAATTCTGTAACTGCTTGAGAATGTGAATTGCTGGGCATAGGCTAGGCATGTGAGTTCTTATTTGTACTCGTGCTCTTGGAACTTGAAGTGATTGACCCTGCTTTTGAACTTGTATGTTTTATGTGTGGTTGTAGACCGGCTACTACTCCTCTGTAGCGGTTGAACTGAACCTCTCTAGCAAGGCATTGCCTGTTGTGTTCTCAAGCACCGTCATTCTTCTGGCGAGGCATGCCTGTTGTGTTATCAAGCACCGCCAGGGATGAAATTCTTGAACTGAGACTCTCTGGTGAAGTATAGCCATGGAGCTAGCTTGTTGTGTTGTCCAGCACCACCAGGGACAAATTCTTGAGACTCTTTGGTGAAGTATAGCCGTGTGCTAGCTTGTTGTGTTGTCCAGCACCACCCGGGGTAAATTTTCGATTTGAGGTTTCGCTATGTCCTGAATTTCATCCAAATATCTGGGACTTTGAGTCTAATTCAGGGCTAGTTGTTTGAATCGAGCCCTTTTGCATGATCTTTTGGTTACTTGTTTAGCTATCAGTTGGCTCGTTGCTCAGTGATAATTGGGATTAGAGTGAGTCTTAGTACTTGACCTGATTCTTAGTACTTGGAGCGATTCTTAGTACTTGGCTGACTTTCGAGGGCTATTTGGATCTGGTTAGTACGAGTTGGAATGTCGAGGACGACATTCTTTCAAGAGGAGAGTTTGTGAAGCCCTGAAAGACGAAGAACGAAAACGTTCGGGTGAACAGTGAGAATCCAGCCAGTTCTTGGCCGGATTGGAAGGGATTTTGGAAAAAAATTGGTTTTTCCCACTACCTTGAATCCGGCCGGCTATCCATCCAAAATCTGGATGGATTCTGTCTCGGACAGTTTTCCTTAGTGATTAAGTTTCACCTTTTGACTTTATTTAGAGTTCAAAACTCACTTTCCTCTCTTCACCAACACTGACAGAGTTTCTTGGGAGAAAAACTAAGAGAGGAAACTCTATTTTCCTTTGATTTCATTCACCAAATCCCGTGTTCCAACCATTAAAACCTCAATTTGCTCTATAAAAGTCATTTCCTAAGAAATATGGAAGAAGGTGGTAGAGTGGTTTTGGTAAGGGAAGTTGAGCTACCAACTTTTCTTGGGGTTTGAAGGTAAACTTGTCAAGAACTTCCTCTCTACTGCAAGTAATTGTTGATTGATGGATTAGAGATGTTGAATATGTTGTTTATGAGAGATTTCATGGATTAAAGTAGAGTTTGATATATTTCAGAATTTTTGGTGAATTTTTTGTCTTTATTTGATGCTTAAGCATATGCCATGGATTGATAGCTTAGTGGGGTGTGAAATGAAACTTGTATATGCTAGATGTGATTTCCTAAGGAAAATTTCCGCTTGTGGGGTTAATTTTAGTTTAGGGTTTCAAATCTGCCCTATTTTTGCAGTGTTTGTTCGACCAAGTTAATGGTTGAATCAGCCCTTGTCCAAAACATGAAAGTTGTAGATATATGAGTTAGCTAGAAACCTACAAAATTTCAGATCGATTGAAGTACCATAGTTTGTGAAATGACCGAAACACCCCTGACTGCCCATAAGCCCTGTTTCACGGACGGTTTTCTGTCCTCTCTGAGATTTCGATTTTTTACTATGAAAATGCATGTTTTGCCTTTGGTATCTCTTTCACGCATGAGTAAGTAGCTTGGTTTGTATATGACCTATAAGTGGACTTGAATTCTGTAACTGCTTGAAAATGTGAATTGCTGGGCATACGCTAGGCGAGTGAGTTCTTATTCGTACTCGTGTTCTTTGAACTTGAAGTGATTGACCCTGCTTTTGAACTTGTATGTTTTATGTGTGGTTGTAGACCGGCTACTACTCCTCTGTAGCGGTTGAACTGAACCTCTCTGGCAAGGCATTGTGTGACGACCCCACTTCTCCCAAGGGCGAACCCAAGGGTATCGGCGGGCCGCCTGCCTAGCTCGCGTCAGGACTCAAAACTTAAAGCAATAAAAGCCAGAAAATCCAAAAGAGTACTATACATGCTATATACAATCCCAAAAGAGTTATAATTACATTCTCCAAAAGTACCTGCTCTTACTATTACATCCGTATAATTACAACCAAAACCAAAAGAGAGACCCTAAGAAGGGTCCTAATACAAACCACCAGAATAAAAACAAACATCCTAAAAGTTCAACTATTACAAGCCAATCTACTAAACTAGTGTATAAGCCCCAAACGTACCCGCGTCGGCCCCTGCTAAGGAAAACAAACGGAATGGGGTAAGCTAAAAGCTTAGTAAGTAAACAGGGGCAAAAGCGTAAATTTCACATAGCAACATTTACACAGTAAGAGTAAAGCAAAAGCAGAAAAGTAACATCACATAATAAGGATACGGGTGGCTCCAAAGCCAATTCATTTGCCATGCTTGATCTCCTGTCGACACTCCGTCGACCATAAATAAGGTCCGTAGAACTTCACTTGTACACCCACCGACACCTTATCACCCTCACTGGCCAGTCACCTCACAAACTTGCCCAGGCGAACGAAATCACAAACTTGAGCTTTAATCATAAGCTCGGGTCACAAACTTGGTGACCTCAAACCAAGTTGGACTGACTTCGACCAAGCCCTAACCGGCTCGAATAGTCCATCTAGGTATTGAGTTCAACCGCAAACTCACAAAATTCACAAAATTATTCAAAAGTCACCCCGAGCCACAAGCTCAAGGGTTTTTGTTCCAAAATTTCTCACATACATATGTCATGTACAAATTGGTGCGTAAGTTAGGGTCTAGATCGAGTGCGATAAAGTACACCCTCGCCTAGGTACCCTTTTTACACATAATGAAACACATAAACAACTAACACATAAGAGCGGCCTGAATACTTACTCAAAATACCAAAAGTAGTATAAAGGCGGAATTCACTTTGTGTGTTGGCTAGTAGTGGGCCCCACCGGCACCACCTAGCTCACCACTGTCTGAAATCGAAGATTATGTCACAATATATCATAAACGGCAACTAACGTACTTAAAACAAGCAAAACGGCAAAATTGGCACGCGCAAGTGCGGAAACGGCAAAACGGCCGCACACGTCCGCGCGGAACGGCAAACGGAAATGGCCAAGTCGGCCATCTCAAACCGTTTTGGTCAAAAATTAGGCTAGGAATATCGGATCAAGGTACATGAGGTACCGTTACGAAGCTAAGAAGAAGGGCTACAATGTTCATGAAGACATCGCAACCCAGATCTCAATGGGTATAGGTGAAAATTGCGTGAAACCGTTCCAGCTGTTTCATTGCGAGTTACCAAACAGGCCCTGTTTGCAAGGCCGTAACTCACGGCTCAGAAATCTAAATTAAGAAATTCCAAAGGCATTAGAAAGCTGAGACATAAGGCTAAAACTTTCATGTTTTGGCCAAGACCTGAATCTATTCAGAACAAAACAAAATTCGAGTGCCAAAGTACCCGTCAGAACTGTCCAAATACAAGGCAGTTCTGACGAGCGATATTGTTTTGATCATAACCGGAGCTACGGAACTCGGTTTTCGACGTACTTTATACCGTTTCGAAGCTGAGATCAAGATCTAAACTTCTTATGAAAGAGTCGGCACCCAGATCGAACTCTATAAAAATCGAAAAGTCATGGGCAGAAACAAAATCAGAAAACGCGCAGAACCAGAGGGTCAAAACAGGCTTGAGCATTTCGTCGATAACTCAGGCTACGCTAATCCGATTGACCTGAAATTTTGCAGGCATAAACAAGACTCAAGGGGCTACGACTTTCATGTTTTGAGGAATTCCTAAATCCGTATATAGCATTAAGAAAAATGGAGCTCAAGTTCAGGTTCTGGGTTGCCCTGTTTACCCATTTTGCCGGTTTCAAATGTCGCAAACATATGGTTCGTTTTCATGGTTCTTATGCAGGTTTTTCAACCACTTTTGTACCAAATAAACACACATATACTACCATCTAAATGGCCTACAAATGGTCCGAAATTCCCCTCCCAAGTCAATACCAAAATACCAAATACTAACCATAACACCTAACCTAACTTCATATGCACCCATCAACTTACCCTAACATCCAACTAACCAAACCCTAACTCTATAGCCATAAGTTCAACTAAACTAACCTCATGGAGTCTAGGGTTTCTTAACCCTAATCAGAATTTTGCTAAAAACCAACCAATCAAGTGAGGCAATTTATCAAACACAACCACTTCAAGGCAATTTCCCAATCAAACCAACTAAGGAAGCATTAAAACAAGAAACCCAAATTTTCTCTCTCTTGACCGAAATTTCCAGCAGCATAAATCACCAAAAGTTAACCATAAAACTTCAATAAAACATCAAATTCACCATATAAATCCATAATCATAACATACCACATCATTTTCCATGGCTTAAAGATCAAAACCCCAAAAGTTTAACTTTCAAGTAAGAGGCATACCTTCAATTAAGCTTTGTAGATGATTAACCTTCACTAATCAAGCACCCAAGTTGTTGCTCCAAGATTCAAACCCAAGATGGAAGCTAAAACTTGAAGATTTTTGAAGAAATTTTCTCACTTTCTCTCTTCAAGGTGGCCGGCCCTCTCTCTCAAATTTCTCTTCAATTTTTGTTTTGTTTTTTTGTTTTGTTTCTTATAAGTTGTAAAACAACATATAGTCAAAGCTTTGGAAGATATTTCTTATAGCTAGCCAATCACATAAATGCTTTATTTGTTGTTTTCACCCTTGCACTTCAACTTTCTCTTTCATATACATTTTCCCTCAAACATTTGATAACCTTTCAATTTACTCCATAAGTCATAACTTAATCTAATCTAAAACATATAATCACGCTTAATTATTTCACTAATCACTTTCTCATCTTAATCACTTACACTTAAGCATACTTTATCCCACATAAAAGTAGTTAAACAATAACCTTTTTGTCAAGGGCAAAATTAGGTTTAAACCCACTTAAAACTTCTAATAAATCATAACATTAGGGATTTTGCTCACTTAGGGTTTCTAACCTTCTTAAACTTAATTAATCTATACAAAATGGATTAAACCTATTCTTACCCACACTAAGACACACATTAACCTTACTAACTTTAATCACCACTCGAACTTGTAACCAATACATAACTAGGGTTTAAATCTTAAATCCCTACTTAGGGTTTTCGAAATACTCCCGAAACCAAACGTTACCGCCCAACTAATGAATATATTAACATAGAACGGACTGGGGCATCACACATTGCCTGTTGTGTTCTCAAGCACCGTCATTCTTCTGGCGAGGCATGCCTGTTGTGTTATCAAGCACCGCCAGGGATGAAATTCTTGAACTGAGGCTCTCTGGTGAAGTATAGCCGTGGTGCTAGATTGTTGTGTTGTCCAGCACCACCAGAGGCAAATTCCTGAGACTCTTTGGTGAAGTATAGTTGTGTACTAGCTTGTTGTGTTGTCTAGCACCACCAGGGGTAAATGTTCGATCTGAGGCTTCGCTATGTCCTGAATTTCTTCCAAATATCTAGGACTTTGAGTCCAATTCATGGCTAGTTGTTTGAATCGAGCCTTTTGCATGATCTTTTGGTCACTTGTTTAGCTATCTGTTGGCCCGTTGCTCAGTGATAATTGGGATCAGAGCGAATCTTAGTACTTGACCTGATTCTTAGTACTTGGAGTGATTCTTAGTACTTCACTGACTTTCGAGAACTATTTGGATCTGGTTAGTACGAGTTAGAATGTCGAGGACGACATTCTTTCAAAGGGAGGAGTTTGTGAAGCCCCGAAAGATGAAGAAAGATGAAGAAAGAAAATGTTCTGGTGAATAGTGAGAATCCGGCGGAAACCCGGCCAGTTCTTGGCCGGATTGGAAGGGGTTTTGGAAAAAAAATTGGTTTTCCCTACTGCCTTGAATCTGACCGACTACCCAGCCAGATTCTGGCTGGATTCTATCACGGACAGTTTTCCTTAGTGATTAAGTTTCACCTTTTGACTTTATTTAGAGTTCAAAACTCACTTTCCTTTCTTCACCAACATCGACCGAGTTTCTTGGAAGAAAAACTAAGAGAGGAAACTCTATTTTCCTTTGATTTCATTCACCAAATCTTGTGTTCCAACCATTAAAACCTCAAAATTTGCTCTATAAAAGACATTTGCTAAGGAAGATGGAAGAAGGTGGTAGAGTGGTTTTGGTAAGGGAAGTTAAGCTACCAACTTTTCTTGGGGTTTGAAGGTAAACTTGTCATGAACTTCCTCTCTACTGCAAGTAATTGTTGATTGATGGATTAGAGATGTTGAATATGTTGTTTTATGGGAGATTTCATGGATTAAAGTAGAGTTTGATATATTTCAGAATTTTTGGTGAATTTTTTGTTTTTATTTGATGCTTAAGCATATGCCATGGATTGATAGCTTAGTGGTGTGTGAAATGAAGCTTGTATATGCTAGATGTGATTTCCTAAGGAAAATTTTCGCTTGTGGGGTTAATTTCAGTTTAGGGTTTCAAATCTACCCTATTTTTGCAGTGTATGTTCGACCATGTTAAAGGCTGAATCAGCCTTGCCCTAAACATGAAAGTTGTAGATATATGAGTTAGCTATCTACTTGCAAAATTTAGATCGATTGGAGTACTGTAGCTTGTGAAATGATCGAAACACCCCTGACTGCCCATAAGCCCTGTTTCACGGACAGTTTTCTGGCCTCTCTGAGATTTCAATTTTTTACTGTGAAAATGCATGTTTTGGCTTTGGAGGTCTTCATAAGAACTGTAGATATGTGTCTTGGATTTGAAACGCCATAAGAATCGTCTCAATCCAATAAGTGTAGCTTCAGTTGTTATTCTTGTGCCAAAAGGTGTGTTTTATAGTCTATGATTTGTATGTGAAAATATGATTGAATGGAGATGTTATTGGTGATATATTGTAGGATGGGAAAATAAGGAAATTAAGGGGAAATGCTGTCCAATCTTTGAAGGCATTTGATTGCTTTGAGTTTGAGTTAACTCTTGATATTTGTGATCTAGGGCTTGGACTTGATCAAGGAAATTGTCTATGATGGATGAGGTTCATGAGCTATGGTTTGTGAGTAATTCCACAACTATTTCCAAAGTTACTCTTTGAACTAATTGCATTGGTTACTTTTCGAATTAATTCTTACATTGGTTACTTGATTGCATATCATTTGTGTTTGTGTGTGTGCCATGACATGATTTGGCTCCAATGAGTTCTTGGAAAATCTTGTGCTTGGAACCAACGTCTCCACCACTGATTATTTGGAGCAAATGGCTCCCTTGTACTGTGTGACTGTTATTGGATCCGTTTGAGCGTTGGAGTTCTAAGTACAATGATTTCACTGGCTCACAAGAGCAATAAACGTACATTTGATCATTGATTCATAATCTTATTTAAATGTATTGTTGTGGAACTGGTTGATTACTGATTTTTACTGGACACTCGCTGAGCTTCTAGATCACCCCAAAACATATTTTCTCCCCACAGGGCTCGAGACAAAGGAAGCGCTTGTATTAAGTTCTTCGTGTGACTGGATAGATTATCTTCTGTATAGTTTGTTTTAGATTCACCTTATGTAATAATTGGCATTGTATGAATGTTTAGAATTGAATCGGATGTATGTGTACGTTCCACGCTTGAGAATTAGTATTTGCCTCGCTTGATATATATATTCTTGGAAAATTTGATGTATTATTTGAGATGTACCTTGTAAGTTGTTTGAGGCTTTGGATTGTGAATGTAATTCGTGGAGCTTTTGAAGCTGTAATAATTGAGTTTTACATTGTAAGTTATTTGAGGACTACAGTGAGTGAGTCCTGGCGAGAGTTGGGCAGGCGATCCGCCGAACCCTTTGGTTCGTCTTAGCGTGAGGTGGGGCTGTCACAGAATCAGCCTTAGGTTAAAATATAAAAGTTGTAGGAGATGATGTTTTATAACTTTCTGTAGAATTTCAACTCAATCCGAGCACTGTAGCACATGAAATGAGAAAATCACCTTTGTTGCCATAGGTATAGTTTTGTGGACAGTTTTGACATTTCCTCATTTTGGCTGTATTTTTTCATCTTGATCCGTATCAAATTAGCCTTTGGCCAAAACACAAAACTTTTAGCCCTATTTTCAGCTTTCTAATGCAATTGAAAACACCTCAAACGGAATTGTGTAGCCTAAGTTATTGTCATTTGAACACAGTGCTGTTATCCAGCATGATGGTGAAATTCTGGTTCTGTAACTTGTAAATTTGACCTAGATACACTATGAACTGGGTTGAGTTGTCTTCATCAAAGTTGTATTCCTTTGGCTTAGCTTCGAAATGGTATAAATTTTATCCCAATCCGATAAGCGTAGCTTCAGTTGTGACCGATACGCTAAGAGATGTCAAACCTATCATTTTGTTATTCATCTTCAATCTTATTTCCGGGCACTTTTATAGCTTGGTTTTGTGATTGATTGACTTTTAGCCTATTGAATGGCTATTGTAATGAGATTATCTGTGTGTGACTTTGGGATTGATTGAGGAAAAGAATGAATCCATAAATGATTGGAAAATAAGTGAATACAAAGGGCGTACTGCCCAAATTTGCACTCGAGGGCTAGGTAGATGTACTTGCGACTTGAGTAAGGGTTGAGGATGAAACTAACTTGAATCATCTGAGTTATGCAAGTCTTCTTCAATAGAGGCTTATAAGTTGGAATTCGGCCGAAACTTTTACCATTGGAAAAATGAAATTTACGACTAATAGAAATACGTTTTCTTTGTCACTTCGACTCAAATGGAGATTTCAAAGTTTTACGAGCGAGCATAAGTTTTACAAAAATTTGACTCATGTCCTTTGGTTTAAATGTATTCTTTTCACTTCCAAAACCATATTTATACTTCGTACTTGTAGTTATTCGGATTTTCTTTGGTTTACCTAAACTTTGGATGGTTTAACTGTAATATTTTCTCTTGATTAATCTTAGGGTTTATTGGTGATTGAGGGTAATACCCGGAAGAATACTTTGGACGTTCTTTTGCTTAAATAGGTAAGTGTTCGTTGTTTATTATGTTTCCATTAACTATATGATTTGTTGTGGATATTTGATTAAATGATAAATATTTGTTAAAAATGAATTTTGCTAGCGAGTGTGTACTTTATCACACTCGACCTAAATGAAATGTGAAATTTTCAATGTGTCGCGCCCCACTTTTTGATATGGTGTGAATGTAGTGTGCGAGATATGTATGTGAACGTGTGAAAGTGAAAATAAAGGCCGTGGGATTGTGAAATGCGATGGTTTGGCCAAATAAAGTTCAAAAGGGTTTTGGATGAAAAATGGAGTCGGCACTTGGTATAGAGTTAGGGTGTACCAAGTCACCAAAAAATGATTATTTTTTTTTGAACGAAAAAGTAAATAAACCCTTTTAAAGAACTTTTAGATCTACGCAACCAAAGAAAGGGATCGGGGGTCACATTTGATAAGGGAGAAGGCAAAGGCAAAGCCTAAGGCACTCCCTTACCCTAGCAAGAGTTAGTTGCGTGACTTAGCCCCACTTTTCCTAATTTTTCTACCCAAAGTATGTATCGCATGTTGGATATGACTTAATGGATGCGAAAAGGACGGAAAAATGCAATCCTAAACCTAAAATGTTTCATTTGGACTTGAATGATCAATTAAGGGTTGTTTTGAGCTCCTATTAGTTGCTATATTTGGGAATTTGATGAGTTGTTCCACTTTTCCTTGGTCATTATGCATTATTTGGTCATTTTTTTTGTTTTTGAACAAGGATTCGATGTTTTGGTGGAATCAAATTGGTTTATATATGTTTTACTATTAAATTGGTGCATTAATCCTTTGTTTTGATGGATTTAGCCCAAGTTATCCCTTTCTTTGGTGACTATAGCCCAAATTAAGTCTAGTCCACTTTATTAGCACCACAAAAGGGGGAGGTATAATTTCTTTTATCTTTTTTGTCTCTCCTATGTGATCCAACGTGCTAAGTGAGAATTGCATGTCTAATTTGCTTTCCTTACATTTCTTTAATTCCTTTATTTCATTTACTCTTGCTTTTATTAACTTATTCTTTTAACGGGGTATGTGTACACCTCTTGGCTTGTAATAGATAGGGCTTGGAGAGCAATTTTATTCATTTTTCCCCTTCCCCGTTTGTTTTAGTTAGCAAATGTAATAGGTTCATTAGCTTGGCTGTTTGCCTTTGGTGCTATGCGTTAATTTGCTTTATTAGGCTCTTGCATCTAGTCGAGCATGCTAAGTGTTATGTGCTACGTGTTTATGAGTGTTTAGCATGTCTACTTGCTTTCTATAGTCGTAGATGAATATGATGGATGAATGCACGTCACCACACTAGTCCAACGCTAGTTGTGGCTCATTGTTCGTTTTCCACTAGTCTAACGCTAGTGGGAATTCATAGAAAGGGCTAGTCCAATGCTAGACCCAATAGGCCGTCCCCTCGTTGATACATACTTGCATGTTTCACTACATTTCATGCATTTTTCTTAGTTTTTTTTAGCATTTGGCATGCCCCTCCAACCCTTTCCCTTTCATTTTAGGTTTTTGCATCCTCATGCTAGTTATAGGGTACATTTGCTTGAGAGTCCCCTTTCGATAAGGGAAAGGAGCGAGTGTGGCTTCAAAATAGCCTTAGCACGCTAGTTCTTCCTTCTAATCAAAAGGAAAATTAAAGTCGTGAAGATATGAGTCATTCCCGTACCCAACTTGATGCATTCCCTTAGGGTCATACACTTGCATTCTTTTATATCACCTCCTCACTCTTTTAGCCACATTTTCTCACTACTTAGATTTTTCTCAATCCATTTTCCCACCACTTTTTTCCTATCCCTCATTTATTTTTCTACCTCACAAATGGCAATCAAATTGCACTTATACGTATCTAATATCCTATTTTCATTCATTTGCACACACAAACACCTTTATTTTCTCACACTTGCACACTTGCACTTGAGTCCTCACTTGCATTAATCATGACTTCCATGAGAACTTTCCTTATTGGCCACCACAATTCATGTGGTTGGGACCTAAAAGCCTCATGAGAAACATTTTAGGTTTAGGATTGCATTTTTCCTTCCTTTTCGCATCCATTAAGTCATATCCAACATGCGATACATACTTTGGGTAGAAAAATTAGGAAAAGTGGGGCTAAGTCACGCAACTAGCTCTTGCTAGGGTAAGGGAGTGCCTTAGGCTTTGCCTTTGCCTTCTCCCTTACCAAATGTGACCCCCGATCCCTTTCTTTGGTTACGTAGACCTAAAAGTTCTTTAAAAGGGTTTATTTACTTTTTCGTTCAAAAAACAAAAATCATTTTTTGGTGATTTGGTACCCCCTAACTCTATACCAAGTGGCGACTCCATTTTTCATCCAAAAACCCTTTTGAACTTTATTTGGCCAAATCGTCGCATTTCACAATCCCACGGCCTTTATTTTCACTTTCACACGTTCACATACATATCTCGCACACTACATTCACACCATATCAAAAAGTGGGGCGCGACAGTTGGCGACTCCACTGGGGACTTCCTAAGTGGGTCCAAGCATTTGATTTAGCTATTTTTTTCCTTTTTCTACCCTTTTTATGTATAGCATTTGGATATTAGGGTTGCATTTTCCATTTTAGAGCTTTTTGCCACGCGCGCGCGTATCAAACTATTCCCTCACTTGCGTATGTATGATTGGTTGTTTGGATGTATGTTGTACTTGTTCTATCTCGCGCTTTGCATTGCATTTGGGGTGGGGGGACATTACCCTAGAGCCTCGCGTTGTTTTCTCGATCCCTCCCCTCCAAACGAGCACTAGCATACATGCATACGCTTTATTAATTTATCCCTCCTTTATTTTTCTTTAGTGGCTTGTCACGCCACTCCACCCTATTAGGATTTTAGGCGACCTACTTGGACGTGTGATCGTGACACGACGTGTGCGTAGCACGATCCGAGGGGTCACTCGATCTTTCACTTTAAGCTTTGGGTTCATAGCCTTTAGCTTTTAGTCGAAGGTTGAGGATTTTCGATAGATTCACTCAGACATGTAGCCGTAACACGACGTGTGCGTAGCAATGTCTGGGGAATCGCTCAAGCCACCGACAAAGAACCTTGGGATTGATGACCCTTGGTTTCCAAGTCTGAAGGCTCAGGGACCTAAAACCTATCGAGTCTAGATGCATTAGTGAGCCAATACCTCATGCATCCATGATAGCTTGCCTAGGGTAGAGTCGGCCTTATCCTGAGCTAGGGACACTATTCACGAGGGGAGGGATCCAACCCCTTTTTCCCTTTTATTGCTTTGTATTGATTGCTTTATCTCGTTGCTACAATGTGTTATGTGTATTTATCTGCCTGAACTAACTTTTCTTGGTTTTGTGTCCCCATTGCATTCACAAATCCCTAGCAAATAAGAGGTCTGGCATGACCTTCTTTTAGAAACCTACCCGTGTAGATAGGATATTGCACGTTTAAGAAGTTGTGGTATATTTCGTTCATAAATTAATATTGTCATATCATTTTAGGCTTACCCTGGCAAATAAAGGGTCCCTTAGGTCATGTTTTATTTCAAATTGCATATTTTACTGCTTTAATAAACTGGTATCACGCATAAACCATAGAAAGGGAATGCCATTTAGGGAATCCCACATTAGGGATAAGCCAATCCTATATTCCCGTGGGTATTTAACCCTATCTTGGGAATTGCACGTTTAAATTCATGTTTAACCAGAGAAGTCACCGATTTTTTGTTCCTAGATGGAAAGCCCTCGTCGAGTCCAACAAATGTTGGTAGTACCGCTGGAGGTACAAAGATGGCCCACGTTGCTTTCACCCAGTGAGATTAACCAAGTAGCCACCCGATTAGGGCACATCGGGGATTTCAGGGACATTAAGTCCGACGGCTATTTGGTGGAAGCTTTGGTGCATCTATGGGACCCCACTTGTTCCGCTTTTAGACTAGGGAAGAGAGAGATGACCATAACAATTGAGGAGGTCGCTGGATTTCTCAATCTGCCGATGCAAGGAACTGCCGTGATATTTCCATTAGCGTCTAACAAGGCCGAATTTTGTCGCTTCACCGGGTTAAAGGAGTCAGCAATACGAGGGTCGGACCAAAATATAGAGGCAAAGTTCTTATTTGACCGATTCGCGTTAAGGGATGGGTTTGAGAGGCACCTAGGAGATTTCTCGTTCACCTCCAAGGAAATTTGGGAACGAAAGAGAGTATGGGTGTACAGTTTGGTTATGGCTGGAACCTATTTTTTCCCTAGAAAAGACAAAAAGATAGCCTTTAAACTCACTGAAGTCGTGTACGACCTGTTCCTAGGAGTGAAAGACAAACAGTGTTCTATTATACCGACCGTTTTGGCGGATATTTTCGTAGCCTGCACTACCTGTCAGAGAGGGAGAAAGTTCTTTTGTGGTTCAAATTGGATTTTACATGTATGGGGTATGGAGCACTTCATGAGACGACCGTCTATTCCCGAGAGTTTACCAATGACTGCGTACGACTGGATAGCCACACATTATAAGAGGGTCAAGAGAGAGGATCTGCCATGTGATGCATCCGAGTTTGTGGATTTCTTGAAGAATATGACTGATCAAAGTATTAGATGGGTATTGGATTGGACCAATTGTGTAAAACCCGTTCTCTGCACCCAAACATCCGAATTTGTTCTCTTACTGGGCACCCAAGGAGTCACCGCATACACACCAAAGAGATTTCTTAGACAGTTAGGACGTGCCCAAGAAGTGCCGCCTGCATTTGATATGAGTGAGTTTACCATCATTTTTAATGGAGAAACGTGCCCAAGCCAACTCCCTATGAAAAATCGGATTATTGAGGCCTGGGTGACGCTATCTGATGACGTGAGCTTTAGATACATCCCGGAGCTCAAGCAGAAGGGTTTGACGACTCCACAATACGAAGACTGGGTAAGAGGATCCGCTGCGCAAGAAATTCAAGATGAGCCATCTGAGGAGGTGAAAAAGTTGAAAGCCATTATCGAAGCAAAGGATAAGGAAATTCTGCAGTTAAGTAAGTCTGTCGAAGCATACAAAGGGATAGCGGAGCAAAACAAGCAATTATATGAAAATGAACGAGAAAAGCGTCAAGAGCTAAAAAGGAAGTGCGGAGAATTGTATGACCAAGCTGAACATGTTAAAGTTCCATATGCTAGAGAAACTAGGGACTCTGTATTAGATAGGCTCAGAAGTTTTGGCAATCTTGTACGGAATCGTCTTCGTGACATGATGTAAATATTGACAAGCCTTATCAATGAAAGCGATTTCTCTTTCGCACTTATTTAGCATTGTTGTCAAAAATAGGTTTGTGTTACGGGTCCCATTTCGAAGGTGTTGCATCATACTAGGCCTACCCTTGGCACAAAAAGGGCCCCCCAAATAGGACATGCATCCGAATTGTTTGAATAATTACTAACTCATGTCTTTTTCTTTTTCTCTTTTGAATAAATTGCAGAAATCTAGTAACGATTGGTTTATCTAAAGAAGTCTTTTGCATTCTCAGGTAAAATTTCAAAATAGCTTTTCGGAAATGCCCCATTATTATGCGATCCCGAAGTAAGGCCCAAAGGAATCGTGTAGACATGAGTACTCAGCCAGAATCGTCCGATAAGGCCGTTGCAACTACCCAGCCGGAAGCCGCAAGTCCTAGGGTTCAGTTGACTGAATTACTCACCAAGTTTGGGGAAATGGCATCCGAAATGGTCGCTCAAAAGAAGTTAATCGACGAGCTCATTAGTAGCAGAGTGCAACCTGAGCTTGTGCCCGCCACACAACCACAATCCGAACCATTTGTTATTCCTCCCATTCAAACCACGTTACCATTTGTTATTCCTCCAATTCAAACCACGTTTGAGGGAATTGTCAACCCGCAATATGCTTATACTCAAAATCCTTCGTTCTATCCTTCTTATGGGCAAGGATTTCAGCCTCAAGGCGATCCAAACATGCATCTAAATCCACCAGCTTTTTATCAGACTACCGCAGAGCCTGTAGTGCCGGAACACACTTTTCAAAACAAGCCAGAACTGGGAGAGTCGTCTGCCCAGGTTGATATGAAGCTACTTAAACGCTTGGATCGTTTCGATGAATTCATCCGGAAAAGCCAAGGTTTGAGCAAACAAGGGGTGTTAGATTACGATGATCTGTGCCTGTTTCCAAACGTACAACTGACAGTGGGGTTCAAGACCCCTAAGTTCAACAAATATGATGGAACAGGCAACCCTAAAACATACCTGCGTTTGTTTGCCAACAAGTTGGGCAAACCCGTGGATAATGAGAACTTGCCATTGAGGTTATTTTTGGAGAGTCTAGAAGGGGATGCTCTCGATTGGTACTCAAACCTAAAGCTAGAAGAGGTGAAAACTTGGCTCGATCTGTCCAACGCTTTCATTAGACAATACGAGTATAATGCGAGCTGGCACCGACCCGAACTACTTTGGAAGGAACGAAGAGGCGACCATCTGAAGATCATAAGACATACGCCAAAAGATGGAGAAAGATAGCTGCCAAGGTTGAGCCTCCGATGACCGAGGATGAAATTATTCGCACATTCATAAAGGCGCATGATCCTCCATATTTCGAAGAAATTTTCCGTATGACCGGGTGTTCGTTTGCTGCAATTGTAAATAAACTCGAGGAGTTTGATGACTTTGTGAGAGCCGGAAAAATTGTCAACGTCTCTGCCCTGAAATCGCAATTGGAAGCTTTGCAAGGGCAAGGAAGTAGTGGGAAAAAGCCGCAGTTCAAAAAGAAAGAGGGGGATGCAACTTTTATCTGGAACCAGAACCCTTCACCCAGACCCCGATACCAACACAATCTAACCTACCAACCACATTACCCTTATTATTCTAACCCGCACCATGTATATACTACCAATATTCACCACCCTCGACCTCGCCCAAGCTATCCTAACCCACCTGTAGCTCCTTTTCAAATTTCTCAACCAAATCCGCCCCAAAACCGACCTCGCCCTCCATATAACCCAAGATTTCCTTTCCTAAATAGACCTGTTTATAACCATCCTCAACCTCCTGAACCTTACAACCAAGCCCGCAGCCATACATTTACCAACCTAGGCAGGCCTTTAGACCAATTGTATGACCAGTTGAAGGCTGTCGGAAAAATTGGTACGATTCCCCCTCCGACCTACCCTTATGGCATGCCTGTTGGGTATAACCCACAAGCCGTCTGTACTTATCATTCAGGGGCACCTGGACATCCGACGGCCAATTGCTGGGCGCTTAAGCATAAATTCAAGATATAATTGAATCTGGAGAAATTGTAATCAGAAAGAGGGAGGCACAAGGGCCGAATGTAAATAGGAACCCCTTGCCGGAACACGTTAATACCATTGGGGTCATTCTGGATGACACGGAGTACGTGGAACAAGTCAAAGAGATGGCTAGGAAAGCTGAGGTGTTTGGGATCACAGACCAGCCATTTGTCATAGAGTTGCCATTTGAAGAAGACGAAAGGCCTTTTATTTTGGATCTCACACCAGCTGAGAGTGAGGCTTTGGAGCCAGTAGTCATCGAATTCCCGAAGCAAGAGCCTGTTTTAAGTCTGCGACAAGTGCTGTGGAACTACGATTAACCTGTCATACAGATTGGGGAAAAGTCAATTGCAAAGAAAGAAGTGTCAGTGGTCACCAGATCGGGGAAGATTGCAAGTCCATTTGAAACTACCATTCCGATTCAAGCAAATAACTCCGAGCCGCCTGCTAAACCAACAATCACCGAGAAAGAAGCCTTGGATTTTCTTAAAAGGCTCCAGAGAAGTGAATACAATGTGGTCGAGAAACTAAGCAAGTCACCTGCCCAGATATCCATGTTGGATCTACTTTTTTCTTCAGATATGCATAGGGATGCGTTGATCGAAGTATTGACTAAAGCTCAAATTCCTAGAGACATTTCGGTTGATAATTTCTTGCACGTGGTTGGGAGTGTGCTATTTACCAAACAAATTACTTTCTCTGACGATGAATTGCCGACGGAATGCATTGGACATAACAAAGCTCTGTATATAGTTGTGAGGTGCAATGGGAAAATGCTGCCGAAGGTTTTGATTGACAATGGATCTGCGCTTAATATCTGTCCTTGGAGCACCTTGGAAAAGCTAGAATTGCAAGACATCAAGCTGAGGCCTTCAGGGACCGTAGTCTGAGGTTTTGATGGAGCACACAGAGAGCCAATAGGAGAAGTGGACTTAGTAGTCGAGATGGGACCCGCACAGTTTCAAATAACCTGTCAAGTCATGCACTTTCCTAGTGTTTACAACATTTTGCTTGGAAGGCCGTGGATTCATAAGTCCGGGGCCGTGCCGTCTTCATTGCATCAGTTACTGAAATTCATAGTAAATGACAAGTTGATAACTATCTTTGCCGAGGAGGATTGCCTTGTAATTACCAATTCTAAGTCCAAAGAAGAGGGTAGCCGAAATGCCACCGTGACCCCTTATAGCACAGCCGATATCGTCTCCGTCAGTTGGATAACAAAAGAGGAGCGAATTCTATCAAAGGCCAGTGTCATGATGGCTAAAGAAATGATCCGTGGAGGATATGAGTTTGACAAAGGGCTGGGACGAGATCTACAAGGAATTCTGAAGCCGGTGGAGATTGTGGAGAAAAAGGATTCATTTGGTTTGGGTTTCCAACCAACTGCTAAGGTCATCAGAGAGATGAAGGAACGAAAGAGAACGGAGAAAGAAGGAAGGCAAAGGGCCCTTGACATTCCACCCCTGCATTATACTTTTCCACGACCAACCGAGGTAATCATGTCAGAGCTTAACCCGGTCGACGAAATCGAAGCTAGTTTGGCCCAATTGTTCGTTGGGACAACATTTGAAGATAGTTTCCCAGATGAGGCCGAGTTTCCCAACATCCCAGAAGGATCAATTTCCAATTGGACAGCCGAGTTTCTGCCGATTCAGAAGGAGTTTCGGTAAACCTAAAGGGGTTTGTCATTCATGCAAATTCATGAAAACACTTTTGCATCTGTAAATAGCTAATGAAAGCATCTTTACCTTTGACTAAATTTTGCACATGTAAATATTGTCTCTGCTTGCTTTCTTTAGTATTTGCTTTCAATCAAAGGTTTTATGAAAATGCACAAGTTGTTCTTGTCATATTGTTTTGTTTATTCACTTATTTATATTCATATTGCTTGTTCATTTGTTTGTTGTATGTTTGTTTGCTTATTATCCCACATTCGTTAATTCTTTCAGATGGCCAAAAATAAAACTATTTGACCCTTTGGATATCACTATTCTGGAATTCAATAATGGCAATCTCTATATCACTCACGACTTGGAGGTCTGTGAATCCGAGCTCCAAAGCGAGAGTGATAATGAGGAGGTATTCGATTCTTTTGCAAAGGACCTTGAACAATATGAGGAGAAACCAAAACCGAAGCTGGAAGAAACAGAAAAGGTTAACATTGGCACTAAGGATGAGGTTAAGGAGGTGCAAATTAGTATTCATTTGAATGAGAGGCAGAAAAAGGAGATGCTTGAATTCTTGACTATATTCCAGGATGTATTTGCATGGTCCTATGATGATATGACTGGTATTTCAACTGACGTGGTAGTGCACAAATTGCCCACAGACCCTACCTTTCCACCCGTAAAGCAAAAAACCCCGAAAATTCAAACCAAATATGAGCCTCAAAATAAAAGAGCAAATTGAAAAATAGCTCAAAACCAACATTATCATTGTTTTCCATTACCCTATTTGGCTTTCGAATCCAGTCCCTATTCCAAAAAAGAATGGAGAGGTGCGAGTTTGCGTTGATTATAAAGATCTCAATAAGGCCAGTCCTAAAGATGATTTTCCTCTGCTAAATATTCACATTCTCCTGGACAATACCGCTGGGCATGAGATTGAATCTTTTTGTGATTGCTTTGCTGGATACCACCAGATTTTGATGGCAGAAGAAGATAGGGAGAAGACTGCTTTTATCACTCCTTGGGGCACTTTTTGCTACCGAGTGATGCCTTTTGGTTTAAAGAATGCCGGGGCTACCTATCAGAGGACCATGACCACCCTGTTTCATGATATGATCCACCGGGAGATGGAGGTCTACATGGATGACATCATAATCAAGTCTAAGAGGGCAGAGGACCATTTGGTTGATTTGAAGAAGTTGTTTGAAAGGTTGCGGAAGTACAATTTGAAGCTAAATCCTGCGAAATGCGCCTTTGGAGCACCCGCGGGTAAGCTGTTGGGATTCATTGTCAGCAAGAAGGGCATAGAGATAGATCTAGCAAAAATCAAAGCAATTCGAGATATGCCAGTGCCGAAAACTCAGAAGGACGTGAAAAGTTTCTTAGGAAAGATCAATTTTATTGGGAGGTTCATTGCCCAGCTAACTGCCACATGCAAGCCGTTGTTCAAATTATTAAGAAAGAATGTGCCGTTGTATTGGAATGAGGAGTGCCAACAGACTTTTGACAAGATTAAAGATTATTTGTTGAATCCACCAGTCTTAGTGCCACCAAAGTCGGGTCGACCATTAATCATGTACTTATCTGTGCTTGAAGGAGCAGTTGGTTGTGTCCTCGGGCAGCATGATGACTCTGGAAGGAAGGAGCAAGCCATCTACTATCTAAGCAAAAAATTCACGCAGTATGAAGCTAATTATTCATTCATTGAGAAAAGCTGCTGTGCATTAGCCTGGGCGGCTCAAAAGTTGAGACACTACCTGTTGAGCCATACCACTTATCTTATTTCCCGATCTGATCCTTTAAAGTATCTTTTGGAGAAGCCGATGTTAACTGGACGTCTGGCAAAATGGCAGATAATTCTCTCAGAGTTCGATATTGTTTTCACTTCACAAAAAGCTGTCAAGGGGCAAGCTATAGCTGACCATTTGGCAGAAAATCCAAGGGATGATGATTATCAACCACTTCATACTTATTTCCCTGATGAGAAAGTTTTATTCGTAGGCGCCACAGATGATATAAGTGAGCAAAGCCCTGAATGGAGGCTTTTCTTCGATGGAGCTTCGAATTCTCTCGGAGTTGGAATTGGAGTTGTTTTGGTTTCACCCGAAGGGAAGCATTACCCTGCCGCTGCCAAATTGCGATTTGCTTGCACAAACAACATGGCTGAATATGAAGCCTGCATTTTTTGTCTCAAAATGGCTTTAGAAATGGAAATCAAAGAGTTGATAGCTTTCAGTGATTCAGATTTGCTCGTGCACCAAATCTTGAAGCAGTGGATAACCAAAGATTCAAAAATTCTGCCTTACCATTGTAGTCTGCTCACTCTGGCCAAGCAATTTCAAAATTTGGAGTTCAGACATCTCCCGCGAGCCCGGAACGCATTTGCTGATGCTTTGGCCACCTTAGCTTCTATGATCCAGTATCCAAATGAATTAAGGATCGAACCAATCCAGATTCAACTTCAAAACAAGCCTGCCCACTGTTGGGTTGTAGACAAGTACTCTGACAATATTCCTTGGTATAATGATATTAAGGAGTTTCTCAAAACTGGGTCTTACCCTCCGCATGCTAGTACAAAGGACAAGAATTTTCTGCGTAGAATGGCTTCCAAATTTTTCTTGAATGGAGAAGTTTTGTACAAAAGAACCTCGGATTTGAACCTTTTAAGGTGCGTCGATGAAGATGAAGCTCAATATATGATGAAAGAAGTGCATAGTGGCATTTGCGGACCTCACATGAATGGCCATTTGCTAGCGAAGAAAATTATGAAAACCGGATACTTCTGCCTTACTATGGAGCATGATTGTATAGATTTTGTCCGGAGATGTATAAAATGTCAAATGCACGGTGACATTATACGCGCTCCACCCACTAAATTGCATAGCATGACCTCCCCATGGCCCTGTTCAATGTGGGGTATGGACGTGATTGGTACAATCGATCCTCCCGCTTCAAATGGACATCGATTTATATTGGTGGCGATTGAGTACTTTACTAAATAGGTTGAAGCGGAGTCATTCAAACATGTCACGAAGAAGGTAGTTGCTAATTTCTTGAGAGATCATACCATCTGTCGCTTTGGAGTACCCGAAACGTTTATTACAGACAATGCTAAGAATCTGAACAATGACCTGGTAGATGGACTATGCGAGCAGTTCAAGATCAGACACCGTAACTCTGCTATTTATAGGCCTCAGATGAACAGAGCTGTAGAAGCCGCGAACAAGAATTTGAAGAAGATTATCCGCAAAATGACTGAAAAGCATCGTGATTGGCATGAAAAGTTGCCTTATGCATTAATGGCGTATTGGACTTCTATCCGGACATCGACTGGGGCAACGCCATATTCACTCATGTATGGAATGGAAGCTGTATTACCAGCTGAAGTTGAAATTCCTTCGCTACGAATCCTCATGGAAGCTAAATTGGAGGAGGCTGATTGGATAAAGCAGCGCCATGAGCAATTGACTTTGATCGATGAAAAACAGCTCAATGCTATCTGTCATGGTCAGTGCTATCAGAAACGTGTGACCCGGGCTTACAACAAAAAAGTCTATCGGCGTGCATTCGAAGAAGGTGACAAAGTACTGAAGCGGATTTTACCAATGCAGGATGAGGCCAAAGGCAAATTCGCTCCAAATTGGCAAGGGCCGTTCATTGTCCAAAAGGTATTACCTGGCGGAGCACTTATTTTGGCAGAAATGGATGGACGGGCATTCCCTCAACCCATCAACTCGGACATGTGTAAGAAGTTCTTCATTTGATTATGCAAAATTTCTTTTAGAAATCCACGCAAACGGCAAAATGCAAGTCAGGCCATCTTCTTTTACACTTAAAACATTTTATCCCTACTTGTCCTCTTTGAGCCATCAGAATTGACAAAATTTTCGCTTAATAACCCCTGAGAATTGCAAATCCCACACTGGGGCAAATTTATTTTGAAAGAAAGAAAAAAGAAAGAGAAAAAAAACCCCACACTGGGGCAAACTTAGTCTTTTGAAAAAATGCAAAAGTAAGAAAAATGCAATACAAGATGCAAAAGAGAGAAAATCCAATCAAACTGGGGCAAAATTCCTTGGTTTCGTTTAAAAATTGGAGATAATTTCAAAATGATGCAATCTCAGGTAATTTCACACCTTTCATCAAAATTTGCTTTCAAGCCTCAACCTTTTTTCAAAGCACCCCACCGGACCTCATTACAAAAGCTCAAAGTCCTAACTTTCTTCACTTGCTGCATTTTTACTTGAAAGTTTGCTAATTAATTGGCAAGTGATGTCCATAATGCCTTCACCTAAAATTTTTAAGGGAAGTGCATTTTACTGATGCCAACAATCTTTTAACCAGATTTCTCAGTTGGTCGGGAATGAGGTAGTTCTGTTACTCTATAGGTGAAAACCCGAGAGGGCACCTCAAAAAAAAAAGAGAGAGAAAAAGGAAAAGAAAAAAAAGAAGAAGAAGAAGAAGAAAAAGACAAAACAAAAACAAAAAAGGGTGGGGGCAACCTTGGTGAAAACCCGAAAGAGCGCCAAGCAGGTTTTCTCAACAGACAAGCACGAGAAGGAACAGCTGGTGACCTGGTTCATTTAGGCTTTTCCTCATGTTTATGATACTTCTGCCAGTATCGAATTCCGAAGCAAAATATCTAAAGTCTTGAATATGATATTCGTTGGCTAAACTTGTATTTTTCTTTACAAATATCCTTTTGCAAAATGTAAATCTCTTGGTTGCTTTCAATTATTTGCATTTTACTGCTTGTGGTTGTCTGCATTCTTTCGCATGTTCGTCTTTGCCTAACATAGGAAATCATCTTGCATATACATTGATTTTTATATGACAAATTTTCATGCATCATTCTTTCATTATTGGATTCGAATGGATGATAAACCCTAAGGTTTGTGCAAGGATAAGGGATTCAATTATCTATTAAAGTGAGTAAAGTGCAACAAAGCTGCTACATGGATTTGGTGACATGGTAAATGCGTACCTTATGAGCCTCAGAAATGGAAAGGTTTCAAAATTACAAGTTCAACTAAGGCAGACGCCGCAGAACAGAAGCAAAAGCATCACAAGACTCATGTTTACACGATTCTCAAGGCAAACCGGATCAAATGGTGGTGGCAAGTCCATTATTTCTCCTTTTATTACAGGAACGTTGCATTTACAAATGAAACAACCACTCTCCTTTTCACACCCAAATCGATGCCAGAAAAAGCTCCCCAGTAAGCAAAGACGAAGCGGTGATGTTATTGGCAAAGCTTGATCATAAGAAATAACATCAGCTATCGCTTCAGCTACAGAGATCGGGTCAGTCCCGTTTTAATTTCCTATTCGAGTCAGTCCCGTTTTAAATTTCTCGTTCGGGTCAGTCCCGTTTTAATTTCCTGTTCGGGTCAGTCCCGTTTTCAATTTCCTGTTCGGGTCAGTCCCGTTTTAAATTCCTGTTCGGGTCAGTCCCGTTTTAAAATTCCTGTTCGGGTCAGTCCCATTTTAATTTCCTGTTCGGGTCAGTCCCGTTTTAAATTTCTCGTTCGGGTCAGTCCCGTTTTAATTTCCTGTTCAGGTCAGTCCCATTTCTTCTTAAATTCCTGTCCGTTGGAATCATCTTGTGGTCGAATAGCACAGATAAGTATTTAGTGTCTACTTCTTTGTCCCAAGTTTTTCCAAAATTCAGACAAAGAGGGGCAAACTGTAGACACCAAATTTTTAAAGTTTTTTTATTTTTATTTTTATCTTAATTTTGTTAATTCCATGGTTTTTGGTTCTTAGACTTTTAGCATTTATATAGCACTTTAGTATTTTTAGATTTGTTATCTCTTATTTTATTTTATTGTTATTTTTAGTTGTATTTTGTATACATTTTGGGTTCTCCTAACTATTTATTTATTTATTTTGCCAAAAAAAGAGAAATTGTAGTTTTTATTATCTTTTGGGTGCTAATTTTGTACACTTTTATTTAAGTTTATTTAAGTTGTTATTTTGTATTATTATTATTTATCAAAAAAAAAAAGACGCGGAACTAACAGCATGCAAGAAGCAAGAAAATGCAGTTTTTTTTTTCAGGGGGTTTTCCGGTCCTTTTCGCTGTGTTTTCTGGCTCCGTTAGATTAGGCAAGTACCGGCCATCTGGCTCCATCTAGGAGCTCCAATTCAAGGCTATGATCGATGGCTAGGAGGGGGGCTGGGGTGCTGAAATCCTTTGTGAGCCGCCCAGATGGATTTGGAGGGTTTTAGGGACCAGGTGTTCCCCTATAAAAAGAAAATAGACTGCAAGAAAAGGGGAGGAGCAGAGTGACGGCGGAAAAAATTTAGAACAAGAGAGAGAAGACGGCTGGAGAAGGAGGAAAAACGAGAGAGGTGACGGGCGGAGAGCAGGGGTTTTTGGGGGAGAACAGCGAGAGGTTTTGGACGAAAAAAGAGAGAAACGAAGAGAGGACTAGAGGACGGCTAGGATTTAGAAAAAAAGACGCAGCTTTGGAGAAGGAAAAGTAAAGCTCACGGCGGAGAACTGAGAAACTGGACAGAGAGGTGGAGGAGAGCATCGGAAGGACTAGCTACGCGTCTGGTGAAGAAAAAAAGGGACAGCAGCGGGATAGGAAAGGTGAACATCGGCGTTGGTTGGGTAGGAACTTGTTCTTCCGACCGTCTCACGCTTCGATCTGCCTTTTAGAAGATTAAAGGTAATACCTTTCATTTTTTTCTGTCCATAGATTACAAGAATCACGTTAGAAATGTTGAAACTTTGTTGCGATGCCTCCTTCTGTTTGCCTTCCTAGAACCGTGGTTTTTCCTTTTGCCCACCTTCCGTTTGATGAACTAGGTTGTTAGGCAAGCAAAATACGGGAAAGATTATTTTCGAACATTCAGTAGACAGTTTGGGGGGTTCATTTGCATGTTGTATGTGATTAACAAGAAAAGAAAAACTGCTATGCCAAAGATATGCATGCCGCCGCAAGGTCCTTTCTTTTCCTCATTTTTGCTGCAACCTTCCATACTTGTAGCAGCCAGCCGTGACTCATTTTTTTTACTCTTGATAGTTCTCACCAGATTTCTGAGTTCACGTTTGGTCAAGTTTTGGTTTTCATGTCTCATTATTTCGGTCATGTATGGCTGCTTTCCCAATTAATGTTATTGTTATTTCACCCCTTTGTGGTTCCTGATGCTCTGAAGAATTTGTTTGATTGATCCAAAGGCATTTAAAAGGCTTTAGGGTGATTTTATGTTCAATGAATAGATGGGTTGGTCAAAAAGATTTTGACTTTAGATGGAACCAATTACCACCAGTTTCGCTCTTTCTTTCTTTGCTGCGTTTTCATATACGGACGCATTGTCAGATCTTCTTTGAATGTTCAAATCGGGGTGGGATGATGTTAATTGAATGGGTTGGAGTATTGTTGGGTTTAGATTGATAAACTAGTGTGTTTCACTTGAGTTTTGCATTTAATCCACCTGGTAAGACAGGAAGCAGGTTGCGGAAGTCAATAGTTGCAAAAGGTTTCTAGCTATGCTTGTGTCGTGTTTTGAATTTCTTTTGGCATATGTGGAGGCTCAATTTCTGTGATATCTGTAGACACCAAATTTTTGGTGTAATTTCATTTTATTGTTTATTTTTAGTTTTTTATTTGTCGTGTTAGTTTTATTCGATTTTTAGTTTTTAGTTTATAGTTTTAGTTTTATTTTTAAGTTTTTAGTATAGAATTTCTTGAAAAAAAAGAGAAAGAGGAAAGTCATAAAAAAAAAGAGAGAAAAGAGAAAAATCATAAAAAAAAAAAAAAAAACTCGCGGCATGCAAGCTGCATTTTGCCGCAGCTTGCAAAGGGATCATCGAGCGGCTCCTTAGCTGCAAATACAGGGAAAGTTGCTGGAGTTTTAGGGTTGGAGTTTGCTCATATAAAAGCCAAGAGAAAGGGGAGCCGCAGGAGAGGAGGATAGAGGGGAGAGAGTTTGAAACGGCAAGAAAAGAAAAAGGAATTAGAGAGGAGTGCTGCAGCGGAAGAGAAAAAACAAAGAAAAACGTTCAACCACCACTACCAAATTTCCGACAACCTCAACCGCTGCCACCATCTTCAACTCCCCATAGCATATTCAATAAATTCCCCAATTAATCATACCTGCCGCCTGGTGCCGCCTTGGTCCACCAGAATTCCGCTATGCACAACCGTCGGTCTCCTTCGCGGACAGCGTCGAAATCACCACCGCCATACTCTCAGCTATCTCAAATCCTTTCTAGACCGTCTCTTCTCCGTCATCATGGTTTCAAATTCAATAACAGAGGACGCTCTTCAAATTCAATCCATTCCAAACTCCGGTCCTCCGCCGTTTGATCCAAAAGAACCTACAATTCCAATCTCCTATCCTTTCAAAACGATGGAAAAGCTCCAGTTCAGGTCCTACTTCGCCTCCTTCCTTTTCTACTTCAATAAGTCCAGGTTGAAGTTGCAGCAGTAGCAGTCTTCGGCTGCGGCCTTGCTGCAACAGCGGAAGATGCTGGGGAAGTCAACGTAAAGAGGAAGACAGCGAAGCAATCAGGGGGGATACTTCCGAAAGGGAAACAAGAGCGATTGAAGGAAAACAAACAGAGAAGAGAAAACAGAGGAAAATAAAAGATGAGGAGCCAGAAGAATAAAGGCGGCGGACGAGATGAAGACAGCGCAAAAGAAAGCGACTGAGGGATTGAGACTGCTACCATCTCGTAGGAGCCCTTCACCGCCATCAGCAAATTGCCGCCGCACACGCAAGAGCTCTGTAAGTTGACCCTTTTTCCTTGAATTTCAGTTTCTTCCCAAGCTCTCTAAGCATGCCGGCAGTGGTTTTGTTTCATTGCAATTGTTCCGCTGATTGTTCAAAATTAGCATACGTATGCTTTATATGACGATTGGACTGAATTTCCTTGATTTTCTGACAAATTTTTGGGGCTAGTTATACTGCAATTTGAGCCAAAATCTGGTAAAAATTTTAATGTCTATTTAATGGTCGATGAAATGCCGGATTGAAAATTCTTCCTGAAAAATGATTCATCTGTATTTTTGTGAGAAGGCGGATAAGTCCGTGAGCTTACTTCCTTGCGTTTTGAGAAATCTTGATGAATTGCTGTTTTGTTTTGTTTCTTTGTTTCTTGCTCCAATCTGAATCAGTGATAGGAGATGAATTTGTTTTTGCATGTTTTGGGTGGATTGCGTTGGTTTGGGATTGAAACAAGTTTCTGGTATTGTCGATCAATAACAACGGGAATGTTAACTGGTGATTGCCTCAGTTTCTCGGTAAAGAAGATGATAACATTCAAAAATCTTGATCAGGCCCTAAAAACTTTTAATTTCTTTCAATTGGGTCCCTATTTTGTTGTGACTGAACCCCAAGTTCCCCCTTATTCTGATATGGCCCAAAATCTGGGAAAATTGAACTAATTTTACCCTTTTTTAGTTTAATCCTCTGTTTGCACATTTTATGTGACTTTTTGGATAACTTAATTCTTGATTTTAGGTCATAATTGTGGCTTAATAATTCTGGTTGATTTGCTTATGTTGATTGGGCTTAGTAATATGGTTTAGGTTTTGGGTAATTATATCTGATCGGGTTTATGAGGATGGGTTTGATTTATTTTGTTTAAGGTTTTTTTTTTTTGGTTTGGGCTAGAGGGTCAAGGCCCATCTATTTGGTTGGCTAATTTTTGGCCAAAATAACATACAAGCCCACTTGTTTTTTCCTTGGACTTTCGATTGGGCCAAGTGATCTTGGCCCAAGAAAAGTGAAAATGGCCCATTCCCTTTTGTTTTGGATTTTCGATTGGGCCTGGAAGGTTTTGGCCCAAGCAAATAAGGAAAATGGCCCAATGGTTTGGTCCATTAAGAAACCAGAAAACGATTTTGCAAATCAGTCCCTGAATTTCCCCTTGACTGTACTGTGGCCCTGGATATCTTCAACTTCTTTCAATTCGGTCCTTACTTTAATTGCAAATAAGTCCTTGAATTTTGTTTTTCTTTAATTTTGGCCCCAAAATTTTGTCAATATTTGCAATCAAGTCCTTTCTTCTCTTGACTTCTTAAATGTGGTTTGTTGACATGATTTAATTGATTCAAATTCATGTTTATTTTTATCCTTTGTGATTACTTGTCAAATAAAGTGGTACCTTGACCTTTTTATTATTTTGGAGGGTAAATTAGTAACTTCACTACGTTAGGGCGTCGATTCAAGGGAGGTACATTCTACCCCTTATATTTGCACTTCATTTGACCCTACGTGCTCCTACGTGTTATGTGAATATGCATGTCTACTTCGCTTTTCTTGCCTTCCCTTAATTCCTTGCATTTATTTCATCTACTTTTACTTTTATTTAAGTTATTCATTATGGGGTATGTGTACACCTCTTGGCTTGTAATAGATAAGGCTTGGTGAGCTTTCTTGTCCATTTTCCCTTTCCCCCCTTTGTTTTAGTTAGCAAATGTAATAAGTTCATTGCTTGCTTTCGTTGCTACGTGTTTAATCGCTTTATTAGGTCCTTGCATCTAGTCAAGCATGCTAAGTGTTATGTGCTACGTGTTTATAAGTGATTCGCATGTCTACTCGCTTTTTATAGTCATGAATAAATGTGATGGATGAATGGACGTCACCACACTAGTCCAATGCTAGTTGTGGCCCCCTTTTCCCGTCACCACACTAGTCCAACGCTAGTTGTGGTTCATTGTTCCGTTTCCACTAGTCCAATGCTAGTAGAAATTCATAGACAGGACTAGTCCAATGCTAGACCCAATAAGCCATTTCCCCTTTCGATAGTGCATATTTGCATGTTCATTACATGTCATGCATTTTTTTTAGTTTATCATTTGGTATGTTCCTCAAACCCCTTCCCCCTCACTTTAGGTTTTGCATCTCATGCTAGCTATAGGGTTCATCTTGCTTGAGTGTCCCCTCCGATAAGGAAAACGAGCGAGTGTGGCTACTCGATAGCCTTAGCACGCTAGTTTTGCTTTCTAATCAAAGGGAAAATCGAAGTCAAAAAAAAAAAAAAGTTAGTAGTCATTCCCATACCCGACCTGATGCATTCCTTTAGGTTCATTCATTCTCAATTTTTCACTTACTCACTTTTTCAATTCACATTTCCTCATTACTTTTCCTTTCCTTATTGTTCAATTTTGATTTCTACTTCACAAAATTGCACTTAATTACGATCTATATACACTTATCACTATATTTCGTACACTTGCACACAAACACTTGGATTTTTCATACAATTTCACACATGCACCTTTTCATACACTGGCACACAAACACTTGGATTTTTTATACAATTTCACACGTGCATCTTTTTATACACTTGCACACTTACACTTTAGCTATCATTTGCATTAATCGACCTCTATAAGGTTTTCCTTTATTGGCCGCCACAATTCATGTGGTTGGGACCAAAAACCTTACAAGAGACATTTTAGAATTTAGGTTTGCATTTTTTTTCTTTCTTTTGCATTCGTGTAGTGCATCCAAATGTAATAAATTCTTTGGTTAAAACAAGAAAATCTTTGATTAAATCATGCAACTAGCCTTGGCTAGGTCAAAGGGGTGCCTTGGATTTTATCCTTGCCTTCCCCTTTGTCAAATGTGACTCCCGAACCTTGTTCTTTGATTTACGTGGACTAGGAGTCGTTTAAAAGGGGTTTCTTACTACTTTTTCCTATTTTTTCTTTAAAAAATTCATTTTTTGGTGACTTGGTACACCTTAACTCATTACCAAGTGGCGACTCCAATTTTTATTTCAAACCCTTTTTAAACTATAATTTTGGGTCAAATCGTCGCATTCTCAACCTCCCATTTAGGCCCACTTTTCTTTTAAATCACAATTCAGTTTTTCAATCACAAAAATACATTTTTTAAAACCATTTATTTTATTTATTCAAAAAATGGGGCGCGACAGTTGGCGACTCCACTGGGGACTTTCGAGAGTCCGAGCAAATTTGATTTAATCAACCCTTTTCTTCTTTTAACCTTTTCATATATCACATTTGGGTGTTTTAGGATTGCATTTTTTCCTTTTTTAGGATTTTGCATTTCACGCGTGTCCAACTACGCCCTCGCTCGCGAATGTATGATTGGTTGATTGGATGTATGTTTACTTGCTTATCTCGCGCTTGCATTGCATTTGGGGGGGATATGTGTCACCTTAGAGCCTCACGTTGGTTCTTGATCCCTCCCCTCCAAACGAGCACTAGCATACGTGCATACGCTTTAATTATTTTTACCCCTCATTTATTTTTCTTTTAGTGGCTTGTCACGCCACTCCACCCTATTAGGATTTTAGGTGATCCACTTGGACATGTGATCACGACACGATGTGTGTGTAGCATGATCCAATGGGTCACTCAATCTTCCGGTTTAAGCTATGGGTTGATAGCCTTTAGCTTTTAGTCGAAGGTTGAGGATTTTTGATAGATTCACTCAAACACGTAGCCGCGACACGATGTGTGCGTAGCGGTGTTTGGGGAATTACTCGAGCCACCGACAAAGAACCTTGGGATTGATGACCCTTGGTTTCTAAGTCTGAATGCTCGGGGACCTGAGCTTATCGAGTCTAGATGCATTAGCGAACCCTAACCTCATGCATCCATTTTAGAATTGCCTAGGGTAGAGTCGACCTTACCCTATTAGGGACACCATGCACGAGGGGAGGGATCCCATCCTCTTTCCTTATTTCTTTGTTGCTTTTGTATCATCTAATTGTCCAACGTGTTATATGATTATGTGTTGAACTAACGTTTCCTTGTTTCTTATCTTTTGCATTCACAAATGTTAGGAAATAAGAGGTCTGGCATGATCCTCTTTTAGGACCTACCCTTGTAGATAGGTTATTGCATGTTTGAAAATTATGGTATATTTTGTTCATAAATTAATAATGTCATACCATTTTAGGCCAGCCTTGGCAAATGAAGGGCTCCTTAGGTCACGTTTCCATTTCAAATTGCATGTTTTATCGCTTTAATAAACTGGCATCACGCATAAACTATAGAAGGGAATGCCATTTAGGGGATCCCGTGTTAGGAATAAGCCACCTTGTGTCTCGGATACTTAATCCAACGAGACTTGCACGTTTACATTTTGTACCATCCAAAAGGGTAGTGCACAAGGTAAGGTAGGATCCAATCATTTTCATAGAGTGATTTTTGGAATATGAACGTCTAATAATCACTTTTTGGCCATTTTATCAAACTTGGTAAAAATCCCTTGCGTAAAGGACATTAATTTGAAGAAATTCACAAATAATGCCTCCTATTGAGACAATAAATAAATTGAGGCCAAATCGTGATTTTAGAAGGCTCATAGACTAATCTTTTGAAGCCACCAATGGCCGGACGATTCAATCGATCCATTTTTGTCAATTCATAATCAATTTTGAATAAACCATTCATTTGACCAATTTACCTTTTTTAGGGTCATCCGGTCAATTTTTGAAAAATCATCCATTCATTTGACCAATTTACCCTTTTTAGGGTCATCTGGTCAATTTTGAATAAATCGTCAATTCATTTGACCAATTTACCCTTTTTAGGGTCATTTGACCAATTTACCCTTTTTAGGGTCATCCGATCGATTTTGAATAAATCGTCAATTCATTTGACCAATCTACCCTTTTTAGGGTCATCCGATCGATTTTGAATAAATCGTCAATTCATTTGACCAATCTACCCTTTTTAGGGTCATCCGGTCGATTTTTAATAAATTGTCAATTTCATTTGACCAATTAAGGTTTCAATGTCGAATTTCAAAATGGAAAACCTAGTCGATTTTGAGAAAAACATCCATTGCATCCAGCCATTTGATCAGTTGGAGTTTTGACCCGTGCTTCACTGAGAAAAGTTGTCAAAACGAATTCCAATTTCTTTGATAGGAAGTTCGTCAACGTCAAACCCGTACGTTTTTCGCAAATTCTTGTATCGATCAAAAGTGATCAATCCCTTCGGACGAGATCCTCATTTTGACCAACGTCTCTTCTCATTCCAATGGGCCAAATTTTTTTAAAAAATTATTTTCCACTCCATGAGTTGATCGGATCCATCAGGTATTGTATAGTGCCTACTCTAGCGGATTACATTTTCATGCTAGGCCTACCCTTGGCACAAAAAGGGTTCCCCCATAGGACATGCATACCGATTTTGCAGTTTTGCCTACTAACTCTGGGTATTTTTCTTTTGTTTTCCCCCTCCCCTGCATTCATAAAAATGTTTCAATAAGACGAAAATATTCTTCTATATCTGATGATAATTTTAATCCAATAAAGTTTGAAGATTACAAGTGTTATTTGATTCTTGGGCAGATCCTACAATGAAAACATAAATGATCTATCTGGAAGCTCTACGCTAAAGCCTCTGAGAGATTTTGTAATTATTTTCCAAAGGAAAATTCTGTTTATTTGATTTGTTAGTACATTTTGTCCCAAAAGAAAAGGAGACAAAAGTGTATATGTTGAGTTCTTTACGAGTTTTTCTTTTTGAATGAGAAATTTTGTTTCAAACTTTTTTTCAGCAATAAATTCTTGGACAATTATTGTTTTGTGTATATTTATGTACACTTCATTCTTTATTCATACTCATTGGAGATTTCATGATGAATTTTGAGAAATAAAACAAATTGAGATTTTTTCAACCTCTAGCCTGAAAATTCACAAGTGTATGCTTCCTAAATCCTTACACTAGATTGGTGATCCGAGTTATACAATAAAAGTGCTCAAAAATTGAAAAGAGGTCACTCAAAAGGCCCCATGAGATATCTTTTCTCCTTTACTTAACCCCAAAATAAAATCAGTCGCATTGATTGATAAATTACAAATTGGGGCCATCCTTGCTTGAGAAATGCCTATTGGTTTAACCAGATTCAATTCACATCTAAGTGAAAGCAAAAATGTGCATTATTCTTGTTTGTTTTGAAAATTTGGAATGATACTTCGAGCATTCTTTTCTCTACCTATACACATTTTATCATTTGCTCTCCTATTTGAGCCTTTGAAAGAATAATTTCGCTTCAAATAAGAGTCTTAATGATCACTACCTTACATTGGGAAGATTTTCAAAAGAGGAATGGATTTTCAATGACCATTTCACTACTTTGGTTGTCATGAGGTGTAAGAATGATACTTTGGCCATCGTTTCTACAACCTAAACACCATTTATCCCTTGCATCCTCATTTGAGCTAAAAATTGGGGGTTCTTTTCGAGTGCACATATGATCGCACCCCACATTGGGGAAGGAGATTGGGGATTTTTGAAAAAAAAAAGAAAATGAGAGAAGGGGAAAAGCAAAAATGCTAGAATAAGGAGGGAACCACAAAATTAGGGAAATTTGATTCCACTTGGGGTCCAATTTTGAAAAAGAAGAAAGAAAAGGAAGAGATTTGTCCGCACGGACCGACTTATGTTTCATAGATATGAATGAGCAAGAGTCTTGCTCAGTCAATTAATTCAGATACATGCAAAAATTTCGCATTAATGAAAGTTTCCTCTCAGAGTTATTGTAAGGAACGGAATAAAAGTCAGGCCCTCTTCTTTTCCAATCAAACATTCTATCCCTAGTTATCCCTTTTGAGCCTTCAGAATAAAATACTTCGTTTGGCAACACCTGAGAATCGCAAACCCCACACTGGGGCAAGTTTGGGTTGAAAAGGAAAATTTCAAGAAGTGAAAAGGTGAAAAGGTGAAAAGCCACAAAATCAAAAGACAAAAGAAGAAAAGAGAACCTCAGTTCAAAAGTAAACTGGGGCAAATTTTGTGAAAGTTCAAAAGAATGGCAGAAAGCCGAAAAATCAAAAGAATAAAGAAAATGAAAGAGAAAAAGCCTCAATTGAGCATAAACTGGGGCAAATTCTGATTTAACCCTAAAATAGGGTTGGCGCAACAATGCGATCTCAGATTCTTCAATCCACTTTTGAAATCCGCTTTCAAGCCTTAACTTTTCTAAACACCCCACCTGACCCCATTACAAAAGCCGAAAGTCCTGACTTCTGTTATTTGCAATGGCCCTGTCAAGAAAATTTCTGATGTCGAAAAATTTTAGCTGTATTTCTGAATTGTTTGGGTATGGGGTTGACGCTACTCACCATGTGAAAATCCACCAGATCAAAGAAAAGAAAACGGAAAAGCAAAAAGGAAAAATGAAATACAAAAGATTCGATGGTGAAGTCCCTTTTGAGTGATCAAACAAAGTTCAGAATCTTCGGGTTCAAAATAGGGGCAATTTTGGAAAAATGCGATCTGTGGTGCAATGTCTTTGAAAGTCTTATCCTTCAACTATCGTTTCAAGCCACATTACAAGCTAACAAAGTCCATCGTTGACTTATTTCTTCATGACAATCCAAAGTGAGGATTATGCTCGTAAGAAATCCATCAATCATTTGTGATCATAGGGGTATAACCATTTTTCACTGGTTTAGCTATCGCTTCTACCCATATTGTTGCAAGCCTATAAAGCTTATACGTTGACTAAGTTTTCTTAAGAAATAAGAGTGACAAACTCTTTGCTTTCACTAAGATGTGGTATTGAAAGAATTACAATTTTGGGCACAAGAACCAAACAAATCTTGACATCTCATTTCCC
The DNA here is from genome assembly GCF_036785885.1 of Coffea arabica. NCBI lineage: Eukaryota > Viridiplantae > Streptophyta > Magnoliopsida > Gentianales > Rubiaceae > Coffea > Coffea arabica. The sequence continues at coordinate 12,989,351 of NC_092326.1, forward strand.
TTAACCCCTCAAAAATCAGAAATAAGATCACTGGATTGCTCCTGAAAAATGAGCCAATAAGGATTGGTGACCCATCACCCAAAGCATTGATGCTAAAGTGGGAAAAATCTTTCGTAATTTGGCATTATTTTGAAATTCATCATGAAATTTCCTGTATGAGTTAAGCAAGACATTCAATTTCCTTCACATTGTATAGGAAACACAGTTTCTTACTTGGAAGGGCATCCAAATCAATTTTTGCAATCAAATGGGCCCACACTGGGGCAAAATTTTTATTTGCAAGATTGCGTAAAATAAACCCACACTGGGGCAAATTTTTTCGGTCACGCTACTCTTTCTATGAATAGTAGTTGCAATTTTTTGAAATTCAAGTGCATGTCATAGTGAGCCCCTGTGCAGGTATTCATAGTTGAAATCGACGAAAAATCATCTGGTGATGTGGGAGGCCGATGCCGAAGAAAGAGAAGAAAGAAGGGAAAAGGGCCCTACACTGGGGGCAAATTATTTTGGAAAAGATTCTCTCGAAAAATCAGAAAAATTCAAAAGTCAAAAAATCAAAAATCAAGTTCAAATTCTTGTTTCTTGGAAAATCAAATTTAATTTCTAGTTTTTGACAAATCAAGTTCAATTTCTTGACCAATATTGGCAGGACCGGGTCTAATCCCGCTGACCAAGTGAATGGCAGGACCGGGTTTTATGCCGCTGACCGCTTATTTCGGCAGGACCGGGTTTTATCCCGCTGACCGCTTACCTCGGCAGGACCGGGTTTTATCCCGCTGACCGCTTATTTCGGCAGGACCGGGTTTTATTCCGCTGACCGCTTACCTTGGCAGGACCGGGTTTTATCCCGCTGACCGCTTACTTCGGCAGGACCGGGTTCTATCCCGCTGACCGCTTTTTATCTACGTTGGGACCGGGTTTTATCCCGCCAACCTCGGCAGGACCAGGTTCTATCCCGCTGACCGTCCACACCCCGTCAGGCTCAGATGTTATCCCACCGACCAATTCATCACACTGGGGTAAATTTTTAGATAATTTTTCAAACAAGTCTTATACAGTTCTTCATTTTACATTTTCTGTTCGGGTCTATCCCGTGGGTCTATCCCATTTAAATTTCTGTCTGGGTCTATCCCATTTACATTTCTGTCTGGGTCTATCCCATTTCTGTTCGGGTCTATCCCGTGGGTCTATCCCATTGAAATTTCTGTCCGGGTCTATCCCGTTTGCATTTTCTGTTCGGGTCTATCCCATTTAAATTTCTGTCTGGGTCTATCCCATTTTACATTTTCTGTTCGGGTCTATCCCGTGGGTCTATCCCATTTAAATTTCTGTCTGGGTCTACCCCATTTTACATTTTCTGTTCGGGTCTATCCCGTGGGTCTATCCCATTTACGTTTCTGTTTGGGTCTATCCCATTTTACATTTTCTGTTCGGGTCTATCCCGTGGGTCTATCCCATTTTACATTTTCTGTTTGGGTCAGTCCCGTTTTTAATTTTATGTTTGGGTCAGCCCCATTTTAGAATTCTTGTTCGTTGGAATCATTCTTGCAGCCAAATAATGCAGGTAAGTATTTGGTGTCTATTTCTTTGTCTCAAGTTTTTTCAAAACTCAGACAAAGAGGGGCAAACTGTAGACACCAAATTTTTGGTGTAATTTCATTTTACTGTTTATTTTTAGTTTTTTATTTGTCGTGTTAGTTTTATTCGATTTTTAGTTTTTAGTTTATAGTTTTAGTTTTATTTTTAAGTTTTTAGTATAGAATTTCTTGAAAAAAAAGAGAAAGAGGAAAGTCATAAAAAAAAGAGAGAAAAGAGAAAAATCATAAAAAAAAAAAAAAAAAATGCTCGCGGCATGCAAGCTGCATTTTGCCGCAGCTTGCAAAGGGATCATCGAGCGGCTCCTTAGCTGCAAATACAGGGAAAGTTGCTGGAGTTTTAGGGTTGGAGTTTGCTCATATAAAAGCCAAGAGAAAGGGGAGCCGCAGGAGAGGAGGATAGAGGGGAGAGAGTTTGAAACGGCAAGAAAAGAAAAAGGAATTAGAGAGGAGTGCTGCAGCGGAAGAGAAAAAACAAAGAAAAACGTTCAACCACCACTACCAAATTTCCGACAACCTCAACCGCTGCCACCATCTTCAACTCCCCATAGCATATTCAATAAATTCCCCAATTAATCATACCTGCCGCCTGGTGCCGCCTTGGTCCACCAGAATTCCGCTATGCACAACCGTCGGTCTCCTTCGCGGACAGTGTCGAAATCACCACCGCCATACTCTCAGCTATCTCAAATCCTTTCTAGACCGTCTCTTCTCCGTCATCATGGTTTCAAATTCAATAACAGAGGACGCTCTTCAAATTCAATCCATTCCAAACTCCGGTCCTCCGCCGTTTGATCCAAAAGAACCTACAATTCCAATCTCCTATCCTTTCAAAACGATGGAAAAGCTCCAGTTCAGGTCCTACTTCGCCTCCTTCCTTTTCTACTTCAATAAGTCCAGGTTGAAGTTGCAGCAGTAGCAGTCTTCGGCTGCGGCCTTGCTGCAACAGCGGAAGATGCTGGGGAAGTCAACGTAAAGAGGAAGACAGCGAAGCAATCAGGGGGGATACTTCCGAAAGGGAAACAAGAGCGATTGAAGGAAAACAAACAGAGAAGAGAAAACAGAGGAAAATAAAAGATGAGGAGCCAGAAGAATAAAGGCGGCGGACGAGATGAAGACAGCGCAAAAGAAAGCGACTGAGGGATTGAGACTGCTACCATCTCGTAGGAGCCCTTCACCGCCATCAGCAAATTGCCGCCGCACACGCAAGAGCTCTGTAAGTTGACCCTTTTTCCTTGAATTTCAGTTTCTTCCCAAGCTCTCTAAGCATGCCGGCAGTGGTTTTGTTTCATTGCAATTGTTCCGCTGATTGTTCAAAATTAGCATACGTATGCTTTATATGACGATTGGACTGAATTTCCTTGATTTTCTGACAAATTTTTGGGGCTAGTTATACTGCAATTTGAGCCAAAATCTGGTAAAAATTTTAATGTCTATTTAATGGTCGATGAAATGCCGGATTGAAAATTCTTCCTGAAAAATGATTCATCTGTATTTTTGTGAGAAGGCGGATAAGTCCGTGAGCTTACTTCCTTGCGTTTTGAGAAATCTTGATGAATTGCTGTTTTGTTTTGTTTCTTTGTTTCTTGCTCCAATCCGAATCAGTGATAGGAGATGAATTTGTTTTTGCATGTTTTGGGTGGATTGCGTTGGTTTGGGATTGAAACAAGTTTCTGGTATTGTCGATCAATAACAACGGGAATGTTAACTGGTGATTGCCTCAGTTTCTCGGTAAAGAAGATGATAACATTCAAAAATCTTGATCAGGCCCTAAAAACTTTTAATTTCTTTCAATTGGGTCCCTATTTTGTTGTGACTGAACCCCAAGTTCCCCCTTATTCTGATATGGCCCAAAATCTGGGAAAATTGAACTAATTTTACCCTTTTTTAGTTTAATCCTCTGTTTGCACATTTTATGTGACTTTTTGGATAACTTAATTCTTCATTTTAGGTCATAATTGTGGCTTAATAATTCTGGTTGATTTGCTTATGTTGATTGGGCTTAGTATTATGGTTTAGGTTTTGGGTAATTATATCTGATCGGGTTTGTGAGGATGGGTTTGATTTATTTTGTTTAAGGTTTTTTTTTTTTTGGTTTGGGCTAGAGGGTCAAGACCCATCTATTTGGTTGGCTAATTTTTGGCCAAAATAACATACAAGCCCACTTGTTTTTTCCTTGGACTTTCGATTGGGCCAAGTGATCTTGGCCCAAGAAAAGTGAAAATGGCCCATTCCCTTTTGTTTTGGATTTTCGATTGGGCCTGGAAGGTTTTGGCCCAAGCAAATAAGGAAAATGGCCCAATGGTTTGGTCCATTAAGAAACCAGAAAATGATTTTGCAAATCAGTCCCTGAATTTCCCCTTGACTGTACTGTGGCCCTGGATATCTTCAACTTCTTTCAATTCGGTCCTTACTTTAATTGCAAATAAGTCCTTGAATTTTGTTTTTCTTTAATTTTGGCCCCAAAATTTTGTCAATATTTGCAATCAAGTCCTTTCTTCTCTTTACTTCTTAAATGTGGTTTGTTGACATGATTTAATTGATTCAAATTCATGTTTATTTTTATCCTTTGTGATTACTTGTCAAATAAAGTGGTACCTTGACCTTTTTATTATTTTGGAGGGTAAATTAGTAACTTCACTACGTTAGGGCGTCGATTCAAGGGAGGTACATTCTACCCCTTATATTTGCACTTCATTTGACCCTACGTGCTCCTACGTGTTATGTGAATATGCATGTCTACTTCGCTTTTCTTGCCTTCCCTTAATTCCTTGCATTTATTTCATCTACTTTTACTTTTATTTAAGTTATTCATTATGGGGTATGTGTACACCTCTTGGCTTGTAATAGATAAGGCTTGGTGAGCTTTCTTGTCCATTTTCCCTTTCCCCCCTTTGTTTTAGTTAGCAAATGTAATAAGTTCATTGCTTGCTTTCGTTGCTACGTGTTTAATCGCTTTATTAGGTCCTTGCATCTAGTCAAGCATGCTAAGTGTTATGTGCTACGTGTTTATAAGTGATTCGCATGTCTACTCGCTTTTTATAGTCATGAATAAATGTGATGGATGAATGGACGTCACCACACTAGTCCAATGCTAGTTGTGGCCCCCTTTTCCCGTCACCACACTAGTCCAACGCTAGTTGTGGTTCATTGTTCCGTTTCCACTAGTCCAATGCTAGTAGAAATTCATAGAAAGGGCTAGTCCAATGCTAGACCCAATAAGCCATTTCCCCTTTCGATAGTGCATATTTGCATGTTCATTACATGTCATGCATTTTTTTTAGTTTATCATTTGGTATGTTCCTCAAACCCCTTCCCCCTCACTTTAGGTTTTGCATCTCATGCTAGCTATAGGGTTCATCTTGCTTGAGTGTCCCCTCCGATAAGGAAAACGAGCGAGTGTGGCTACTCGATAGCCTTAGCACGCTAGTTTTGCTTTCTAATCAAAGGGAAAATCGAAGTCAAAAAAAAAAAGTTAGTAGTCATTCCCATACCCGACCTGATGCATTCCTTTAGGTTCATTCATTCTCAATTTTTCACTTACTCACTTTTTCAATTCACATTTCCTCATTACTTTTCCTTTCCTTATTGTTCAATTTTGATTTCTACTTCACAAAATTGCACTTAATTACGATCTATATACACTTATCACTATATTTCGTACACTTGCACACAAACACTTGGATTTTTCATACAATTTCACACATGCACCTTTTCATACACTGGCACACAAACACTTGGATTTTTTATACAATTTCACACGTGCATCTTTTTATACACTTGCACACTTACACTTTAGCTATCATTTGCATTAATCGACCTCTATAAGGTTTTCCTTTATTGGCCGCCACAATTCATGTGGTTGGGACCAAAAACCTTACAAGAGACATTTTAGAATTTAGGTTTGCATTTTTTTTCTTTCTTTTGCATTCGTGTAGTGCATCCAAATGTAATAAATTCTTTGGTTAAAACAAGAAAATCTTTGATTAAATCATGCAACTAGCCTTGGCTAGGTCAAAGGGGTGCCTTGGATTTTATCCTTGCCTTCCCCTTTGTCAAATGTGACTCCCGAACCTTGTTCTTTGATTTACGTGGACTAGGAGTCGTTTAAAAGGGGTTTCTTACTACTTTTTCCTATTTTTTCTTTAAAAAATTCATTTTTTGGTGACTTGGTACACCTTAACTCATTACCAAGTGGCGACTCCAATTTTTATTTCAAACCCTTTTTAAACTATAATTTTGGGTCAAATCGTCGCATTCTCAACCTCCCATTTAGGCCCACTTTTCTTTTAAATCACAATTCAGTTTTTCAATCACAAAAATACATTTTTTAAAACCATTTATTTTATTTATTCAAAAAATGGGGCGCGACAATATCTGGTTGAGAGGATTGATTAAGTTGTGTGTTTGAATCTGGAATTTATATGTAAAAAGGAAACCTGCAACTGAGAAATGAAAGTTGCGGCTGGGCTCTTTGGATTGCAGAAAGCCCTGCTGCACCTTTTTCTTTTTCCTTCTTTTGCTGTTTGATTTTTACCCTTGATAGTCAGCTTCAATTCTTGTTTTAATCCTGCAATGAAGTTGCATGTTTAGTCAATGATTGATAGTAAAAATCCTGGCATTTGATGAACATATTTGCATGATGAACTGGAAAGAAATTCACGGCAGAAATGGTGCAAAAAAGAATGGTTCTTCTACGTAGTTGCATGCATGGGAAACAAAGGGAAAATTACAGTCCGACCCCTTGGCTTCTATCTAATGCCACTATGACCCAGAAATTTGGAAAATTAATCAATTGGGTCCCTGAAATTTTGCAGCAATGCTACAAAGACTCAATTGAGTTCTAATTTCTTGCAAATAGGTCTTAGAATAATTGAATTTTGAACCATTACTTGACTTTTTCTTTGCCCTTGGACCCTTGAAGTTCCTAAAAATGTTTAATTGAGCTTGAGTGTTTGGTTAATGTTCGCAATTGAGTCCTTGGTAACCTCAATTTTTCAACTCGATTATTTGTTTGCTTTCATTAATTACCATGTTTTGTTTAGGTGGTACTTAATGCATGAATTTGTGAACTTTGTGTTTAAATGAGCTTGTGCTTGCCTATCTTCTTTAATTTCCCTAAGTAAATTGGTTACTTGACCTTTTCTTGCTCTTGGACCTCTAAAGTTCCTAAAATGTTTCATTTGGACTTGAATGATCGATTAAGGGTTGTTTTGAGCTCCTATTAGTTGCTATATTTGGGAATTTGATGAGTTGTTCCAATTTTCCTTGGTCATTATGCATTATTTGGTCATTTTTTTTTGTTTTTGAACAAGGATTCAATGTTTTGGTGGAATCAAATTGGTTTATATATGTTTTACTATTAAATTGGTGCATTAATCCTTTGTTTTGATGGATTTAGCCCAAGTTATCCCTTTCTTTGGTGACTATAGCCCAAATTAAGTCTAGTCCACTTTATTAGCACCACAAAAGGGGCAGGTATAATTTCTTTTATCTTTTTTGTCTCTCCTATGTGATCCAACGTGCTAAGTGAGAATTGCATGTCTAATTTGCTTTCCTTACATTTCTTTAATTCCTTTATTTCATTTACTCTTGCTTTTATTAAGTTATTCTTTTAACGGGGTATGTGTACACCTCTTGGCTTGTAATAGATAGGGCTTGGAGAGCAATTTTATTCATTTTTCCCCTTCCCCGTTTGTTTTAGTTAGCAAATGTAATAGGTTCATTAGCTTGGCTGTTTGCCTTTGGTGCTATGCGTTAATTTGCTTTATTAGGCTCTTGCATCTAGTCGAACATGCTAAGTGTTATGTGCTACGTGTTTATGAGTGTTTAGCATGTCTACTTGCTTTCTATAGTCGTAGATGAATATGATGGATGAATGCACGTCACCACACTAGTCCAACGCTAGTTGTGGCTCATTGTTCGTTTTCCACTAGTCCAACGCTAGTGGGAATTCATAGAAAGGGCTAGTCCAATGCTAGACCCAATAGGCCGTCCCCTCGTTGATACATACTTGCATGTTTCACTACATTTCATGCATTTTTCTTAGTTTTTTTTAGCATTTGGCATGCCCCTCCAACCCTTTCCCTTTCATTTTAGGTTTTTGCATCCTCATGCTAGTTATAGGATACATTTGCTTGAGAGTCCCCTTTCGATAAGGGAAACGAGCGAGTGTGGCTTCAAAATAGCCTTAGCACGCTAGTTCTTCCTTCTAATCAAAAGGAAAATTAAAGTCGTGAAGATATGAGTCATTCCCGTACCCAACTTGATGCATTCCCTTAGGGTCATACACTTGCATTCTTTTATATCACCTTCTCACTCTTTTAGCCACATTTTCTCACTATTTAGATTTTTCTCAATCCATTTTCTCACCACTTTTTTCCTATCCCTCATTTATTTTTCTACCTCACAAATGGCAATCAAATTGCACTTATACGTATCTAATATCCTATTTTCATTCATTTGCACACACAAACACCTTTATTTTCTCACACTTGAACACTTGCACTTGAGTCCTCACTTGCATTAATCATGACTTCCATGAGAGCTTTCCTTATTGGCCACCAAAATTCATGTGGTTGGGACCTAAAAGCCTCATGAGAAACATTTTAAGTTTAGGATTGCATTTTTCCTTCCTTTTCGCATCCATTAAGTCATATCCAACATGCGATACATACTTTGGGTAGAAAAATTAGGAAAAGTGGGGCTAAGTCACGCAACTAGCTCTTGCTAGGGTAAGGGAGTGCCTTAGGCTTTGCCTTTGCCTTCTCCCTTACCAAATGTGACCCCCGATCCCTTTCTTTGGTTGCGTAGACCTAAAAGTTCTTTAAAAGGGTTTATTTACTTTTTCGTTCAAAAAACAAAAATCATTTTTTGGTGACTTGGTACACCCTAACTCTATACCAAGTGGCGACTCCATTTTTCATCCAAAAACCCTTTTGAACTTTATTTGGCCAAACCGTCGCATTTCACAATCCCACGGCCTTTATTTTAACTTTCACACGTTCACATACATATCTCGCACACTACATTCACACCATATCAAAAAGTGGGGCGCGACACAATGTTTATATGATTAAATGTTAGTTATGCATGAATGTAAGCCTTTTAACTAAATTGGGACCTTGCCCTTCGTTGCCGGTCAACTCGAGGCAGAAGCGGACTCGGTCGGGGGATTTGGTGACCCTGAGTGAAAGTTTGGTATACTCGAATATTACCATGTTGTCGGGTGGAGTATGGCCAATGTCCAGAAAATGGAAGAATGAAATGAATGAACGAGTGACAATGTCAATGGAGGGGTTTTTATTTACAAAATGCATTTTAAAATGATTGGAGGAATAAGGAAATGAAAGGTGAATGAAAGAACGAAAGGCTCCATGTGAGCATGTATCCTTTTAATGAATGTGTTATCATTACTTCATATTGTAAATGTTTCCTGGATTACTTGTTATTACATGATTAATGTCCTTGTTTAAGTCGATTATGTGTCTGGAACCTCACTGAACTTTTAACCCATTCCGTTAGTTTTGTTTTCCTTAACAGGGGATGCGAGCAAGGACGAGAGATCTGTACAGACTAGCCTAGTCTAGTTCTTTTGAATTTTTGTAATGGTTCTCGCCCTAGCGCTTGGCAAGGTTTGGATGTATGAAGAATTGAGAACCTTTGTACCTTTGGGTTTGCACTACTTTGGAGATAGAAATGTATATAAATATATGTTTTAAGTTTGGAATTATTGTTACACTTATTCTTGTGGTCATATGTTTTTTCATATTTATTTAAGGACTGTAGTGAGTTTCGGCGAGAGTTGGGTAGGCGGTCCGCCGAACCCTTTGGTTAGCCTTAGGGGGAGGTGGGGCTGTCACAGGTGGTATCAGAGCTACTTCGTATGGTCTCTGTGCGGAGTGAGTTTGGGCCAAGTGGTGTTATGGTCCTGATTTTATAAATAAGTATGAAGGATTAAGTGCTCTTTTGAGCAAAAGCTATGAACCATAAAGTGTTATAGGTCTTAAATCTTTCTCATGGTACTTGAGGACTATAGTTATGTACATCAGGTAGGAATCTCAATGGTAGATAATTTACTCTTGGGACTAGCCAGCTCGAGTGGTGAATTATCTCGGATTCTTGTACCCGAGTATGCGGGAGTTAAGGGTAATACCAAGGACTTGCGATCTTCATTTCAAGGAGGCGTTTGGTGAGAGCAAGTGCAAGGGATCTACGGACGTCTAGTTCGGATAGTAATAGAAGTTAGATATTGGACGGAAAATATTTTAACCGAGTGTGGATCGGCATGTTGTGTTTTCTTTTGTTTTGCCTCTGTATTGCTACTGTATGTATTTGGCTTGTGGCATGTTAATACTTACATGTATAGTATTTTCTGTACTTGATTTTGTTTTTGTTCAACTTGATATGTAGCTATGTGAATTTGGTGTATTATATCTTTTCGTTTTAGTCAATTTACTTTGTTACATACTAAATCACATTTTGAAAAAAAAAACAGAGAGAGAAAAGGGTATGGAGGGGAGATGTAGTCGTGGTCAGGGAGCTAGTCATAGCCGTGGGGCTAGGCAAGTACAAGAACCGAGAAAAGAAAGAGAAACAATAGTTGAACAAGATCGGGGACCGAGGGTTGAGGCCGGAGATCAAGTAGCGACGGCGATACAACAAATGACAAATATCTTAGCGTGATTGGTAGATCAACAAGGCCAGATGCCAGTGAATCAACCCCAGAATCCCGAGATATGAGAGGTTAGGGCTCTGGAGCAGTTTCAAAAGTTTGTACCTCCTAAATTCCTTGGAGGGCCTGATCCAGATGTAACTGAACAGTGGTTAGAGGCAATGATTAACATCTTCGCAGCCTTCAACTACACGGAGCAAAGACAGGTGAACTTTGTTATATTCCAATTCGAAGGACCGGCTCGAGCATGGTGGAATGTTATTAGGGCAAAGTGGGAGAGAGAATAGACTACATGGACATGGGCAAACTTTATAAAGGAATTTAACGAGAAGTACCTCCCACCTTCAGTCCAAGAAAGGATGGTGGATGAGTTTATTGGGTTGCATCAGGGAACCCAAAGTGTGGCCGAATATGGGACTAAATTTATTAATCTAGGCTGAACTGGGCCCTGGCCCTTGCCCTTTGCTGCCGGTCGACTCGAGCCAGAAGCGGATTCGGTCGGGTGATTTGATGACCCTGGGTGAAAATTTGGTATACTCGAGTATTACCACGTTGTCGGGTAGAGTCTGGCCAATGTCCAGAAGAGAGAAGAATGAAATGAATGAACTAGTAACAATGTCAATGGAGGAGTTTTCACTTACAAAATGCATTTTAAAATGATTGGAGGAATAAAAAAATGAAAGGTGAACGAAAGAATGAAAGGCTCCATGTGAGCATGTACCCTTTTAATGAATGTGTTATCATTGTTTCATATTGTAAATGTTTCCTGGATTACTTGTTATTACATGATTAATGTCCTTGTTTAAGTTGATGATGTGTCTGGAATCTCACTGAGCTTTTAGCTCATTCTGTTAGTTTTGTTTCCTTAACAGGGGATGCGAGCAAGGACGAGAGATTTGTACAGACTAGCGTAGTCTAGTTTTTTAAAATTTTTGTAATGGTTCTCGCCCTAGCGCTTAGCAAGGGTTTGATGTATGAAGAATTTAGAACCTTTGTACATTTGGGTTTGTACTACTTTGGAGATGGAAATGTATATAAGTATATGTTTTAAATTTAAAATTATTGTTACACTTATTCTTGTGGTCATATATTTTTCCATGTTTATTTAAGGACTGTAGTGAGTCTCGACGAGAGTTGGGTAGGTGGTCTGCCGAACCCTTTGGTTAGCCTTAGGGGGAGGTGGGGCTGTCACATACAACCACTCTGCTAATGCTAGCCATCTACTCTAGTTATGTGGCAATTCTCCAGTCATGCATCTTAAGTAAGATTCAACACATTAATTAAGCCTCTCACTCTGCCCATCTGATTGAGGGTGGTGAGCAGAGCTATAATTCAACTTAGTTCCTGCTAACTTGAAGAGCTCCTGCCAGAAAGCACTGGTGAATATTCTGTCCCTGTTAGTCACTTTGGATTCCGAAAGTCCATGCAATCTAAAGATGTGATCCAAGAAGAGTTGAGCCACCTATTTGGTGGTAAAGGAGTGAAGCCAAGAAATGGCCCACCTTAGTTAAACTATCAATCACCACCATTATTGTGTCATAGCCTTGTGATTCTGGTAGACTTTCTATGAAATCCATAGTCAAATGAGTCCATGCCAAATGAGGAACAGGTAATGGTTGTAATAGACTAGTGTTAGCCCCTTAGGGCACGGTCCAGACGGAACGCGCGCGGCTGTGTCCAAGTTCGGCCAACCATGGCCTGGATGGGAAGGCCGAAGGTGAAGCTTATTAGAAACGAGTGAATCAGTGTTTGATGATGTTTTCCTAGCCTAAGTATGGGTTGGGGAAAGTTTTAGAGGCATCAGATGACTCTAAGTTAGTTGGGAAAAAAGGGGTGCCTCTACTAACGGTTGGAAGTTTTCCCTTAAGACATCTATATAGAGGGATAACTGTGACTAAATCAAGTCAAGGCCAAGGGCTAGGGGCCAAGGCCTCGGAATGACTATGGCTCAGTTGGATGTTTTGGGTGGTTCCAAGGGCTAGGAACAACGGTGCCTAAGATTGCTAAGTGTTGGAGCAAGCTGGGCGCGGAAAGTTGCCGATGGCGGGAAACGGGGTGCAAGGAATGGTGCGGCGGTTGCTTGTTCGCGCCAAAGATGAACGTTGGGCAGTTGCTGACCGTTGCTGGCAGTTGCTGGGAGTTGCTGGCAGTTACCAGCCAACTCAGCCCTTGTTCTTAGCGGGTTTCTGATTTCATGGACGTTCATATCAGACCAATGGTTAGGTCTTGTCAACCGTACATGTGCCTATAAATAACGGGCTAGGCAGAAACTAAAGGGCAGAGAGTCTCAAGTAGTGAGAATCACCCTTAGATGTTCTGCACGCCAAGTGTTTGTAGAAAGTCCTTGTAAGATTCGTGGTGAAATACAAGGTTGGCCGTGTTGGCTGTAACTTGTGTGTGTGTTCATTTATTTTGCCTAAGTGTTCTACGTTCTGAATACTTGTGTGCAAGTGAGTTGTGGGCTGACTGGTAGCGTGGCTTACCAGTGCCATTACGTGTGTGGTTTACTATAGGGAAGTAAACACCTCGTAACAGCGTGGTATCATAACACGCCTCTGATCCATTAGACAGTGCTTTTGTTATGTGTATTCTGTTTGGAATGATGGTTGGACATGGAAATACTGTCCAAGATCGGTTGCAACGTCAGGAGCTTGCCTTCGAGGAGTTGATGCAGCATTTGGGAGACGTTCCAGAGGGTTTCAACGTCATGGAAGTTCTGTTGCAGACCCGAGAGATGATCAACACCCTAACAGCGCAGATGGAGGAAACCAGGTAGACGGTCTCTTCCGTTGGGGATGTTGTGGCGCTGAGGAACTAAGTGGCTTCATCCCATGCAGAGATCGTGGCTTTACAGTCTAAGATCAGTGTGTTGAAGAAGACGGTTGGCTCTTCTAACACACAGACCATTCAGAAATCTTCAAAGGGTAAAGTTAAAGTCCCTGACCCGAAACCGTACCAGGGGAGTAGGAGTTCGAAGGATCTAGAGAACTTCTTGTGGGCTGTCGAACAGTACTTCAAGGCTGTTGACGTTCCAAAAGAGGAAAAGGTATCCATTACATCAATATACCTTAGTGGTGATGCAAAGTTGTGGTGGAGAACAATGCAATCAGACCCCACCAGACCCAAGATTGAGACTTGCGACGTGTTGAAAGAGGAGTTGAAGAAACAATTCCTTCCCACGAGTGTTTCGTGGAAAGTTCAAGACACGTTGTGGAACTTGAAGTAGAACAAGAGCGTACATGAGTACGTCGCTGAGTTCCAGGCCCTGATGTTGGATGTGAAAGAGATGTCTGAGGAAGACAGACTCTACATCTTCATCCGTGGAATGCAGCCGTGGGCGCAAATGAAGTTGCGAAGACAGAATGTTCAGACCGTGTCTCAAGCACTCGCTGCGGCAGAGAAGTTGATAGACTTCAGGTCCATGGGATCCAACGACAAGAAGAAGGAGAAAGGCAAAGACCTGAAAGGTAGACCGTTCGCGAAGAAGAAGAAAAAGAAGCAATCGGTGACCACAAACGAAACCAGTGATGCTTCCTCTTCTAAGGAAAAGCCAGCGTCAAATCCAAAGAAGAATGGCTGCTTTAATTGCGGAGGACCACACTTGGCCCGCAATTGTCCCAACAAGAAGAAGGACCAGAATGTTAGTGCCTTAATAGCCGAATATGATGGCGATCTGTTGGAGATACAAGACGCACGGGTCAACCCCATGCAGTTCGTGAATGCCATCACAGGTACTAATGGTCGTACTACTTTCAATGGTTTGATGTATGTGCAGGTTACGTTGAATGGTAACCAGATACTGGCGATGGTAGATACGGGAGTATCGCACAATTGTGTGACGGAACGTGTGGTAAAGCAGTTCCGGTTGAAGTTGAAGGACTTAGACTTTAAGTTAAAGGCTGTCAACTCTGAAGCAATCCAGTGTTGGGCGTAGCAATGGTAGAATTGGAGTTAGGGCCGTGGAAGGGATGGTGTAGCCTCATGGCCAGTCAAATGGACGACTTTGACTTGATCCTTGGCAAGGACTTCATGGTTGCCAACCGGATCTACCCAATTCCGCACTTGGATGGCATCATGGTGGATGACGACCAGAATTCAGGCTTTGTTGTTGCAGTAAGGTTGCCAAAACAAAAGAGCAACCAACAAAAGAATATGGTGTCGGCGGTACAAATCGAGTCCAGCCTTAGGCACAATGAAGTGGTGTACATTACCACATTGGTGGAAATGAAGCCCGACATGTATCGGGAAGTACCAGATGCCGTGGCCCATGTGTTGGAGAAGTTCGCAGACCTGATGCCTGCGGAGTTGCCAAGGCGGCTGCCTCCTAGACGTGCTGTGGAGCACAGAATTGAATTTGTGCCAGGGGCCTAACCCCCTACCCAAGTTCCTTATCGCATGTCGCCGATAGAGTTGGCAGAATTGTGGCGCCAACTGAACGAGTTGCTAGAGAGCCAAGCGCTGAGACCGTCGAAGGCTCCGTATGGTGCTCCAGTGTTGTTCCAGAAGAAAGCAGACGGAACGTTGAGGTTCTGTATAGATTACCATGCCGTGAACAAGATCACGATCAGGAATAGATACCCGATCTTGAACATATATGACTTGTTCAATAGGCTGGCAAGGGCGCGTTTCTACACCAAAATTGACTTATGGTCGGGATACTGGCAAGTCCGAATAGCCCCAGGAGATGAGGAAAAGACGATGGTGGTGACTAGGTATGGTTCCTTTGAATTCCTTGTCATGCCGTTTGGTTTGACAAATACACCTGCTACGTTTTGTAGACTGATGAATGTCTTGTATGACTACCTTGACAAGTTTGTTGTAGTGTACTTAGATGACATTGTTGTGTATTCAGAGTCCCTAGAGGAGCATGTAGGGCACTTAAGGGATGTATTCCGCAAGTTGAGGGAATACAAGCTCTACGTAAAGAAAGAAAAGTGTGAGTTCGACTGGGAGCAGATCACTTTTCTTGGGCATGTGGTGAGCAATGGCCAGATCCAGATGGATCACAAGAAGGTTGAGGCAATTCTTGACTGGCCCGCACCCAGAAGGTTGCGGAACTAAGGTCATTCCTTGGTCTGGCAAACTATTACAGACGCTTCATCTAGGGATACTCAAGGATTGTAGCACCTCTAATAGACTTACTGAAGAAGGATAGACCTTAGATGTGGGATCATGAATGTGAGGGCGCGTTCAGAATGCTGAAGGAAGCAGCCACTTCAGAACCAGTGTTGCAACTTCCGGAGTTTACAAAAGCCTTCAAAGTGCATACTGATGTTTTCGACCATGCAATTGGAGGAGTGCTGATGCAAGATAATCACCCAATTGTGTTTGAAAGCCGAAAGTTGAAGGAGTGCGAGCAAAGATATAGCACGCACGAGAAAGAGATGACGGTCATAATGCAGTGCCTGGGATTTGGAAGCACTACCTATTGGGAACTAAGTTCGTGGTGGTGACCGACAATGTGGCCAATACATACTTCAAAACGCAGAAAAAGTTGACCCCGAAGCAGGCTCGTTGGCAGGAGTTTTTGGCCGAATTCGACTTCGACTGGATTCATAAGCCAGGGAGGGAGAACGCGGTAGCCGATGCACTTAGCAGGAAGTACGTTAAGGAGTATGCTGCACTTAGCACTGTTGAAACGGACTTCAGGGACAAGATCAAGGTAGAGTCCTCGAACGACCCAGTGTACCAGACCCTAATCACCCAAGTCCGTGAGGGCAAAGTTCGTCGTTATTGGCTTGAAGACGACTTATTTTTTCCCAAGGGTGATAGAGCTTATGTCCCGGCAGGAAGGGAACTTAGGCGACAGTTGCTACGAGAGACCCATGACACTCCTTGGACGGGTCATCCCGGAGTGGAATGAATGCAGGCCTTACTGTCGCAGAGCTTCTACTGGCCAAAGATGGAAGAGGATATCGAAGCATACGTGAGAACGTGTCTTGTGTGCCAACAAGACAAGGTAGAAAGGAAGAAGGAGCCAGCCTTGTTGCAACCTTTGCCAATCCCTGATCGACCATGGTAATCAGTCTCAATGGACTTCATTTCGGGATTTCCTAAGGTCAAAGGTATGGCTTCTGTTTTCGTAATCGTTGATAGATTTTCTAAGTATGCTATCTTTATCAGTGCGCTGAAGGCATGCCCGACTGATGTTGCCGCTGAGTTGTTTTTCAGAAATGTTGTGAAGTACTTCGGGTTACCCGAAGACATCATAAGTGACACGGATACCAGATTCACGGGGAGATTCTGGACCGTGCTGTTCGGACTATTGGGATCCGAACTTAAGTTCTCTACTACCGCCCAACCTCAGACCGACGGACAAACGGAGAAGATCAATGCCTTGCTGGAGGAATACCTAAGGCATTACGTGAGGGCAAGTCAAAAGAATTGGTTGGGGTTGCTGGATACCGCGCAATTTTGCTACAATCTGCACAAGTCATCCCCAACGAAGCTGAGTTCATTCGAGTTGGTGAATGGACAACAACCTCTGACTCCGCATGAAGTTGCACTTCAGGGTAGGAGTTGTTGCCCAGCAACGCACCGATTTGCTCGTGCCAAGGATGAACTGGTGGACGAAGCGAAGGATGGCTTGCTGGTGGCGCAACAATGCATGAAGAAATATGTGGACCAACATAGACGGGACTTGGAGTTCCAGGTGGGAGATCAGTGATACTGAAATTGACTCCCCATATTTGGAAAAAAGTAAGCAGCAAGACAGTCCATCGTGGGATTTTTTCGAAGTACGATGCACCGTTTGAAGTGATCAAGAAGGTAGGTCGGGGAGCCTATCGGTTGAAGCTGCCCGATAGACTCAAGATCCAGCCAACCTTCCATGTGAGTTTCCTAAAAGCCTTCAACCAGGATGAGATGGATAAAGGACGGAAGCAAGCAAAATGTGCTCCGCCGGTGATCCGCAAGCAATTCCAAAAAGATGTAGAGGTAGTGTTGGATCACAGAACCATGGGGCAGAGCAAAAAGAATAGACGGACAGATTATCTAGTCCAGCGAAAGGGGGAGACCGAGTTGGACGCAACTTGGGAACGGGACGTGACCTTGTGGCAGTTCGAAGACAAGATTGCTGAGTACCTGAGGAATGTGCGGAAACAAACCAAGTTGACGAGGGCGTCAACCTTGTAGACACCAAATTTTTAACTATTCTATATTTCATTTTTATTTATTTTTGTCCTAATTTTATTTTTTTGTTATTTTAGTAATAATTCTTATCTGATTCCATGATTTTAGGTTTAGACTTTTGGTATGTCTCAGATTATTATGGTCTTTTATTTTTATTTTTATTTTAATGTTAGTTTTAGTTTCGTTTTTATCCTTTTAACTACTTATTTTTATTGCAAGATTGTTTTAAGACCTTTAAAATTTGTCAAAAGAGAAAATCATTCATAAAAATATGTTTATTTCCTTTTACTGTTTATTAATTGGAAAAAAGAAAAAAAAGAAAAGAAAATCATTAATCAAACATAAATTGTTGTTAGGCATTTTATTTTTCATCTTTTACTTCGAGTTTTCTTCTTATTATCTAAAATATTATTTGTGTTGAATTATTTAAAAAATAATAATAAAAAAAAAAGGAAAGCCGCACATGCATGCGGCATGAAAATACTTATATCATTTTCATGGATTTTTGTTGGATGAATCGGATGGCCAAGAGAGAGGGCTTACGATGAGATGATTTGTAGCCATTGAATGGAGGGTTTTGGGGCTGCTAACTTGATATAAAAAGAAAAAGGAACCGCAGCCGAGAAGGAAGGAAAAAAGGTTGACGGCTAGAGAGAAAATCAGGAAAAGAGAGAAACCAGGAAAAAAAAGGAGAAAATCGCAGAGAGCAAAAGAGAGATTGTGGAGAGAAAGGAGACAGTCTTCAGAAATCAGACCTAAAGCTCGGAGCTTCAAAGCCTTCTGTCAAAGCTTGCGACTGGGTTCGGTGGATCTGGTTCATCCGAGCATACCCACGGCGATTTAACTCTAAAGGCAGCAAAAGAGGTAGTCCTAAACCTTGCTCTTGTCTATTTCTTCTAAACATTGGAACGTGGGCTTCTTGTGTGTTAGCACGACTAGTATCTAGGTCATCGGAATGCATTGTTTGTCTGCAAAATGCATTGTGTGTTAGCGTAACTTTAGTAGTTGTGTTTTTGAACTTGTTTGATTGGGAATTCGTGAACTAAAAGCTATCAGCTTTTGCGTTTTCTTTCCTTCATAAAAATGAAATGGGTTGATCCATGAATTTCTTCCTTGTGCACGCATGTTTTGTTTCCTTTCTTTGTAGTTTCATCTCTAGTTCTTTGTAGAAACCCGTGTGGTAACTGGTTCCGTCTCTATATCTCTGTGTTTGGATCGTGTATTGTTATAGTTCATGAAACCCAGGGTAAAGGAATCATTTCTAGCCTTCTTTAGTCGATGATTAGTCTTCAAATCTGCCAAAAGCTTTCGGCTTTATGATTTTTTGTCATGTTTGGGATTCTTAATGCTTCCCTGATTGCTGTTTTATGTTTTTGCGATGTTGATGATGGGTTTTAGCAATGAAAGGCTTATATATCATGGCTTTCCTTGGTTTGGAAATGGGTTGGAATGTCTGGTTTCGATTTTGCATATTTGAGTAGCCAGTTCACGCTAATTTTCTGCATTTTTGGTGTCCGAGAATGTTTGTTGGATGCCTCTCTTCTCCTTCGCCTCACTTCCTCTCATTGCTGGATTTGGACAAATTGGGAACTTACGGATTAACTCAATTAATTTCTTTCCGGCCGTGAAACTAAAGTAACATGAGCCGTAGATCTTGGTTTCCTTTCTTTTGTTCACGAAGTTTCATGAGTTGAGTTGGGTCAAAGCGTTGCAGCAGAAATGTATAAATGCATTTCAACTGGCCAGTTTTCTTTTTCTTAGCCTCCCTTGATTGCATTGTCCATTGCGTGCGTTCATGGCGAGCATAATGAATGTTAGACTGCAAAAATTTTCTGGGTTCTTGATAGCTGCACTTCATCTTTATGTTTTGCTGTCTTCCCTGCTCCCCGCAACAGCACACAAAACTAGTTTTAGTCATCCTTTGCTAGGTTAATCTTGTGTTGAAGGGAAGAAGTGGAAAGCTTGGTGCTGAGTTTGTGTGTTTGGGTTTAAAAGACATTTGAATCATGCCCAAGTACTTGCTGGAAAACGCATTTCAGTTTGCCGAACCAGAAACTCACGGCCTTGTCTTATTGTTTTCTTCCTTTTCGGTCCCAAGCTATGGTGTTTTGTTTAGATAATAATTCCAGCATGTTTCTTCTTGGTTTGTTTGCATGAATGTGTTTAAATTGAATAAGGAAATGGCATGAACATGGTTGCGGGAGAAGAGATTTGCTAAAGTTATAAAAAGTTGCAGCAGTTCATTTATTTGTTTTGATTGCAGAAGTTTTCTCACGTAGTTGCATGGAGCTTGCATGCAAATGGCTTTCAAAAATTGCCCTTTAACCCCTCTAATTCCCCTTTGTTTCACTAGGATCCAACCAATTGAATAATTTCCTCAATTTGGTCCTTGGCAGTTTTAGTTTTACAATTTTTCATTGTTTGAGTGCTTCAATTAATTACCCTGCTTCGTTTAAATTGCACTTCATTCATGATTTTAAGGGCTTTATGATCAAGTGAGTCCGTGTTTGCATATTTTCTTTAATTTTCTCAAGTTAAATTGGTGCCTTGACCTTTTCTTTATTTTTGGAGGGTAAATAAGTAATTTCATTCCATTAAGGCTCCAACTCAAGGGAGGTAACCTCTATCTCTTTGGTTTTATTTCCTCTACATGATCCAACGTGCTAAGTGAGAATTGCATGTCTACTTTGCTTTCCTTGCCTTTCCTTAATTCCTTTCATTTATTTCATTTACTTTACTTTCATTAAGTTTTTGGGGTATGTGTACACCTCTTGGCTTGTAATAGATAGGGTTTGGGGAGCATTTGATGAAGACCTATTGAAGACGTGTGCCTAGCTAGCAAATGTAATAGGTTCATTAGCTTGGTTACTTGCTTTTGTTGCTATGTGTTAATTTGCTTCATTAGGCTCTTACATTTAGTCGAGCATGCTAAGTGTTATGTGCTACGTGTTTATAGGTGATTTGCATGTCTACTTGCTTTCTAAAGTCATAGATGAATGTGATGGATGAATGCGTACACCATGGCTAGTCCAATGCTAGTCATGGTCCTCCCTTTTAATCCTCACAAGTCCAACGCTTGTGATAAAGCATTTGGTGAAGGGCTAGTCCAATGCTAGACCCATTAGGCCCGTTCCCTCTCGCTAGTGCATTTTTTGTATGTCTCACTACATTCCATGCATTTTTCTTAGTTTTCTAGCATTTGGCATGCTCCTCCAACCATTTCTCCTTCATTTTAGGTTTTTGCATCTTCATGCTAGTTATAGGGTACATTTGCTTGAGAGTCCCCTTTCGATAAGGGAAACGAGCGAGTATGGCTACAAAATAGCCTTAGCACGCTAGTTCTTCCTTCTAATCAAAGGAAAAATTAAAATCATGAATTTATGAGTCATTCCCGTACCCGACTTGATGCATTTCTCTAGGTTCATACACTCTCATTTCATCATATCACTTCCTCACTTTCTTTATTCACATTCTCTTACTACTTATATTTTTTTTTCAATCCACATGCCATGTTTGCACATTTTTCTTCTTTCTCTATCACTTATTTATTTTTCTACCTTACAAATTACACCCAGTTGCACTTATATGCATTTACTACTATTATACCATATTTTCATCCATTTGCACACAAACACCTTTATTTGCTCAATTGGTACACATGCACTTTTCTTACATTTGCACACTTGCACTTACATTTGTATTCTTATTTTATTTTATTTTGCATTCTTCTTACATTTTCACACTTGCACTCATATTTGGGTCTTCATTTACATTACCCGTGACCTCTATGAGAGTTTTCCTTATTGGCCATCACAACTCATGTGGCTGGGACCAAAAAGCCTCATAAGAGACATTTTAGATTTAGGATTGCATTTTTTTCATATCCATTAGTCACATCCAACATGCAACACATACTTTGGGTAGAAGAATCAAGAAAAGAAGGGCTAAGTCACGCAACTAGCTTTGGCTAGGGTAAGGGAGTGCCTTAGGTTTTGCCTTTGCCTTCTCCCTTATCAAATGTGACCCCCGATCCCTTTCTTTAGTTACGTAGACCTAAAAAATTATTTAAAAAGGGTTTGTTTACTTTTCTTTCCAAAAACAAAATCACTTTTTGGGTGACTTGGTACACCCTAACTCTATACCAAGTGGCGACTCCTTTTTTATCTAAAACCCTTTGTTCTGCCAAACCGTCGTATTTCACAATCCCACGGCCTTTCATTTTCACTTTCACACAAGTTCACATACATATCCTACACTCTACTCTCACACCTTCAAAAAGTGGGGCGCGACAGCTTGGCGACTCCACTGGGGACATCCTAAATGGGTCCAAACATTTGATTTAGCCATTTTTTTCCGTTTCCTACCCTTGTTATGCGTAGCATTTAGATATTAGAGTTGTATTTTCCATTTTAGGATCTTTTGCATTTCGCGCGTATCAACTCACTCCCTCACCTATTTGCGTACGATTGATTTGATGGATGGATGGTTTATTTATGTGATGTGATCTCGCACTTTGCATTGCATTTGGGTGGGGGGATGTTTCCTTAGAGCCTCGTGTTGGTTCTCAATCCCTCCCCTCTAAACGAGCACTACCATACGTGCATACGCTTTATTATTTATCCCTCCTTTATTTTTCTTTTAGTGGCTTGTCACGCCACTTCACCCTATTAGGATTAGGTGACCCACTTGGACGTGTGATCACGACACGATGTGTGTGTAGCATGATCCGATGGGTCACTCGATCTTCCGCTTTAAACTTTGGGTTGATAGCCTTTAGCTTTTAGTCGAAAGTTGAGGATTTTTGATAGATTCACTCAAACACGTAGCCGTGACACGATGTGTGCGTAGCGGTGTTTGGGAAATCGCTCGAGCCACCGACAAAGAACCTTGGGATTGATGACCCTTGGTTTCCAAGTCTGAAGGCTCGGGGACCTATGACCTATCGAGTTTAGATGCATTAGTAAGCCAAGTCTCATGCATCCATATTAGAATTGCCTTAGGGTAGAGTCTGCCTTACTCTATTAGGGACACTATTCACGAGGGGAGGGATCCAACCCCTCTTTTCCTTTTGTTGCTTCATCTTCTTATTGCTTTGCTACAACGTGTTATGTGAATTTATCTGATTGAACTAACTTTTCTTGGGTTTTGTCTCCAATTGCATTCATAAGCCCTAGAAAATAAGAGTCCTGACATGGTACTCTCTAGTAGCCTACCCTATTTGATGTGACACGTTTAAATTCAATGTTCCGCATGAATACACTTCATTTTAGGCTCATCCCGACATACAAAAAGGGGTTCCTTTAGGACACGTTTCATTTGTGTATTGCATGTTTACTGGCTTTGATAAACTGGCATCATGCATAAACCCTAGAAAGGGAATGCCATTTAGGGGATCCCGTGTTAGGAATAAATCACCTCGTGTCTCGGATACTTAATCCAAGGAGACTTGCACGTTTACATTTTGTACCATCCGAAGGGGTAGTGCACGAGGTAAGGTAGGATCCGATCATTTTCAAGAGCGATCTTTGGAATATGAGCGTCTAATAATCACCTTTTGGCCATTTTATTAAAATTGGTAAAAATCCCTTGCTTAAAGGACATTAATTTGAAGAAATTCACAAGTAATTCCTCACTATTGAGACGATAAATAAATTGAGGCCAAAATTTGATTTTAGAAGGCTCATAGACTAATGCATCGCAATAAATTTTTGAAGCTACCAGTGGATAGATTGATTTTCAAAAAAGCTGTCCATTGGACCATTTTATTCTTCATATAGTCCATTTTATCAATTTGTCCATTTTTAGGGCAATCTAGTCGATTTTAAATAGGCCACCAATTTCATTTGATTAGTTCACCCATTCAATCAATTTTGAATAAATCATCATTTTGCTTAATCAATTGATTTCATTTAATTCATTTGAGTAGTTTAATTCATTTTAGGGTTGTCCATTCAATTTTGAATAAATAATCAAATTTCATTCAATACATTTGACCATTTTACCCTTTTAAAGGTGATTCGGTCAATTTTTGAATAAATCATCAATTTCATCCTATCCTCTTGATCTGCTTATTCCTTTTTAGCGTTTAAATCTAAAGTTCACTGAATAAATTAGTCGAGGCATTGCGATCCTTTCAAGAAGTAAGCTCTCTTTCACATATCATGTGTTGATCAAAGTAAGCAATCCATTCGGACTTTGTCCTCTTCTTTTAGGACAAATGTTCCTTCTCGCTCCAAATTGACCAAATTTTTTTCAATCATTTTTCACTCAATCCGTTGATCGGATCCCTCAGGTATGGCATAGTGCCTACCCTAGAGGATTGCATTTTCATGCTAGGCCTACCCTTGGCACAAAAAGGGTTCCCCCATAGGACATGCATCCGAATTTTCTGGATATCTACTAACTCTTGCCTTTTTCTTTTTCTTTTTCTTTATTTTTATTGGAATAACTAAGCGAGAGTTAAATCTAAAGGCAATCTTTCAAAAAATTCTCAGGTAATATTTAAACATAACTTCTCGTCGAAGCCCCATCATAACGCGATCCCGTAGTCAAGCCCAGAGGAGTCGTATAAACATGAGTTCACAACCGGAACAATCAGATAGGTCTGCTACTACCGTTCAACCCGAGACTGCGAGTTTGGGGGTTCAGTTGACTGAGATGTTTACTAAGTTTGGTGAGATGGCTACCGAGATGGCGGCCCAAAGGAAGTTGATTGATGAGCTAATCAGCAGCGGAGTTCAACCCGAACCTGTACCCGTCAAACAGCCTGAACAAGAGCCATTTGTCATACCTTCAACTCAAGCCACTGTTGCTCCACCCTTCCCTATTCTACCCGAAGAAACTTTCACCTATCCTACCACAAACTTGCCATACACTTACCCCCCTAATCCTCCATTTTTTCCTACTCATATGCGAGGTCCACAACCCCACATCACATCAAATATACCACCTGAGCCACATACCTTTTATCACCCTGCTGCTGAGCCATTCCTGCCAGACCATACTATTAAAACCAAGCCAGAAATGGGGGAATCTTCCGCTCCCGTTGATATGAAGCTACTTAAGAGCCTTGACTGTTTTGATGAATTTATGAGGAAAAATCAAGGGTTGACCAAGCAAGGAGTTCTCGATTACGACGAGTTTTGCCTTTTTCCGAATGTGCAGTTGCCTGAGGGGTTCAAAACCCCTAAATTTAACAAGTATGATGGAACAGGCAATCCCAAAACACATCTCCGACTGTTTGCTAACAAGTTGGGAAAGCCTGTAGACGACGAGAATTTGCCTTTAAGGTTATTCC
Source organism: Coffea arabica (assembly GCF_036785885.1). Taxonomy (NCBI): domain Eukaryota; kingdom Viridiplantae; phylum Streptophyta; class Magnoliopsida; order Gentianales; family Rubiaceae; genus Coffea; species Coffea arabica. Next base: position 13,014,048 of record NC_092326.1, read on the forward strand.
CCGAAAGTCTGGAAGGCGACGCACTTGACTGGTATTCAACTTTGAAGTCTGAGGAGATAAAGACCTGGCTGGACCTGGCCAATGCGTTTATAAGGCAATACGAGTACAATTGTGAGCTAGCACCGACACGGACCACACTAGAGGGAACAAAGAGAAAGCCATCTGAAGATCATAAAATCTATGCTAAAAGATAGAGAAAAATAGCTGCAAAGGTTGAGCCGCCAATGACTGAAGATGAAATCATTCACACCTTTATTAAAGCACACGATCCCCCGTATTTTGAGGAAATCTTTCGCATGACTGGATGCTCATTCGCTGCTATTGTCAATAAACTTGAAGAGTATGATGACTTTGTAAGAGTTGGGAAGATTGTTAATGTCTCTGCCCTCAAATCCCAGTTGGATGCTTTACAAGAACAAGGGAGTAGTGGGAAAAAGCCGCAATTTAAAAAGAAAGAGGGGGAAGCTGCCTTCATATGGGACCAAAACCCTACACCAAGACCTAGATTTCAACACAAACCAACATATTCACCACCCTATCCCTACTACCCAAGTCCTCACCCTGTCTACAATACCAATATGTCCTACCCCCGACCTCGCCCAAATTACACCAACCCACCTACGGCTCCTTTTCAAATATCTCAACCTCACTTTCAACAAACTCGTCCTCGACCTCCTTACCACCAAAGATTTCCCCCACCAAACAGACCCATCTATAACTACTCCTAACCTACTGAAACCTATGATCAAAATCGTACTCGAACATTCACCAATCTTGGCAGGCCTTTGGACCAAATGTACGAACAATTAAAAGCTGCCGGTAAAATCGGCGAAATTTCCTCTCAAACTTACTCTCATGGCGTCCCTGCCGGATACAATCCACAGTACACTTGTGCCTATCATTCGGGAGCACCGGGCCACCCAACTACTGATTGTAGAGCACTTAAACAGAAAGTCCAAGAAATAATCGAGGCGGGGGAAATAGTGACTAGGAAAAGTGAAGAACAAGGACCAAATATAAGTAAAAATCCCTTACCAGACCATGCCGATACCGTGGGAGCCGTGATTACAAATGAAGAATTTAAAGACTTGGCTCGAAGGAGCTACACGCAAGGATGAAACGTTGGACAATGCAGAATTTTCACTCATCCCTAAAACAACATTGCAAAATCGGAATGCCGAGTATCTTCCCTCTTGAAGGGAATTTCGATAAATCTGGGGATTGCCATTTGCTAAAAATTCATGAAAGTTTTCACTGTTTTTGTGTAAATAGCTTTATCAGGTTCAAGTTTTGGCTAAAACAGTTTTCATCAAGCTCCTGTGTTTTCAATAGCATGCATAATTACATCTTTTAGTTATTTTGTTTGTTCGATATCATTTTGTTTATATTGGTTGATTATCATTTTCAATTTCATTCTAAATTCTATCGATGGCCAAAAATAAAATTATTTGACCCTTTGGATATCACTGTTCTGGAATCCGATGATGGCAATCTCGATATCACTCACGACTTTGAGATTATGGAATTCGAGTTTCAAAACGAGAGTGATAGTGAAAAAGTATCTGATTCTTTTTCAAAAAAACAAAAGTCTTGAACAATATGAAGAGAAATCCAAATCGAACCTTGAAGACAGAGATTGTTAACATTTGGCACTGAGATTGAGGTCAATGAAATAAAGATCAGTATACATTTGAATAAAAAGCAGGAAAAGAAATCCTTTTATTGCGTATTCTCATGAAAGCCAAGTTAGAAGGAGCTGATTGGTTAAAGCAGCATCATGAACAATTGGCTCTGATTGATGAACAACGTCTGAATGCTATATGTCATAGCCAATGCAACAAAAAACGCATGGCCCGTGCTTACAACAAAAGGTCCACCGGCGATCCTTTCAAGAAGGGGACAAAGCTTCTAAAGCGAATTTACTAATGCAAGATGAAGTCAAAGACAAATTTGTTCTAAACTGGCAAGGCCCATTTGTCGTTCAAAATATGCTACCGGGCGGGGTACTTATCCTAACAGAAATGGATGGACAGACATTCCCTCAACCTATCAACTCAGACGTGTGTAAGAAGTTTTGTTTGATTATGCAAATTTCTTGTAGGAAGTCACGCAAGGGACGAGACAAAAATCAGGCCATCTTCCTTTCCAATCAAAACATTTCATCCCTAGTCATCCCCTTTGACCTATCAGAACAATGATTTTCATTTGACAGCCCCTGAGAATTGCAAACCCCACACTGGGGCAAATTCATTTTGAAAAGAGATGATCAGAAGGAAAAGGAAAATCCCACACTGAGACAAATTTATTTTTGAAAGAAAGATGAAAAAGAAGAAAGAATCCCACACTGGGGCAAATTTAATTTTTAAAAGAAAAATGCGAAAGTGAGGAAAATACAATGAAGAAAATGAAAAAAAAGAAAGAAAAAAAAGAAAAATTCAATCAAACTGGGGCAAGTTTCCTCGAAAAATTGGAGATAGTTTCAAAATGATGCAATTTCAGGTTATTTCACACCTCTCATCAAAACTTGCTTTCAAGCCTCAACTTTTCTTGAAAAACATCCTACCTGACCTCATTACAAAAGCCCAAAGTCCTGGCTTTCGTCACTTGCTGTATTTCTATTAGGAAATTCGCTAATCAACTGGCACGTGATGTCCATAATGCCTTCACCTAAACTTATGAGGGAAGCGCATTTTACTGATGCCAACAATCTTCAACTCACATTCTTGAGTCGATCATGGCCGAACTTTTCCATCGTTCTTTAGGTGAAAACCCGAAAGGGCACCTCAAAAAAAATTGAAAAAAAAAAGGAGAGAAGAAAAAAAAAACAAAACAAAAGGGGTGGGGACAACCTTGGTGAAAACCCGAAAGGGCGTCAAGGTAGGGTTCTGCAGCGAGCGAACACGAGGAGAAACAACTGGTGACTTGGTTCATTGGGATTTCTCCTCATTTTTGTAATACTTCTGCCAATATGAAATTCCAGAACAAAGATATCCAGAGATTCGAATATAACATCTGTTGGCCGAAAGCTGCGTCACTTTGTAAAACATCTTTTCTGCAAAATATATTCTTATGAAACTCATTTTTCTCAATTGCTTGTATTCATGACATTTTGTAGGCTTAAACACAGTTGTTTGTGTTTGCATTCTTTTGCACATTCATTTCTGCATGACATGTGAAATTACGTTCTTTTAGTCATCGAATTTTGGCAAATAACAACCCCTATGATTTATCCAAAGCATACTTGGATTCGGTCATCTTTCGAAAATGGTTGAGATTCAGCAAAGCTGATTACACAAGTTTCACAACATGGCAAAGTGCATACCGGGTCAGTCTGAAAAAATGCCACAGCAAAAAGTTGATGAAGGCATCAAAAGACTCATGTTTACATGATTCTCAAGAGGAAAACGGATCAAATGATGGCGGCAATTTCTTTGTTCCTTCTCTTTTGCAGAAAAATGGCATTTACAAATGAAAGCAATCACACCTCGCACTGGAATCGGTGTCGGAAAGAGTTCTCCACTGAACGAAAGCAAATCGAAAAAAAAACTGCATTTCATTTACTCAGCCACTAGCCGTGGGTCAGTCCCACTAGTGAGCATTTTATTTTGCATCACCACTAGCTGTGAGTCAGTCCCACTAGTGAGCATTTCGTTTGCTTCGCCACTAGCCGTGGGTCAGTCCTACTAGTGAGCATTTCATTTACTCAGCCACTAACCGTGGGTCAGTCCCACTAGTGAGCATTTTGCATCGCCACTAGCCGTGGGTCAGTCCCACTAGTGAGCATTTCGCATCGCCACTAGCCGTGGGTCAGTCCCACTAGTGAGCATTTCATTTACTCAGTCACTAGCCATGGGTCAGTCTCACTAGTGAGCATTTTGCATCGCCACTAGCCGTGGATCAGTCCCACTAGTGAGCATTTTATTTTGCATCGCCACTAGCCTTGGGTCAGTTCCACTAGTGAGCATTTCGTTTGCTTCGCCACTAGCCGTGGGTCAGTCCCACTAGTGAGCATTTCATTTACTCAGCCACTAGCTGTGGATCAGTCCCACTAGTGAGCATTTTATTTTGCATCGCCACTAGCCGTGGGTCAGTCCCACTAGTGAGCATTTCATTTACTCAGCCACTAGCCGTGGGTCAGTCCCACTAGTGAGCATTTTATTTTGCATCGCCACTAGCCGTGGGTCAGTCCCACTAGTGAGCATTTCATTTACTCAGCCACTAGCCGTGGGTCAGTCCCACTAGTGAGCATTTTATTTTGCATCGCCACTAGCCGTAGGTCAGTCCCACTAGCGTGCATTTCGTCTTTATCGCCGCTAAACATGGGTCAGTCCCACTAGCGTGCACTTCATTTTCATTGTCACTGAACATGGGTCAGTCCCACCAGTGAGCACTTCAGTTTCACTACTACTAAACATGAATCAGTACCACTAGTGAGCACTTCATTTGCATCGCCGCTAAACATGGGTCAGTCCCACTAGCGTGCACTTCATTTTCATTGCCACTGAACATGGGTCAGTCCCACCAGTGAGCACTTCAGTTTCTTATTGCCACTAGCCGTGGGTCAGTCCCACTAGTGAGCATTTTATTTTGCATCGCCACTAGTCGTTGGGTCAGTCCCACTAGTAAGCATTTCATTTCATTGCCACTAAATATGGGTCAGTCCCACTAGTGTGCATTTCATTTTCACCGCCACTGAACATGGGTTAGTCCCACCAGTGAGCATTTCATCATCACTGCCACTAAACACGGGTCAGTCCCATTTTAATTTCCTGTTCGGGTCAGTCCCGTTTTAAATTCCTGTTCGGGTCAGTCCCGTTTTAAATTCATGTTCGGGTCAGTCCCATTTTAAATTTCTGTTCGGGTCAGTCCCGTTTTAAATTTCTGTTCGGGTCAGTCCCATTTTAAAATTCCTGTTCGGGTCAGTCCCATTTTAAATTCCTGTTCGGGCAGTCCCGTTTCTTTTTAAATTCCTGTTCGTTGGAATCATATTGCGGCCAAACACCACAGGTAAGTATTTGGTGTCTATTTCTTTGTCTCAAATTTTTTCAAAACTCAGACAAAGAGGGGCAAACTGTAGACACCAAATTTTTAACTATTCTGTATTTCATTTTTATTTATTTTTGTCCTAATTTTATTTCTTTGTTATTTTAGTAATAATTCTTATCTGATTCCATGATTTTAGGTTTAGATTTTTGGTATGTCTCAGATTATTATGGTCTTTTATTTTTATTTTGATGTTAGTTTTAGTTTCGTTTTTATCCTTTTAACTACTTATTTTTATTGCAAGATTGTTTTAAGACCTTTAAAATTTGTCAAAAGAGACAATCATTCATAAAAATATGTTTATTTCCTTTTACTGTTTCTTAATCGAAAAAAAGAAAAGAAAATCATTAATCAAACATAAATTGTTGTTAGGCATTTTATTTTCCATCTTTTATTCCGAGATTTCTTCTTATTATCTAAAATATTATTTGTGTTGAATTATTTAAAATAATAATAATAATAATAATAATAATAATAATAAAGGAAAGCCGCACATGCATGCGGCATGAAAATACTTATATCATTTTCATGGATTTTTGTCGGATGAATCGGATGGCCAAGGGAGAGAGCTTACGATGAGATGATTTGTAGCCATTGAATGGAGGGTTTTGGGGCTGCTAACTTGATATAAAAATAAAAAGGAACCGCAGCCGAGAAGGAAGGAAAAAAGGTTGACGGCTAGAGAGAAAATCAGGAAAAGAGAGAAACCAGGAAAAGAAAGGAGAAAATCGCAGAGAGCAAAAGAGAGATTGTGGAAAGAAAGGAGACAGTCTTCAGAAATCAGACCTAAAGCTCGGAGCTTCAAAGCCTTCTGTCAAAGCTTGCGACCTGGGTTCGGTGGATCTGGTTCATCCGAGCATACCCACGGCGATTTAACTCTAAAGGCAGCAAAAGAGGTAGTCCTAAACCTTGCTCTTGTCTATTTCTTCTAAACATTGGAACGTGCACTTCTTGTGCGTTAGCACGACTAGTATCTGGGTCATCGGAATGCATTGTCTGTCTGCCAAATGCATTGTGTGTTAGCGTAACTTTAGTAGTTGTGTTTTTGAACTTGTTTGATTGGGAATTCGTGAACTAAAAGCTATCAGCTTTTGCGTTTTCTTTCCTTCATAAAAATGAAATGGGTTGATCCATGAATTTCTTCCTTGTGCACGCATGTTTTGTTTCCTTTCTTTGTAGTTTCATCTCTAGTTCTTTGTAGAAATCCGTGTGGTAACTGGTTCCGTCTCTATATCTCTGTGTTTGGATCGTGTATTGTTATAGTTCATGAAACCCAGGGTAAAGGAATCATTTCTAGCCTTCTTTAGTCGATGATTAGTCTTCAAATCTGCCAAAAGCTTTCGGCTTTATGATTTTTTGTCATGTTTGGAATTCTTAATGCTTCCCTGATTGCTGTTTTATGTTTTTGTGATGTTGATGATGGGTTTTAGCAATGAAAGGCTTAGATATCATGGCTTTCCTTGGTTTGGAAATGGGTTGGAATGTCTGGTTTCGATTTTGCATATTTGAGTAGCCAGTTCACGCTAATTTTCTGCATTTTTGGTGTCCGAGAATGTTTGTTGGATGCCTCCCTTCTCCTTCGCCTCACTTCCTCTCATTGCTGGATTTGGACAAATTGGGAACTTACGGATTAACTCAATTAATTTCTTTCCGGCCGTGAAACTAAAGTAACATGAGCCGTAGATCTTGGTTTCCTTCCTTTTGTTCACCAAGTTTCATGAGTTGAGTTGGGTCAAAGCGTTGCAGCAAAAATGTATGAATGCATTTCAACTGGCCAGTTTTCTTTTTCTTAGCCTCCCTTGATTGCATTGTCCATTGCGTGCGTTCATGGCGAGCATAATGAATGTTAGACTGCAAAAATTTTCTGGGTTCTTGATAGCTGCACTTCATCTTTATGTTTTGCTGTCTTCCCTGCTCCCCGCAACAGCACACAAAACTAGTTTTAGTCATCCTTTGCTAGCTTAATCTTGTGTTGAAGGGAAGAAGTGGAAAGCTTGGTGCTGAGTTTGTGTGTTTGGGTTTAAAAGACATTTGAATCATGCCCAAGTACTTGCTGGAAAACGCATTTCAGTTTGCCGAACCAGAAACTCACGGCCTTGTCTTATTGTTTTCTTCCTTTTCGGTCCCAAGCTATGGTGTTTTGTTTAGATAATAATTCCAGCATGTTTCTTCTTGGTTTGTTTGCATGAATGTGTTTAAATTGAATAAGGAAATGGCATGAACATGGTTGCGGGAGAAGAGATTTGCTGAAGTTATAAAAAGTTGCAGCAGTTCATTTATTTGTTTTGATTGCAGAAGTTTTCTCACGTAGTTGCATGGAGCTTGCATGCAAATGGCTTTCAAAAATTGCCCTTTAACCCCTCTAATTCCCCTTTGTTTCACTAGGACGGACCCAACCAATTGAATAATTTCCTCAATTTGGTCCTTGGCAGTTTTAGTTTTACAATTTTTCATTGTTTGAGTGCTTCAATTAATTACCCTGCTTCGTTTAAATTGCACTTCATTCATGATTTTAAGGGCTTTATGATCAAGTGAGTCCGTGTTTGCATATTTTCTTTAATTTTCTCAAGTTAAATTGGTGCCTTGACCTTTTCTTTATTTTTGGAGGGTAAATAAGTAATTTCATTCCATTAAGGCTCCAACTCAAGGGAGGTAACCTCTATCTCTTTGGTTTTATTTCCTCTACATGATCCAACGTGCTAAGTGAGAATTGCATGTCTACTTTGCTTTCCTTGCCTTTCCTTAATTCCTTTCATTTATTTCATTTACTTTACTTTCATTAAGTTTTTGGGGTATGTGTATACCTCTTGGCTTGTAATAGATAGGGTTTGGGGAGCATTTGATGAAGACCTATTGAAGACGTGTGCCTAGCTAGCAAATGTAATAGGTTAATTAGCTTGGTTACTTGCTTTTGTTGCTATGTGTTAATTTGCTTCATTAGGCTCTTGCATTTAGTCGAGCATGCTAAGTGTTATGTGATACGTGTTTATAGGTGATTTGCATGTCTACTTGCTTTCTAAAGTCATAGATGAATGTGATGGATGAATGCGTACACCATGGCTAGTCCAATGCTAGTCATGGTTCTCCCTTTTAATTCTCACAAGTCCAACACTTGTGATAAAGCATTTAGTGAAGGGCAAGTCCAATACTAGACCCATTAGGCCCGTTCCCTCTCGCTAGTGCATTTTTTGTATGTCTCACTACATTCCATACATTTTTCTTAGTTTTCTAGCATTTGGCATGCTCCTCCAACCATTTTCCCTTCATTTTAGGTTTTTGCATCTTCATACTAGTTATAGGGTACATTTGCTTGAGAGTCCCCTTTCGATAAGGGAAACGAGCGAGTATGGCTACAAAATAGCCTTAGCACGCTAGTTCTTCCTTCTAATCAAAGCGAAAATTAAAATTATGAAGTTAGGAGTCATTCCCGTACCCGACTTGATGCATTCCTCTAGGTTCATACACTCTCATTTTCATCATATCACTTCCTCACCTTCTTTATCCACATTCTCTTACTACTTATATTTCTTTTTCAATCCACATGCCATGTTTGCACATTTTTCTTCTTTCCCTATCACTTATTTATTTTTCTACCTCACAAATTACACCCAATTGCACTTATATGCATTTACTACTATTATACCATATTTTCATCCATTTGCACACAAACACCTTTATTTGCTCAATTGGCACACATGCACTTTTCTTACATTTGCACACTTGCACTTACATTTGTATTCTTATTTTATTTTATTTTACATTCTTCTTACATTTTCACACTTGCACTCATATTTGGGTCTTCATTTGCATTACCCGTGACCTCTATGAGAGTTTTCCTTATTGGCCATCACAACTCATGTGGTTGGGACCAAAAAGCCTCATAAGAGACATTTTAAATTTAGGATTGCATTTTTTACATATCCATTAGTCACATCCAACATGCAACACATACTTTGGGTAGAAGAATCAAGAAAAGAAGGGCTAAGTCACGCAACTAGCTTTGGCTAGGGTAAGGGAGTGCCTTAGGCTTTGGCTTTGCCTTCTCCCTTATCAAATGTGGCCCCGATCCCTTTCTTTGGTTACGTAGACCTAAAAAATTATTTAAAAAGGGTTTGTTTATTTTTCTTTCCAAAAACAAAACCACTTTTTGGGTGATTTGATACACCCTAACTCTATACCAAGTGGCGACTCCTTTTCTATTTAAAACCCTTTATTCTGCCAAACCGACGCATTTCACAATCCCACGGCCTTTTATTTTCACTTTCACACACGTTCACATACATATCCTACACACTACTCTCACACCTTCAAAAAGTGGGGCGCGACAAACCTCTTCAGGTAGGAGTGGTTTGTTAGCCCCTTAGGGCGCGGTCCAAAAGGAACGCGCACGGCCGTGGCCAAGTTCGGCCAGCCATAGCCTAGATAGGAAGGGCGAAGGTGAAACTTGTTAGAAATGAGAGGATCAGTGTTTGATGATGTTTTCCTAGCCCAAGTATGAGTTGGGGAAAGTTTTAGAGGCATCAAATGTCTCTGAGTTAGTTGGGGAAAATGGTGTCTCTCTACTAACAGTTGGAAGTTTTCCCTTAAGACATCTATATAGAGGGATAACTGTGACTAAGCCAAGTCAAGACCAAAGGCTAGAGACCAAGGCCTCGGAATGACTATGGCTCGGTGGGATGTTTTGGGTGGTTCCAAGGGCTAGGAACTACGGTGCCTAAGATTGCTAAGTGTTAGAGCAAGTTGGGCGCGGAATATTGCCGATGGCGGGAAATGGGGCGCACGGAATGGTGCGGCGGTTGCCTGTGCGCGCCAAAGATGAACGTTGGGCAGTTGCTGACCGTTGCTGGGAGTTGATGGCAGTTACCAGCCAACTCAGTCCTTGTTCTTAGTGAGTTCCTGATTTCGTGGACGTTCGTATCAGACCAGCGGTTGGGTCTTGTCAACTGTACATGTGCCTATTGTCGCGCCCCACTTTTTGATGTTGTGTGAGTGAAAGTAGTGTGTGAGCTATGTATGTGAACGTGTGTGAAAGTGAAAAGAAAAGGCTGTGGCATTGAAATGCGACGGTTTGGCCAAATAAAGTTCAAAAAGGATTTTTTGGATGAAAAATGGAGTCACCACTTGGTATAGAGTTAGGGTGTACCAAGTCACCCAAAAATGATTTTTATTTTTGAAAGAAAGAAAAAAAAGTAAACAAACCCTTTTAAAGAACTTTTTAGGTCTACGTAACCAAAGAAAGGGATCGGGGGTCACATTTGATAAGGGAGAAGGCAAAGGCAAAACCTAAGGCACTCCCTTACCCTAGCCAAAGCTAGTTGCGTGACTTAGCCCCACTTTTCCTAATTATTCTACCCAAGGAATGTATCACATGTTGGATACGACTAATGGATATGAAAACAAATGCAATCCTAAATCTAAAATGTTTCTTATGAGGCTTTTTGATCCCAACTACATGAATTGTAGTGGCCAATAAGGAAAGCCTTCATAGAGGTCATGAATGATGCAAATGAAGACTCAAATATGAGTGCAAGTGTAAAAATGTAAGAAAACGTGCATGTGTGCGAATGTAAGATAAGTGCATGTGTGCAAATTGGGAAAATAAAGGTGCTTGTGTGCAAATGGATGAAAATATGATAGTAGATACATATAAGTGCAATTGGGTGCAATTTGTGAGGTAGAAAAACAAGTGATAAGAAGAAAAATGTGTGAACATGGCATTTGTATTGAAAAAGATATAAGTAGTGAGAAAATGTGGATAAAGAAAGTGAGGAAGTGATATGATAAAAATGAGAGTGTATGAACCTATAGGAATGCATCAAGTCGGGTACGGGAATGACTCCTAACTTCACGACTTTAATTTTTCTTTTGATTAGAAGGAAGAACTAGCGTGCTAAGGCTATTTTGTAGCCACACTCGCTCGTTTCCCTTATCGAAAGGGGACTCTCAAGCAAATGTACCCTATAACTAACATGGAGATGCAAAAAGCCTAAAATGAAAGGGAAAGGGTTGGAGGGGCATGCCAAATGCTAAGAAAAAATGCATGAAATGTAGTGAGACATGCGATTATGAACTAGCGAGGGAGATCCCTAAGGGTCTAGCGTTGGACTAGCCCATATCTATGAATTCCTACTAGCGTTGGACTAGTGAAAAATGGGACAATGAGCCACAACTAGTGTTGGACGAGTGTGGTGACGTGCATTCATCCATCATATTCATCTACAACTATAGAAAGCAAGTAGACATGCCAATCACCTATAAACACGTAGCACATAACACTTAGCATGCTCGACTAAATGTAAGAGCCTAATAAAGCAAGTAACACATAGCACGTAAGCATGCACAACACATAGGGCAATTAAGGCCCTAACTATTACATTATTGGGGGAGAATGCCTACTACAATCTAAAAGGGGGAATAAGATGGAATAAAACAATTAAATCCCTAACTATTACAATTTTGGCATTCGAGTGCCTCCCAAATGATAAAATTGGGACTAAAAGAAATGTACGAAGCCAATAAAGCAAATGAATAAATAAATGAAATGAATAAAAACATTCAAAAGGCATACAATCAAACATGTAGAGTCACATAAGGCACGTAGAGTCAAATATAATAAGAGATAAGGGATTAGGGTGTACCTCCCTTGAATTGAGACCCCAATGAATTGAAACCACTTATTTATCCTCCAAAATAATAAAAATGTCAGGGCATCACTTTAACCAAGAAATAATTACAAAAGGTAAAAATGAATCATGAAATTGAATCAATTAAATCATATAAACAACCTACATTCAAGAAATTAAAACAATGAAGGACTTGATTGCAAAAATTAACAAAGCTTTGAGGTCAAATTATAATCATCACAAAAATTTGGGTCACAATTAAAGAAAAACAAAGTTTAGGGGCCTATTTGCAATTAAATTAAGGACCGAATTGAAAGAGGTTAAAAAAGTCCAGGGCCACAGTATAGTCAAGGAGAAATTTAGGGACTGATTGGCAAAATCGTTTTCTGGTTCCTTAATGGACCAAGCCATTGGGCCATTTTCTTTATTTGTTTGGGCCAAAGCTTCCCTAGCCCAATAGAAACCCAATAGAAACCCAAGCAAAACAGATGGGCTAGCCTAATTATTCTTACCAATTGAATCCAATTAAATTAATCACAAACCCAATCCTAAAAACCAACCAAAAGTGTTGGGCTCCATCTTCCTAAACCCAAGTCAAAAATTCAACAAAATAAACTAAACCACTTCCTTAAGCCCAAACAAAATAAATCCTTAATCCAAAACACTCGTTTCACTAAACCCAACAAAATAAACAAGTCAACTAAAATTATTAAACCACAATCATGACTCAAAATCAAGAATTAATCTATCCACAAAGTCACATAAAATATGCAAACAGAGGATTAAACTTAAATGGAAAAAATTAGTTCAATTTTTCAAATTTTGGGCCACAATGAAATTAGGCAGAAAATGAAGGGTTCAATCGCAATTTTTCAGAAATTTATGCTTCAGGTTCCGCAGAAGCTTTCTTCTTCGATGCGAATAAGAGGAAAAGTTTCTGCAACTTTTGATGCTTCTCAAATCCAGCAAACTATCGAACAAAACACTCAAACATAGCATCTCAAAATGCAGATGACAAAAATGAAAGAAAACAACTTCAAAATCATGATTTTTCTTTCCCTTCCATCAGCTAAACAAATGCACAGATTCTGCCTAACTTTAGACTAGCTGGAGTCCCTATTGACAAAAACATAAAAAAAACTCCTTTTGGTTCAAAATTTCCATTCGGGCATTTTGTCAAACACTACGTGGGCATGGAGGATTTTAGCAATTTTCAGCGCAATGGATGGAAATCCGAGCCCAAAAATTATCAACAACACAAAGGGATTCTAATCCAGTCAACATACAAAGCATGTGTATTTCAAAGAAACATGAACAATCAACATAAAATGGAAACAAAATGCTCACGGCAAACCATTTCAAAAGCTTTACCACAACTGAAATTTAAAGAGGAGAGAAAGGAAAAACTTACCGTGCTCTTGCTTGGCGCAATTTCGCAGATAGCAGTGGACGAATCTGGTGGTAGCGGCGGAAACAACAACTAGTTGTTGATTTCTTTGTTTTCGTTTGGCTATGGCTGCCTTTTTCCTCAGCTTGCATTTTCTTCCCTTGTTGGACGAGGAAGGCGCAGCTGGCTGCGGCAACGGCAGGGTCGTGAAGAAGAAACTGAGCAGGCGGCAGGGTGGAGTTGTGGTTGTGCCTCGGCAAAGGGCATGCTGAAACTGGTGGTGGTGGTAAGATGGCTTTGGAAGGGGTTGGAGAAGGAGTTCGATGGGCAAATCGGATCAGATTTTGATTAAGAAAACGCGAAGCCGTTCCTTCCTACCAGGAGGAATTCCTCCATTTCTTCGACCCTTTTTCATCTCCTCCCTGCCCCAGATTCTAGCCGTCCCTTTTTGTTCTTTTTCTACCCCCCTAGCTCAGCCGTTGTGTTGCTGCTGCCGTTGCTTTTCTTGTTTCCATTTCACCTTTGGCCGAAGACCCTTTTCCTTCCTCTGTTTATGTTTTTCAAACCGAAGCCCAAGCTTTTCAGACTCCCTTTCTGATTTACTCCTCCGAAAAAGTCCCCTCTGTTTTTCTTGAGCTTGGTGACGGCAGCGATAGCAAAAGATGGGAAGTCAGTGGTGAATTCGAGTAGCACATCTGATGAACTTTCCTTGCTCTATTTTTCCTTACCCCCACTCCCCTCTAGCCGTTGTTTTTCTTAGCTCTTCCATAGTGGGAAATTTTTTGCAGTAGTGATTGGAAATTTTCCGATGATTGAAGTTGAGACCCCCATCTCCCTTGCTCTCCGTTTTTCTTTAGCTCCATTCTTTAGCCGAATCCTCCCCTGTTTTCTTTTGGCCAGAAGCCTTTGCCGACATCCCTTTTGTTTTTCCATTTCCTCTGTTTCTTAGTCTTCCCCCTTTTTGGTCCGTAACCCTCTCCAACACTCAGCCGCCACTGTTTCTTTTCCGGCCGAGCCTTCCTCTGTTTCTTTCTTTCTTCTGTTTCTTTTTTTTTTAGCCTCCGATGAAACACTCTTTTTTTTTCTTTTAACCCCAAAGCCCCCATTTTGCTCTCTCCGCCGCCCCTATTTCCTCTGTTTTAGTTTTTTCGTCCGATCCTCCTAGCCCTCTCTTGTTTGCAACTCCTTGGCCTTTTTAAAGGCACCTCAAAAGACTAAACCTAATATGAAGGGCCAAGATTTTAAACCCCAAAGTAGGCTTATGTGTCTGATTCTTTGTCCCTTTGATTGGCTTTTCCCTTTTCCTTCTTCTTCTTCTTTTTTTTTGTTTTTTTTAATGCTAAAATGTCTAAAAATGAGATTAGTAAAACCAAACTAAAATAAATATCAATAAAACTAATAATGAAAAATAAAGTCAAAAATTGGGAATCTACAGTTTGCCCCTCTTTGTCTGAGTTTTGGAAAAATTTGAGACAAAAAAATAGACACCAAATACTTACCTGCATTATTCGACTGCGAATGATTCCAGTGATTGCCGCCCTTGAAACGAGGACTGATATCTTTATCAAAATGTTGAGAAATGGGATCGACCCAAACAGAAATTTAAACGAGACTGACCCGAACAAGAATTTAAACGGGGCTGACCCGAACAGGAATTTAAACGGGACTGACCCGAACAGGAATTTAAACGGGACTGACCCGAACAAGAAATTTAAAACGGGACTGACCCGAACAGGAATTTATACGGGACTGACCCGAACAGAAATTTAAACGGGACTGATCCGAACAAGAAATTTAAATGGGACTGACCCAAACAGAAATTTAAACGGGATTAACCCGAACAGGAATTTAGACTTCGTCAGCTCCCAGTTCCAATTCACCGAAGTCAGATTTCGTCATAGCCACCGTCGCCGCCGCGCAAGTAAGAGCACTGTGAGTTCACCCTTTTCTCTTGAACTTTAGTTCTTTCCCAAGCCCTCTAAGCATGACCGCTGTGGCTTCATCTACTGCGTTTTTCTTGCTAATTGGCCTCAATTTTGAGTACACATGCTGCATATGATGACTGAAATTGAATTTCTTTGTTTCTAAACAATTGTGGGGCCGATTGTAGTCTCGATTGAACAAAGTTTTGCTGAATTTTTTATGCCCATTCAGTGTTTGATAAAATGCCCAATTGGAAATTCTAATTGAAAACCAATTTGCCTTCATTTTTGCGTGTGAGGAAAACTGGTTAAGTCAGCGAGCTCGTCTCCTGGCGTTTGAAAATTGTGATGTATTGGCGTTTGGCATTTTTTCCGTTCTCTTATGCTTCCTAAATTGATGTTAGGAGAGGGAACTGTGGATTTCATTGTCTGTGGAGAATGTCTAGAGTTGCAACTGTTTTCTTTTTATAGTGCTTTGCTTGTAAGAAGGACAGGAATGGTGGACTGTTGTTTAATCTGTTGGGGAAGATGATCGTTTGTCCAAAATCACAATTTTAGTCCTTCCATTTGCTTTTTATTTTGTAATTTAACCCCAGAGTTCCAGAGCTTCTGATTGTGACCCTCAAAACCTTCATAATTCCTTCAATTAGGCCCCTATTTTTGTTGCATTGGGACCTCTCAAGTTTCCTTTGTTCTGATGTGGCCCAGAGAATTAGACAGCTTAACCAATTTTGTCCCTTTAAATGTTTTCTTCTGTGATATAAGTTAATGTGATTTTTTTGGATAGATTAATTCTGGGGATTTAATGCTTAATCAAAGCTTAGTAATTTTTAGTGGAGTTTTATCTTGTTGAGTTTAGTAACATTTGTTTGGTTTTCTTGTTGGGCTTAGGAAGATTAAAATTCAAAACTTTTGGTTGGGTTTTAGGATTGGGTTGTTGATTCATTTGGTTGGGTTTTATTTGGTAAAAAGGTGGGTTGACCCATTTCAGTATCTTGGACTTCTGATTGGGCCAAGTGGTCTTGGCCCAAGAAAAGTTAAAAATGGTCCAGTGGCCTTGTCTCCTAAGAGACCAGAAACGAATTGCGAACCAGCCCCTGCATTTTTAAATAACTATACTAAAGCCCTGAAAACTTTCAATTTCTGTCAATTGGATCCCTAATTTAATTGCAAATAGGCTCCTAAACTTTATTCTTCTTTAATTTTGACCCCAAAGCTTTGTTAATTTTTGCAATCAAGTCCTTTCTTCTTTTGGCTTCTTAGACGTGGGTTGTCAACATGATTTAATTGATTTAATTTCATGTTTATTTTTATCTTTTGTGATTACTTATTGATTAAAGTGGTACCCTGACCATTTTATTGTTTTGGAGGGTAAATAAGAGAGCAATTCCATTTTCTTAGGGCCCCAATTCAGGGGAGGTACACCCTAATCCTTTATTGTTACTTTATTTGACTCTACGTGCCCTATGTGATTTTACGTGCTTAATTGCATGCCTCTTAAATGTTTTATTATTTATTAATTTATTTATTTATTTAATTTATTTATTTATTCGCTTTATTGGCTTTAGTTTATATATTTATTTTAGTTCGATTTTTGATCACTTGAAAGGCACTTGAATGCCAAATTTGTAATAGTTATGTATTTATTTTAATTATTTATTTATTTCCCCCTTTTAGATTGTAGTAGGGCCTCCTCAAGTGTAATAGTTAGAGGTTTCTTTGCTTTATTTGCCTTGTGTGTTTTTGCATACCTATGTGTTATGTGTTACTCGCTTTCCTAGGGTCTTGCATCTAGATATCATGCTTATGTGTTATGTGTTTTATGTGGTTTATGTGTTTATTTGCTTTATTATACTTTACATGATTTATTTGACTGTAATAAATGTGTGACGTCACCACACTAGTCCAATACTAGTTATGGTCAATTTCTCGAATCCATACTAGTCCAACGCTAGACCCTTAGGAGCCCCTCAAGCGTTAGATCATGGTTGTGTGATAAAATCACTTCATTTCATGCATAATTTTCACTTTTTAGGGTCTTTTATCATTTTTTGCATGACATTCCTCCTTATATGTATATCTCTTCTCCCATATTTTCCCTTATATGTATATTACTTACTCCTATGCATGAGACATGACATTAGATTGCATTACATCTAAGCATTAGAATTAGGCTAGTACATTTGCATGATTAGATTAGGGAAATAACCCCTTCGATATGGGATATGGACGAGTTTGGCTTCTCTAGCCTTAGCACCCTCGTATTCCCTTTATTAAAGGGAACATTGAAAGTCACGAGTGTAAGTCCCCCGCACCCATTATGATGCATTCCTTTATGATATACACATTTGTATATTATTATTTTCCTACTTTTTCTTTCTTTCGAGTCTCATGACTTGCATTATTCGTGACTTCTTCGAAAAATCTTTATTGGGCGTCACAATTAATGTGATTGGTACCAATTGAGTTTTGAAAACACATTTCGGACCCCTCGATTCCCTCTTAGATCTAGGGTTTGCATTCATATAGTACATCCAAATGTGATAAACCTTAAGGGTAAAATAAGAAAATCTTTGACCTTTTTCTCTGATTTTCGTAGACTTGGAGTCATTTAAAAAGGGTTTTCTACTTTTTCTTTAAAAATTCATTTTTAGGTGACTTGGTACACCTTAACTCTATACCAAGTGGCGACTCCATTTTTCATTCAAAAAACCCTTTTTAAACTATATTTTGGGTCAAATCGTCGTATTTTCAAGTCCCATTTAGACTCATTTTCTTTCTTAAAACAAAAATTCATTTTATCAAATCAAAATTCGCTTTTTAAACCATTTATCTATTTTTTTCAAAAATAGGGCGCAACACATAATAGATTGCATGTGCTGCCTTGCCAATTCTTTGCCCTAACACTGCTCCCACTGCGTAGTCACTCGCGTCGCACATTATTTCAAATGGGAGGCTCCAGTCTGGGGATTGAATAATGGACGGTGAGGTTAACGATTCCTTCAATTTGTCATATGCCATCTTGCACTCCTTGGTGAA
Organism: Coffea arabica; assembly: GCF_036785885.1. Lineage (NCBI taxonomy): Eukaryota > Viridiplantae > Streptophyta > Magnoliopsida > Gentianales > Rubiaceae > Coffea > Coffea arabica. Next base: position 13,032,062 of record NC_092326.1, read on the forward strand.
GGCAAATGCTACGTTTTTTTGCAACAATTTGAACAAGAGTGCTCCAATTTTTAAAAAATTCTTGATGAATCTCCTGTAAAATCCTGCATGACCCAAAAAGAAACGCACTTCCGATACACTCACGAGGTAAGGTAAAGTAGAAATAATATTGACTTTTGTTTTATCTACTTCTATGCCCCTAACCAACACTACATGTCCTAAGACAATACCATGCTCTACCATGAAATGATATTTTTTTCAATTAAGAACTAAGTTTGTCTCTATGCACTATTTCAAAATTAAAGCTAAATTATCAAGACATTTTTCAAAACTATCCCCATATACACTAAAATCATCCATAAATATCTCAATAATTTTTTCTACATATTCGAAAAATATACTTACCATACACCTTTGGAAAGTCGTTGGAACATTGCAGAGACCGAAAGGCATCCTCCGGTAGCAAACATACCAAATAGGCATGTGAATGTAGTTTTCTCCTGGTCCTCCGGTGCTTCGCAATTTGGAAGTACCCTGAAAAATCATTAAGAAAATACTAGTAAACACGACCAACCAATCTTTCTATCATCTGATCAATAAAAAGGAGAGGGAAGTGATCCTTTTTTGTCACGGCATTCAATCGCCGGTAGTCGATGCACTAGCGCCATCTTGTGAGTTTTCTCACTAGGACCATCTCGCCTTCCTGGTTCTTTTTTACCATTACTCCCGTCTTTTTTGGGATTACTTAAACTCGGCTCACCCATGGACTGTCTGAGATGGCAAAGATGATTCTCACTTCCAGGAATTTGAGTATCTCCTTCTTGACTACTTTCATTATTAGCGGGTTCAATTTTCGTTGCGCCTATCTCACCGACTTTGCATCATCCTCAAGCCGTATCCGGTGCATACATAAGGATGGGTTGATTCCTTTGATGTCTGCTATGCTCCACTCAATCGCCTCCTTATGATCTCGAAGAAAACAAACTAGGTTGTCTTCTTGACTCGGTGACAAGTGTGCAGAAATTATCACTGGTAGTGTCTCCTTGTCCCCAAGGAATGCATACTTCAAGTGTTTTGGCAGATGTTTAAACTCCAACTCGGGTGCCTGCACAATAGAAGGCAATAATTTCGTCTGAGTTTCTGGTACATACAGAGAAGTAATCTCATACCTTGGAGAAATTGGTGGGAGCGAATGCAGTGCTTCAACCGCATGGCACAATTCATCACTTATTTCTACATCAAGAGTTGCTCCCAACTCAAGATATTTGCCCAAAACTACTCCCAGTGCATCCTCCCCATCTAATTCAATATTTCCTGCATCAGGGGCTCAATAACATTCAAAGCATAAACAGAGTTAGATTCCTCCGGGTATTTCATCATATCAAAAATATTAAAATTTACAATTTTTCCATCAAAATTTATCGACAAAGTACCCTCATTCACATCTATTTTTGTCCTAACAGTGCTTAAAAATGTTCTACCTAACAAAATAGGTGACGAATTTAATGACCTCTCATCCCTCATGTCTAGGACATAAAAATCAGTTGGAAAGACTAACTCATTAACCAGTACTAAAATATCTTCAACTAACCTTTCTGGATAAGCATTGGTACGGTCTGCTAGTTGGATTATAATGTCTATGCCTTTTAATGGCCCAAAATTAAGAGACGCATAAATAGCTTTAGACATTACATTAATTGACGCCCCTAAATCCAACATCGCTTTCCTAATTGGGATACCTTCTATTTTGCATGAAATTGTGAACATACCTGGGTCCTCACACTTTGGTGGGAGTTTCCTTTGGAGTATAGCTGACATATTTTCTCTCACTGCCACTTTTTCGTCACCCCTTAGCTTTCTTTTATGGGTGCACAAATCCTTCAAAATTTTGGCGTACTTCGATATCTGTTTGATTACATCCAACAAGGGGATGTTGATCTCCACTTTCAGGAACACATCCAAAAACTCTTTTTCCTTCTCTGTTTTCTTTGTCTTTTCCAACCTGTAAGAAAAGGGAGGTAAGTTAGATTTAATAGGGGGTGAAGGAGTGAATGTTATCTTAGGGTCCTCGCGAATGCGTCCTTCCTCTTCAATCTCCTTTTCTATCTCTTCCTCACTTTTATTTTTCAGATTTTCCACTTTAGGTCCCTCCACTTTTTTGCCACTCCTCAGTGTCATGGTACTTACATTCTTGAAATTTACCTCGGGTTGCGATGGCAATTTCCTATAAACGTGGAATTTCAGGCAATTAATGGCAGTTGTCATTTGACTCATTCGAGTTTTCATATCTTTCATGCCTGCTCTGGTGTCCTGCTGGAACTGAGTAGTGCTTGTGACCAAGGATCTAGTCTCTTGCTGGAGCTGAGTAGTAGTCGTGGCCAAACTCTTAACAATATCCTCCAAAGAGCTTCCTGAATTGGAGGACAAGAGTTGAGACTTTGGTTGCCATGGTTGCTGAAATCCTGATGGACGATTTGAAAAAGAATTCTGTGCCCTATTCTCATAGCTGAAACTGGAATGGTCTCTCCAACTGGGGTTGCACGTGTTGGAGTACGGGTCATACTGCCTACGAGACGCGGGTACGTCTCTAGCCATGTTTATCTGTTCCGCCCCATCCTCTTGCAAAAGGGGACATGTGTCCGTACAGTTGTCCATGTTTGTACAGATTCCACATATCTTCGCTCATTGCGTATTTCCCATAGCTAATTGCCTAACAGCAGACGTCAGCTCCGACAGTTGCTGCTGAATGGATGACGTCTCTGCCTCGTTGACCTAGGGTGGGGTTGCTCTCATGGAAGCCAAAATGCTGCGAATTTTCTACCATCAATTCAATAAGCTTCCATGTTTCTCTTGGTGTCTTATCTGCCAGTGCTCCTCCACTTGCAGTGTCAATAATACTTCTGTCAGATGCCTGGAGCCCTTCATAGAAGTACTGGATCAATAGTTGTTCACTAATTTGATGTTGCGGGCATCTAGTGCATAACTTATTGAACCTTTCTCAATAGTCGTACAAGGACTCCCCGGGATACTGTTTAATGCTACATATCTCCTTTTTTAAACTTGCAGTCCAGAATACAGGGAAGAATTTTTCTAAAAACTTCTTTTTCAACTATGCCCATGTAGTAATACTACCTGCGGGTAGGTAGTATAGCCAATCTTTAGCTGCATTTTTGAGAGAAAAAGGGAAGGCTCTTAGAATAATTTGATCCTCAGTGACTCCAGAAGATTTCATGCTAGAGCAAACCACTTCGAACTCCTTAACGTGTTTAAGGGGTTCTTCACTAGAGAGACCATGGAACGAGGGTAAGAGGTGAATCAACCCTGACTTCAACTTGAAGGCGGTATTCTCAACCAAAGTTGGGAATGTAATGCACAAGGGTTGGTGAGTCAACTCCGGGGCAGCCAGCTACCTTAGTGTTTGGTTGTTTGTCATGCTATATTCGTCCTCTATCGACTCATTTGCAATAGATGATTGCCCTCCTTTTCGTCTCCTAGTCACTTGCCTTCACCTACGTGCTGCCTTCTCAACCTCATGATCGTATATCAATTTATCTGTATGAGTAGAACGGGGCATAAACTATAAAAAATACCAAGAAAAAACTAAACTCAAAAAGAAATAAATAATTCAAATGCTAGTCCCCAACAACGTCGCCAAAAATTGACAGGTATTGAACCTGTGCAATAATAATAAATAAAACCGAACTACCACCAAAAGTAGTCACCAATCAATTTTAGGTACTGGAGCAGGGACTCTAGGTGTGCAATGGGTTACTTGATTCACCCTGTTCCCAAAGTGTTTGCTTAATCCGATATACCTGAATTAATTATTTGACTAAATTCACTAACTAGTAGACAGTGATAAGCAGGGTCGTCTCCTCAGGGATTGGGGAGAAATTTATTTCCTTTCGAGTCAAGATAAATGGGGAAATTTGGGATTAAATGCTAATGAACTAAATAAATCAAATACAGAAAATAATTAATTAAAAGAAATAATTGGGAGAACTCTAGCCAAGGGTACACTTCAGAAATGTTTCATGCACTGATCATTGATTCACAGATAATTTCAACATTTATTAATAGATTGGTTATAGTTGTCATGCACGCGATAAACAACCAACCTTTCCTTAATTTCTCGATAGTTAAGATACGACCGTTAACTATTTCTCTAACCCGAAAACAACCCTAGGTACGACTGTAGGATTTAATTTCTAGATTGCATTAATAATTAGAAAATTCCAATCCTAACTAACAAACACGCTACGAGGGTTTGTTTAAGTTAGATCGTATGCTTCCCTGACATAAGCCTATTTACGCCAATTGCTACTTAGATAGAGATAATCGAACAATTACGGATTCAATTACCCTTAATTAGCAAAATAGCCTATATAAATAATTAATTATTGCGCACTAATTAATCATACACATAAGTTATAACAATTAAAAAAAGGAAACATATAAATACCAATAAATGAAAGAAATAATGAATAACGGTTTATATCTCACAGTAATGGCCAAACCAAATCGTCAGTTGTCCCCTTGACTAGAATTAGGGATTTAGTTCTCCATAATTAGAGAACAAGCCATGCGAAGAAAGTTGAAAAGAGCCGTCAATTCCTTTTTCCCAAAATCGGTCAACCGAGAAAAGAAAAGAAATAATTGATTTCGATTGCTTTCAATTGTCTTCCAAGCCAAACGTACAGAGAGTCTGATGCTCTCTTTCAAATTTTGATTAAACAAGAATGAAAAGCAATTCCAATGGTCCACAACGGTGGCTAGCCTTTCTGGCCTTCCTAATTGCTACCAAAAGCTCCAACTAAAGTCAAAGGCAAAAGCCTACTCAAACGTACAATACCCTTTGGAAGTCCAAAATCCCTTCTTACGTTGGTAGCCGCCAAAAATGAAGGAATTGGTTTCCTTCTACTCTGCCGGCCCCACCAGAGAGCAAAACAATATGGTTCCCCCCAATTCTAGTCTTTACTCCTTCCAAAAATTTGTATTCAAATATCAAAAGTCCCTAAATAAAAGGAAAACCTATTACAATATAATTGCTTCAGCTTTTTTAAGCGGATCCCACTGCTTGAAGCTCCCCACGTGCGACGAACCACGGAGATCCGACTCTGAGGGCTGGAGTTAGGCATGGGTACGCCTACTTATCAGGAAGTCCTCTGCATTTTGATTTTAAGAACTTTTTTAGCATCAATTCTTACAATTAACACAAAGACCACATCTGAGTAGAATACACCCAAATTAGTGCAATATTTAGTCAACTAATTGTGCAATATTACACAAAATATCCCAGTAAAATGCACTCTATCACAACGTAGCCATTTCAAAGATTTGAGACAAAGTTGTAGGTCTTAATATCCTTATCATGGTCTTGATTTCATCCTTGAACCCACTGATGAAGCTAGATATAAAATACTCCTCATCTAGATGCGGATTCTTAATCATCATAAGGGTTTTGAGCTCTTCAAACCTCTCTTGGTACTCTTCCACATTTCCAGCTTCTTGTAGATTGTTGAATTCTTCTACCACATCCTTGTCATTTCTATTATCAAATATCTTATATAGCAGCTCTTCGAACATTCTCCAAGTTATCCCTGGTTTTTCCAATTTAACTCCTTGAAACCATTTGTCCGCCCTCCCTTCCAAATACATTCCTATGACTTCCACTTTTTGCTTTTTGGGAATTTGGTAGTTTAAGTTGTATTTATTGCATTTTCTGATGCATTCTCTAGAATTCTCCCCAGTAAACAAGGGCAGATCGATTTTTGGAGGATTTGGTATAAAAAACTTACCCGCTTCCTTCCTTACTATCTTATTGTTTTATGACCCAATCTGCAGTCTTTGGTTTAATGGAGGAATTGGTAAGAGTGGTGCTTGCTCACTTCTTTGCCTGTCTTCTTCTAGAATAGTTTTATCCTTGCCTATCATTACTCTCATGAAGGCACTTAACTCTTGCTTCATTTTAGCTGCCAAACCTTCCATCCTTTTATTGCTTTCTTCTAGTTTGGTACGAAACTCATTCCATATTTGTTATTGTTGCAGTTGTGAAGCTTGCAGACTTTCTACTATCTCTTGAAGCCTGATTTCTTGCTTTTTGATTTGTCCCTCCAGTGTCTTAAATCCGGTGCTTTCTACCATAGAATCTGATTTCTTCCAAGGATTCAACCTGCTCTAATACCACTTGTCAGGATATTGATTGTAATTTTTGGGATTTAATTGTTGAATTAGTTTAGATTGAAGATCCAGAATTGGGGAAAAGAAGGATACAAACAAGAGAAAGGGAGAGGAAATGAGAAAATGAGAGAGAGTGAGAGAGAGAGAGAGAGAAAATGAAATATGTTATTCCCTTAGCCCCCCTCTCAACCAATCACCCTTTTACAAATATGATGGATTAACCGACTTAAACTAATCCAACTGATTCTGTTATTCTCCTTGCTACGACGTCATTCTACTTACTCTTTTATTCTACTGGTTTATTTGAGCACTTGTACAAAATGTCATCGTTATATATTGGTTTAATTGCTGGAATTCATTTCTTCATCCTGACAGTAGCATTTGACTGACTTGACCAACATCTTATAAGTCAGCTATTTTTTGTCCCTTAGCCGTCCTACATATTAGTGAGTACTCAATAATCGGGTACCTGCTGAGATAAGGACAAGTCAACGAGTACCTACCTTGCTCCACTTATCATTTAATTGTTTTAAAAAATAATTTATACTAATTTAATTTTGTATTTTACATATTCATCTAAGACTTAATAAGGTTTTTTTTTTCTAAAAATAAAGTCTCCTACCAAGAAACAAACATGTGAACAGAATGCAAGAAAAAGGAAACAATTATAAGAATTCAAAATTAATGAAAATTTGAAATAAGTAGTACCTTTTTAAATATATATTCCACATCAATTAAACTCTTTTTCAAATAATACAAGATCATGACCTCTACAAATGAATCTTGTAAATAAACTATAGTCTTCCATATTTGTAATGTAATTTGTGCAATGAAAAATATTATTTTTAATATGTGTATAAAAATAAAAAATATGAAAAATATATGTGTGTGGCGGGTCATATATCTATGAGTTCTTAATCATGTGACCCTAACCCACCCCACATATAAAGGAATACTCTACTTTCTTTTGACCCGATCAAATAATACGGATTGGGTATTCTATTTTTTGGATAAGATCATACCGAATATTGCGGGTTTTTAGGTTAGTGGGCATTTTTGTCCATCCCTAATATGTATGTATATATATATACATATAGTATGGGTTAATCATGCTCATACATACATACATAATTGCATATACACATACATATATATATATATAGACCTATGCCTATATAAACACCCACATACACATAATTATAGATGCATGTAGGTTTATATTTACATATGTATACTGTGAACAACAATAAAAGCAAGTTAATATGGGTTAATCACACTCCATCTCCCTATACATTGGAGATAGTCACTTTAAAACTCTCGACCTTAAAAATATATACTTTATGCACATAAGATTAGTCAAAGTTAAAATTGCATAAAAAGTGAGTGCAATAACATTGTTGGCCCTTCTATTTATGAAATTATTAATAACTTACTATCATATATGTTTTATTGCTAATACATATATATGTTTATGGTATCTATTGTACAAAAATATTAAATTTATAAAAGTTGAAGTTTTCATTTAGTTTATTATTCTTATTTTTTTTTGTTGATTGAACATTTACTTATATATGTAGTTTTGTTGAATTTATTGGACTTTAAATCAAATAATAAGGACAAAAAACATAATAACAACAATAAATTGAGTTAGCAAAATTTTGGAAATATTAGGTAATATCTATTTGTATTCTAGTTTATTATTATTTTTGTTTATGTAAATTGCTAAAAGAGTATTATTATTTTTTAGTCAAAGTAGTTAAATATTAAATATTTAATCAAAATTTTTAAAAAGTGTTAAAACACTGCCTTATTTTTAATCTTAAAGGATGGAGATTAAATCGGACTTCAATTTTTTTCAACACAAAAAGGGCAATAATTGTAAACTAAATATAATTTCAGCAAGAAAAAAGCAATGCATGTAAAATGTCACTCTATACATCAAGTTTTGAATTTTTAAAATTGACTAGTCTTAATCGTTTATGGAGTGTATATTTTTTAAATTTGAAGGTAGCAAAATATGACTATTCCCGTGGCTTAGGGGAAAAGTATTATTAACCCTAAATATGGCAGTCACGTATTTGGTACCTAGTGTACAAATATTAAAAGACATGTCCGGTGGAGTCTTATCGAAGTGTTCTAGAACAAAACTAAAACAGAACTGAAATACAAGCTCTCACGCTTACTAGTTACTGCTACATCTTTAACAAGCCAAGCGTTACATAGCGTCTCTCTTCGTTTTGTTTATAGTAAGAAATAGAAATGAGCTAGCTCTTTGGATTAAACATTTTAAACACTTTTCTTTTTTTTTTTCTTATGTCTCATCCCAGCAGCACCACCAACCCCAACCCTCATAAGCGTTCATCTCCGTTTAACACCACCTCGTCCTCTGCTTCCATCCCCGCCAGCGGTGGAGCAGCAGCACCACCACCTTCACAACCTCTTGTTCCGGCGATGAAAAAGGCCAAGTCTCAGGCCGTAGCTTACTCTCTGGACAACAACAAGAACGGCCAGCCTCCGCACGTCCACTTCTCCCCTGATATCGACGTTAATAACGCCTCAATGCTTGATGTAGAAGAAGAAGATCCTGGTAGCCTCTCAAGCGACGTCGTTATGGACCCCAATCTAATCAGTTTTAACAGTAATGCTATGTCCCGGGGGGCCTCCTCTGGCACTGCTAATCTGTCTCGGAAGAAGGCTACCCCTCCTCAGCCCCAAAAGAAGCTCGTCATTAAGCTTCTCAAAGGTTATACTCATTCGATTAATTTTTCCTCCTTTTTTTAATTTTGTTTTGATCTATTTCAGTTACAACTTTTTGGAATTTTGACATTTGATTGGATTACTGGATTCTGCTTTAGGTGTGTAATGCGAAATTTGGTTACTAGGGTTTTGGGGGATTAAAATTTTTTTTTTTTAATTTTTTTGTTGGAAGCGATTGTCGATTGAGTGAGTTTTGGTGGAATTGTGATCGGAGTATTAATTGTCTAGGAACTTGGGACTTCTATAGCAGAGTTCGTAGAAACTTGGGGTAACTTAAGTTACATGTGGTGTTTGAGCTGAAATTGAGAGGTGAATTGACTTTTGTTCAGGTTTAATAAATTTGGGCTGTGTTTGATTTGGGCAATCTGCAATGGATTAGTTTGGAAGCAATTTTCTGAAAGTGGTTGTATTTGTCCAACTATGGAGTTGACGAGTGCTAGGCACCATTCCTAGAAAGATACTTGGAGCGGAAATAGGGAATCTAGTACTTGATTTTGTTTTTCATTCTGCTTGCAATTTTGAATTATAGCCATGGTTCAAGCTATCTGTAAATCTCTGTGCACTAGAAGTACTTGTGTACTCTATGCCAGACCAATTAGACTCATCAAACGACTTTGTTTGTTGAGAATTAAGGGGAATGCACTAATCGTACTTGATGGATATCAATAATTGCGGTAAACTCCTGCTGTTTGCTTTTCTTAATCCTTTGATGCTATTTGTAGCTTTTGTAGAGCACTGGTGCTTGTTTATTCTTCAGTGGGGTAGAATCTTCTATCTTTAGTGATAGGCCTTGGTTCTGTTTCCGATTGCCGGGGATTAAGTTCATTCAGATCACCTTATGCTATTTTTTATTTTATTGTAAATGCATCTCTTGTTAAGTAAAGGTCATTACCGGAACTAATGCATATTTGATTAAAATTAGATTTGCAACTGGACATTATGTGAATTAAAATATTGAGAACTAGGACGTTATTAATTTGATGTAGTCGTTTGATTATGAGTACGAGAACTTCTGAATTAGTGGGAGACTAATAGAACTTCTAAACTAATCACGCAAAATGATCCAAAAATGGGTTTGACAATCTGGAAATGCATCAGTAGTCTGAAATGTTGAAACATAGCAAATGTAACTGATTTAGGTTATTTGCACTAGAGAGGTTCATGGTTTTTGCAGAATAAAGTGGGTAAATGCTCAAGTTACTAGATTTTGCTGCTGATTTTATGCAGTAATCCTCTGTCCTATAAAATAAAGGAGCTTACACAAATAAAAAAAAAACCTCTGTCCTGACAGCTGTTGGTTCCCATACTTTTTGAGGGTCATGGAAGAAGCGTACCTGCAATTCCTTTAAAGACAAAGAAATACTCAGTTTTAAATATTCTTTTAAAAAGTAGTTTTTTTTTTTTAATTTATATGTGTGGGATTACTTTAGAGTCCAGGGAAATATCTCGCTGCTGAAGTGATTTTACAACAACGGGTGTACATGATCTGCTTGAACATACTTTTTGAGGGTCATGGAAGAAGTGTACCTGCAATTCCTTTAAAAACAAAGAAATACTCAGTTTTAAATATTCTTTTAAAAAGTAGTTTTCTTTTTTTAATTTATGTGTGTGGGATTACTTTAGAGTCCAAGGAAATATCTCGCTGCTGATGTGGTTTTACAACAATGGGTGTAAATGATCTGCTTGAACATATCAGTCAAAGTTTTTTTCTGTTTTCACGCACAACTAAACCGCATCCTTCCGATGCTTTCCACTTTCTATAGAAAATGTAATTTGATAAAATTTTAGACGAAATACACCTTAGGATTGCGGGGCAGCAGTATTGGCTGTCTATGGATTTTTGAAGATGACAAATATAAAGAACTGATACTTCTGATTCCAGTGTATCACTTGCAGATCAGCATCCACTCAATATGTCTTGCCACGTGAAAGTTGAACACAAATAAATAATTGCAGAACAATGGATTTTTGGAAACTTCAGATCTGGGGAGGAAGGGAACAGCTTGAAATATGATTGCAGAAATGGAAGAATAGAGACTTATTCAAAATTTGTTCAATGAGCTCCATGTGCAGATAATTATGCCTTAACTTCTTCTGCCGTGCATTTTGTGACTTCTTTATCTAGTATTTGCATTTGTTTGCTTGAGTAGTTATACTGGTCTTCTTCTGCAGCTTTCTTCTTCTCATGGGTAGTACAGCAGTTGGATTGGGAGTTTTAGGTTTGGGAGTTTTAGGTTGGGGAGGTGGTAGAAATTTTGGTACATAGTGGTGATTCTGATAGAAAGAACAGTTAGTGATGGGGGAATATTGTGAATGGTACCCTTATTCGTTATTAGTGAAATACACATAAATTACTAACTAGACAACTCAAATTGACTGTGAAAAAGAGTATTCTTTATGGAAATGCTTTTCATGGTAAATGTTGTCTCAGGTAAGTTACTTGCAGCATTCCTGGCTGACCATTGAGGTTCATAATAGCTAAGCCTAATTAAGAGAACCATATTGCAACTCGTACGCATCATTTGATGTTGCATCTTGCATAATTGAATAGTCACCTAAAGTACCAGTGAATGTGGTAACTTGCGACCAATTTGATGGATTTGTGCTAACTTTCTCAATCCATCAAATCGTTTCCCTGGGCAGGAGGGTATGATGATTATTGTTGAAGTTTGCGCTAATATTCTTTACCTTATAAAAATTCTTCTGGTTTTTACCTATCCTTACGATCTTGTGTTTATTCCCTTCATTTTCTTGGTTATCTTCTTTTCAAGAATTCTTCTACTACTATTAATTCATTGGTCAGAACTTCTATTTACTTTTATTTTTGTCGTCTTCACCATTCTTTTTATTTAAAAACCTTGTGAGAAATTTTCATTACATGGAACAAATTATTAAATCATGGATCAAGGCCAGGAAAGATAGTGGTGTTGTAATTTGGGAACCTGAATATGTGTCTGTGTGTATAAGGATCTCATGGAAAAGTTGATTTTTTTAAAATTAGGTTTTCCTGCTTTAGCAAATGTAAACTCTTTTGAGAAACCTAAGTACTGAAGGGAATACCCTCATATGTTCATTTTCCTCATTTTTGTGGTTACAGGCAAGCCAACGCTGCCTTCTAATTTTGAAGAAACCACCTGGGCAACACTAAAATCAGCTATCAGTGCTATATTCTTGAAGCAGCCAGATCCCTGTGACCTGGAAAAGCTGTACCAGGTGTCTTTGATTAATCTCTTATGCATATTAAGATTATAAGTCTAATTCATTATGTTACTGACTTTATTCTTGATAGGCGGTAAATGATCTGTGTCTGCACAAAATGGGGGGGAATCTTTATCAACGAATTGAAAAGGAGTGCGAAGCACACATATCAGCTGCACTGCAATCTTTGGTTGGGCAGAGCGAGGATTTGGTTGTTTTCTTGTCCCTTGTTGAGAAGTGCTGGCAGGACTTTTGTGACCAGATGTTGATGATCCGTGGTATAGCTTTGTATCTTGATAGGACATATGTGAAACAAACTCCAAATGTGCGTTCACTGTGGGATATGGGCTTGCAGCTTTTTCGCAAACATCTTTCTCTAGCATCAGAGGTAGAACATAAAACGGTGTTCGGTCTCCTGAAAATGATTGAGAGTGAAAGGTAATTTTCAGTCTCTAGAGAACTTTTTGGTCATAACTGTTTGTGTAGTTCTATTTTCATTGACATATTGAGGACAATCAACTGAACAATCTCTAATCTGATTTGAATTGTCTGACAATCTAATTTTAAAGGTTCTTTAGAGGTTCTTTCGAAGGATGTCGATTTTCATGCTTTTGTTGTTTTGCTTCATAAATGGGTACGTGCAAATGATCTTCTCTTTGGCTGCTTGAATGGTGGTTATAATGTTTTAGTTCTCCACTTTTGGCCATTAAATTGTTGTCATATTTGTATCACGCATTCAACTAAGAAAAGTGGTTTTACTTTAAGCCATTCCATTAATTTTAGCTTTTAACTTGATGATCTCATCAGTTATAAGGCAATTTCATTTGGATTTTTTTTATTGCTGAATCTTCTCCTCTTCCTCCCTGGATCTCTGCCAAGAACAATGCTACCTTTGTTTTGTCAACACCATTGGTGCTCTCAGTGCAGCTACCAAAACCAATGCTGCCATTGATCCATTTCTTACAACCAGCTGCCTTCTCAAGGAGTTCCTTTCTTCACCTCTAGTCCATAAGGACCATAACACAAACATGAAGCAGACACTCATTATCTTTAGCTGTTATTCTTTAGGCTGATTGAATCTTCTGCTTCTTTGAGTCCCAGAAAAGAGGAGAGAATTTTTTTCGTAAAGAAAAAGTTAATGTGTTTTCTGCATTCCACGCTTAAGCCTGAATCTGCAAAGAATGCGTCCAGCTGGTTCCCTCTCAAATCTGAACTAGATCAGGGGAAAAAATGTTTATGGTATTGGATACATAAAGACCGGTAAGATTATGATGACAGGCATAAGATTGTTATTAAAAAAAAAAAAAAAAGAGCAAGTGAAAGCAAAAAGAAAAGGATGTTGCTGATGTCTTGGGCTGGCAATGTGTAAATGGGAGCAGACATAAATTGTTAATGCTCATTGAAATGGAAAAAATAAAATGGAAAAAGAAGATCATCGATGATTTTGTTTTCGTTAAAGTTTTTATTATATTACCAGAAATACCCTTAAACATGACACAGTTAATGGGAGTAACACCTGAAATCAACAGAATGGGCTAAGTTATATTGCTTTTAATACTTTAGCAGTGGTTCAGAAATGTAATAGTTTAGTGACGAAAGGTGGACCAGGTAATAGGTCATTCAGGCAATTTTCTCCTTTTAAGGGTTGGCCAAATTTTTATGTAGTTTTCCATCAGTTAAGAATGGAAAAGTGAAAAGCAAAAAAAGCCTGAGGGGCAGTTTTCATTTATTTATTTACTTTTTTTTTTTTTAAAAAAAAGAGTTTCAAAAGAACTTTTTTCTAGTGTAAGCATATCCATTTGATGCTCTTATTGTGTATGCCTGCGAATGACATAATAAGCTATTATGAGCAACAAATATCTTGGAACCAAATCGGTCATGTTCTACATATTTAGACTTCGGGTTACTGACAATAAACATATGACAAGCATGTTTCAGGATTGATTACTGTTCAGGAATTACATCTGATTTGTTTGTACATATGCATCCAGTGTACATCTTTCTGATTCATCATGTTTGTTTTAACATAATCTTGTTTTCTTTGACTTTTACATGAACTTATGAATTAAAGTTACTATTTTGTCATTAAATGGTTCATATAATCAGTATAATTTCTTTTGTTTGATATTTTTGAACTGTAAGATATTATCTTTCGGTTGTATGATGGTTTATATAATCGATATTGTCTCCCATGACATAAGAAAAAAAGAGGTTCAGATTTTCCGGTCAGGATTCTTCTGTTGATGAAAGTTTTTTGACAAATGAAAGTATGCCTTTGAGATGATTTGAGCTCTCAGTATGTCAGAATTTGCAACTATAAGAGGTTACTGTATTTTTTAAGTGTGGTACATGAAATTATCGAATGCCAGGGCACTTCCTGGTGGTTAGGCTAGCATTTTTTTTAGAACAGTTTCTTGGGCTTAGAACTTACCGAAAATCACAATGTCATTTGGCAAAATTTGCAGGCATAAAAGTACAAATAAAATCAGAACTGAAAGTGTAAGGGAGCTGCTGAAAATGAGAGATGAAGATGTTCAGATTAGCAATCTCTAGGAATCACTCCTACAAACCTTTAGACATCACATCCATGGCAAAATTGCATCAGACAACCTCAGAAAGGAACAAGTCTTGAGGATTTTATTGACAAACAAAAGCTGTCTTCTCTTTGTGGAGAAGTACAATATTTATACAATTCCTTCTGAAGCTATAATAGAAACAAGATACTTTTCGTAGTATTAAATCAGAAAGATTCTTATTCAAGTGTAAGGTAACTATTGAATACTATTTACCAAGCCAGAAAGTTTCCATAACCAGAAAATTCCTTCGACAAGCTAAATTTCTTAAATACACCTACACATTAAAACCAGAAAATCTTAGAAAGCAATAAGAAAAATAAATGATTAATGAAATAAACTCTGTAAAGACTGTTTTGGACTATGTAACTCCCAATTAAAGATCTTAATTTTGAAGGTGTGTTTAATTGAAGTTGGAGCAAACTTCTGGAACTCAATCTTGGATTTCCTGGAGGTTAGAGTTGACTAGTTGTGTAGCCTGTCTGTCTAACCTGGTTTGTATGTAACCGGGTTTTTCAAGCTATTAAGTGAACAATGAACTAAGATTTAGATCAAATGCACACTTGACCCACGCCTCCACATTGTTTGGGAAAATATATGCCTGATGCTCTTGAGCTATTCAGTGTTCAAATTGTTGTGAAGGCTATGTTGGCATATATTGTGTTGGAATTGCTACTGATGGAATTGTTATGACACTTGGATTTTCCCTATGGCCTTAATGCAATGGTATGTTACATGTTGGAATTACTAATGGGATTTTCACACGTGCATTTTCTTTTTGGCCTTAACGCAATGATATAGTTTCTTCCTTTGGTTGATCTTGACTTGTTTTAACAAGCCTAGAGCTTTCAGATGGGGAAATGACATTGGCCTATGATGTTTATTGTCATGATGAAATGGACCTCCACTGGGTATTTGAAATCTCAGTGACCTTCCCTCACGTGGTTTTTAGTTCCAAAGGCACCCTTTGAATCCAATAGCTAAGAGGATGCCATAATCATTATACGTGAGTGTTTTTTTTTTTTGTTTTGAAACTTTTCTCTGATACTACTGTTAGGATGGGCTATATGTATCGAAAATCAAATGGGAGGCGTTAGATTGGTGCAATTTACTTGTTACGTTTTGCCAATAATTGTTGTTGACTTGTTTCGTTAGTTCTACATAAATGATAGATGGACCAGATCGCTTTCCATTGACTAGTCTAGCATGATCAAACTAGTTTACTAAATAAATACCCCTTACTGATAGCTTCATTTAAACTAATTTTTCTTTTCCATATTTTTTTTTGTTTGCAAAGTATTTGGGCTGCCACTTATCTCCATGATTTACTTTTGGCCATCAAACAAATCTTTTATTTCAAATCACCTATAAAGCTTCTAAAAGTTTGGAAGTTTTGGCCATTCTCCAACTTAGCAGTCAAGTCTCATCTTTTCTTTGAAGTTTGGGGGAATTTTATTACACGCCAGAGAAAATATGGGAAAATAGAAAACACAATGAAACCATTGATACCTTTTTTTCACCTTTTCCTTTTAATTCTGCAAACAGAGTTATTCTAAGCCATACCCTATAGGCTCCCAGCACTTTGTCTCACCTTCTGGTCTCCCAATTCTCTCCAACTTACTCCAGCACAGGTAAATGGGTGAAGGAAAAATAGCAGAAAATCATGCTCTTTTGAGTGTTTTAGCATGAATTTGGTTGGTCTACTTTAAGCTCATAATTTGGTTCCTTATATTAACCACCTGTTTGGTTGTTACTTGGGAATGATAATGATAATCAGTATCAAAAGCCTCCTCAATTGCAATGGGTTTTTGGTATTCCTTTTCACTTGTTTGGTTTGTCTCTTCAATAAGAATCTATTTTGGTTTTTCTTCTTTTTTTCCACTTTTTTTATTTCTAAATATTTCTTTTCTTTTTTCTTTCACCATGTTTCCTTCTTCCTCAATGTCTCAGCATCCCATCTGCAAATAATCTCTGAAGAACCCAACAATCCCAATTTAAAATTCAATGCATATTAGAAAAGCCAACCTCCAATAAACAATCTCTAATCATTAGCCTTGAAAGTTTTTCAAATCTTGAACGGAATAGAACCACTGGTGATGAAACAAACGTTCACCACTAACAATTGAACCACTGACGCCGGCCTCTTCCTGAACCAGTTGGTCGCGCAGCTACCAGACTTGATTAAATGGGTTAAAAGAGAAGGTGGGTTTGTCCACAAGGCAGTGAAGATAGCACAACAACTAGATGGACTTGGCCTAATTGCAACTGAAGTAATCCCAAAAGGGTCTGACCTGATTGTTCTTCCAGAACATATCCCATTGAGGTTTGAGGCTTCTGAAGCTGATTTTGAAAAGGGGTCCTACTCTTCTTTGATTAAACTTGCTCAACATGTTCCTGGCTAGTGAATTTTGAATACAAGGAGTCAACTACTCTCTTGGAGAATTTGACAAGAGGAGCTTTGGGCTATGAGATTGGGTTTGAAGCTTTTGCAAGAAACATGGAGGAATAAGAGAGTCAACTGATGAGATGTGAGAGAGGAGAGATGGGAGAATGGAGAGGCGAGAGAGAAAAGAAAAAGAAAAGATATTACTTTGGAGCATTTTTTGGTGATAGTGGAGCAAAAGTGTCCAATTTGGTCTGGAATGGCAAACACACACTTTTAGGTCTTCCATTATCATAGATTGATTGTCATAGTAGTGTGCCAAATGCTGATAATGACTATCTTTAATTAGCATACCCATTGGGGACCCCCTATCCCCCTCCTCCCCCAACCAAACAGCTGGTATATAATCATGGTGAATGCTGACTTGGAGCTTGTAATTTGTTATTGCTTTGACAAGGACTTAATTTTTGTTCTTCATCTTTTCATGGTGTTAATGGACTGTTAGCGAGCATGACACGTGTAAGGTGTCTATTCATTGCCTTGGAACTATATTTTGGTGGTTAAATTTTAGTGGGAAAAAAGGATGAAGAAAGGAGGTCGGTGCATAATTTCAAGTGTGCAGTGAGAAGGAAGAGGTGGAAAAAGATTGAAAGGTGAGGAAAAGGATCTCTCTTCAAAGGGAGTGGGAGCTGGATATCTCAGCAGTGGATAGAAGAAAGAGTGACAAGAGAAGATTAAAGGGAAAAGGATTAAGGACAGCATTTTTCTTTTGGATTTTTCCTCTGTTGACTAATTCACCCCAACATTTTGCAGATGTGAATAAGTTGACAGCGAAATTGTGATGGCTTTTATAAACTTAGTGGGTATAAGACAAAATGGTTCAATGGTAAAAATAATAAATGGTGCTGGTTCGATAACCTTCTAGGTATTTTCCCTTTATCATAATGTTAGTCGTTTTTATATTTTTTGAGGAATAAGAAAGTTTTGTTTGCAAAATACGAATTATTTTGTGGAATCCAGGGTGTTGGGACACATTCAGCACAATCTGTTGAAATAAAAATAAATGAAAACATTAATTCCAAATGTCAACTCTGAATTTGAATTGGGAACATCTATTGAATGAAAAGAGAAAAACTATTGATAATAAGTAATGGATACTGTGCAAATGAAAAATAGAAGCGAGGGTGAGACAATGTTCTCTCTTGAATTTTACCATTTATGACAAAGCTTCTCAGTCATCTTTTTAACCATTTGGCAACCCCCCTTTTTTCTGGGTTGCAGATTAGGTGAAGCGGTTGATAGAACTCTCCTCAATCATCTTCTGAAGATGTTCACTGCATTGGGAATCTACTCTGAAAGCTTTGAGAAGCCTTTTCTGGATCGCACATCTGAGTTCTATGCTGCTGAAGGTGTTAAGTACATGCAGCAATCAGATGTTCCAGATTACTTGAAGCATGTGGAGGTCTACTTTCTGAAATCAGGCGTTAATTTTTTCCGTGACTCAATCATCTATTAGTTAACCATTATGTTCTGTAGTCTTGTTTCTCATGATTGCTTTATAATGTGCTAGTATCTATTTTCTTGCAGATAAGGTTGCATGAAGAACATGAAAGGTGTTTACTTTACCTGGACGGAAGTACAAGAAAGCCATTGGTGGCTACTGCAGAAAGACAGCTTCTTGAACGACATATTGCTGCAATTCTTGACAAAGTGTGCCACATCATTTTAAGTTCTGATTCCTGTGTTGCAGATGGTCTTTCTATGTTTTTGTTTACATCTTTGAACTGCTGTGCTTTCCAGGGTTTCACAATGCTGATGGATGGCCATCGCAACGAGGACCTTCAAAGGGTGTATACACTCTTCTCTAGGGTTATTGCCCTCGAGTCCTTGAGACAGGCCCTTAGCTCTTACATCCGAAGAACTGGGCAGGGCATTGTCATGGATGAGGAAAAAGACAAAGATATGGTATCCAGCCTACTAGAATTCAAGGCATCACTTGATACGATATGGGAGGAAAGCTTTTCTAAGAATGAGGCATTTAGCAATACCATCAAAGATGCATTCGAGCATCTGATTAATCTGCGGCAGGTATCATGGTTTCACCTAATGATTTTTCTTTCAGTTGTGATTATTTGCTGATAGCATATATGACTACCTGCTTCAAGGAAGTGCTGTTGGAAGTAAACTTGTAGGAGTACTAGACTGATGATAAAGAGAGTTAGTTTTCCCTTGAGTGCGTTTTGAAACAAAATGCATAGAAGTTGATTATATAGTGATGTAGGACAAGATATGGGTGATCTCATCTGCTAGATCTAGCAGAAGTGTGGCCTTTTTTTGAGCCGTGTATTGCAGGTAAACAGTAACATGGGATAATAGAGGGTGAAAGGATGGGAAGTTAGGGGAATTCTGAGAAAGAACAAACAGACTAATAAGCAAACAACTCATTTCTTTATTGATTAATCTCCACGTGTCTTGTAACAATAGAATGTATAAGCTATAAATTACCTAAAAGATAGAACCCTATGATGAATAGAATTTCTATTTAGTACACATGAGCAAAATTGTTGTAAATCTTTTCTAGAACTTCCGTATAACAACTGTAATCAAATAGCTAGATAGTACTCAATTGCAAATTTGTTGGAAATTTCTCACGAAAAATGTGAAAGACCAAAATACACCTCAGGACAAAAAATTCTGGGAAGTACCTAAACTAGGAGAACAAACATTCTACTAGGATTGCACTAAACAAAGACTCTTAATTGACATATTTGAACTACGAAATAGGCTACTAAAATTTGAAGGATTGCTAATTGAAAGTTCATATAATCTTCCATCTTAAATTTCCTTGAGCTGTTTGTTGACCATATCATTCTCTCATAGCTGGAAAGAAAAACTCGAGCTTGAGTATTGAACATTATATGATAAAGAACTCAAAGGTCTGATGTAAGTTGAAAGGACTGCTGCAATCCTAGATACCTCTCTTCCCATTTACTTGAGAGAGAAGCCGGTAAAGCTGTGCTTCGGAGGATGAACATTTTGCAACTCTTGAGGGACAAAGTCAATCTATGTTACTTAGACTTGCCACCTTACCCTGACATACCCATGTCGATATGATATGACATCGGTAAGAGTGTGGGACATTGGGTACAACACGGATGGTGTCACCAGAAGTGGAGGTAGGTGACCATTGCTGAGGGAGAGAAGAGAGAGTTCATCCGGAGAGAATGGCTTTAAAATGATCATAGGAAATGGTTGCCTGAAGAGAGATTAATTGTAGGGGAAGAAGTGTTGTTCGCTGCTTTTTCTGGAAGGTTCTAGAATAGAAGATGATGGGTTGATGGCTGGGAGGAGGTTGTATAGGGTTTTCTTATTTTACCAAAGCTATTTGCACACTAATTTCTCTGATCTTTAGTCAAATATAAAGCTCCCACAACTTTTTTATAGTACTTTAGTTTCTATCGATATAATTATATTATAACTCCTCACATCTATAAAATTGGGAAATAATCACATATTTTATCATCTTCCGATTGTCCTAATAAATTTACTTGTAATTTCATACATATACTGAATCCAAAGTGAATTAATTTAGCCAGGTTTGCAAATCATAAATTTCACAGCATAAAGAATCTGACAATTCGACACACCCCCTTATGTGTGACGCCCATCCCTGAGCTTGAGTGACGTAGCAGTCAATTTTTGGAACAAATAGATTGTTAGAGAACCCTTCTTGGCTTTGCTTGCAAACTTGCTGAATCTGTGATGCTTTGACCGCCTCTTTCACGTGTTCTGCTACAGCAAACTTGGCCTCATTGGCTGGAACAAGGTATTCTGCAGACTTGATTTTTGGGAACTTTCTTCGCAAGATAATTCTTGTCTGTGACCAACATAGGCGCTTCAAAATCTTTTAGAGCTACTTCTGTGTTTTCCTTGGAAACTCGTGAAACTTAACAGCCAATTTTGGAAAGTTCTGGTTAAACTCATTGTCAGAATCAGTAGCTCCAAATGCAGAATTCTCAGCTTTTACCACAGGATAGTTAACCAAATTGATGCTGTCTATGGTAGGTGTTTGTTGGATGATCAGAGGATAGTGATGGTGCTGTCTATGATAGCTGTTTGTTGGATTTTGACCTTTCTTGATTTGCTAGCAGCTTTATAACTCGATTTGACTAAATAAGATTACAAATCTGCCAAATTTTTTTGGGTAAGAGGTTCCTGAACAATTTGGGTTAATAGTTGAGTAAACCTTGCACTTAGTTGTCCTCTAACAAAGTGCTTTCAGTGAGACCATAAACTCTCCTAATAGCTTTTTCATGATGATAAGAAGGCAAATACTCTTCTATGAATAGCTCTCTCATTTCCTCAATTATAAATATATTGTCCGCATTGTATTTCATCAGTTCGACCTTACCAGTTTCACGTCACGAAATGGGGTTTTGTTTTAAGCTGTGAGGTTATGGTAGTTAAGTAATATTCCTGGTAAGCGAGCTATCTATAGTTATTCTAGGATGACCTATCAGGACATCCTAGGGAAAAAAATAGTGAGTTCCTTGAAATTAATCAGGACTTTTACTTTCTGCTAGTAACCATGTTTATTAATGAACAAGAATGTTTCCTCTCTTGATACCTAATTGATGTGGGACAAGATAGGCATGACAAAATGGCTGTGATTTCACCTATGAGGAAGAAAGAATCATGAGTCTGCGAACTATACGGATGAACAGGAATGTTTAGGGAAAAGAGGCCACAGAGAGAGAGAGAGAGAGAGAGTCCTGGTGAATCTTGTGGAAGGACAAAGTAGTGAGAAAACAACTTAATCCATTTTTTTATCAATCTCTACTTTTATAACAGTCAAATGAGCTAGGCTGGAATTGGATTATGGGGTTTATATTTGGTCCTGGACTTGGCTTCGCAACACCGGACCTAAAAGGCCCAATTGACAGGCCTAACCTGCCTCTTTTTCCCCTTATCTTTCTTTTCTAGTGGGGTTAATTCTGGTTCTTTAGATATTTGTATCATGTGCATTGTTAGTTTCATCAAAATTGGAATTGGAATCGGGGTTGGTGTGGGTTTTATATATCTATTTTTTATTGGACGCTATGTACCCTTATGATATTCTTGGAACCTGATGTCCTTTTGCTTTTAATCTTTAAAATCTCATCCTTAGAGAAGGCGATTGGCTGGAAAAATAATTTAGATGAATATTTACTTCATTGACATTGACACAGTGGATTGAAGGGTTAGACAATGTGCTTCGGAAATGTATTTTAGTAGTTAAAAATGTATATGACATGTGAAAAAAATAATGTTTTTACCTTTGCCTGCCCCCAGTGCCACAAATTATGACGTAGGCTCTGCTACTTGGGCATAGACCTTAAGCTAGCACCCCTCCAAAGTGCAATGGAAGTCACCGGACCTAGGCCATGGGCCTTCATGATCGCCCGTTGACCCAGTCCAAGTGTCTTTGTTCTAAAGTTTGTTTTAGTTTTGAATGGATAGAGGTTTGTAAACAAATTTCGAATCTTGAGGTCACCAATCTGGTGCAGAAAATTGAGAACAAATTTAGTTAGCAGCTTTTGAAGACCAGAAATTGATGAAGGAAAATCACACAGGTTGAAGGAGAAAGCTTCTACGATCGAAAGGAGCCCAAGAAGCTGAGACCAAGCTTAGGTCTTAGTGATTATGAAATCTGTCTTAGTGATTATGAAATCTGCTGGCTGCAGCAGTACATAAGATGGCTATTTATGGGGCTCTGAATATATTGCTGCTGTAAAGTGACAGAAAATGACTAAAATACACTTAACTGGTCACATGCTTAGGACATATGGATGAGCTAAACAAAATATCTCCTGAAGTTTCTGCAACTTTTAGCAGCACATAATATCTAACAATGGAACAACAACAACCGCCACCATAATAAATAAACGATGACTAAGGTCTAAGATTCTCCTGGATCACGATCCATTAACTGACTCAAGTGTTCTCAATTGTCACTAAGGAAATATGCATAAATTTTATTTGAAATGGTTCTTGTTTTCTGTTTTATGCATAACTATGAGTCACTTTCTCTTCTACTTAAATCCTTGTTTCCTTAAGAAAGTACTGGTTGTCTTGGTGATGTCCTAGAAAGATGTGTCTGGTGTTCATCTCATAGTTTCCAAGTTGAAGATTTAATTAGATTGAATTGTACTTACAGTTTTTCTTGTATTTTCTCTCATCTTTCTCCTTATGTGGGTGTGCCTTCTGCTAAGGGGCATTGGGGTGTTATGACTTTCACTTGTCTGACTGGGTTTCTCAAGTGGATATGTGGATACAAAGTCAAAGAGCTTTGTTTTTATCCTCGTTAGGTGAAAACCATGAGCTAATATATATTTTTAGAAATCCCACTAAACTTCTGGATTGCATCCTTCTGATGAAGTAATGAAGTAATGGCCTGTGATTGTGACCTTGTTAACTTCATGTCATGTGCTGATATTATGGTTTTTTGGCGTTTGATTAGAACCGACCTGCTGAGCTAATTGCCAAATTTTTGGACGAGAAGCTCCGCGCTGGGAATAAGGGTACTTCAGAGGAGGAACTGGAGGGTACACTTGATAAAGTTTTGGTTCTTTTCAGGTTCATACAGGTAAATATGAAATAGCAAGTAACAGAAACCAGGTGGAAAAACACCAACCTATTTGCACCAATTTCCTTTTTTCATTAATGTTTATCAATCATTGATGTACATCTTTTGCATTTTTTCTTTCTTAGGGTAAAGATGTATTTGAAGCATTCTATAAGAAAGATCTTGCCAAAAGGCTACTGTTGGGAAAAAGTGCATCCATTGATGCAGAGAAGTCCATGATTTCCAAGGTGAAGGCTTTGAAGTTTTTACAGTGTATTCAATATTTTGCTTTTGTGGCTACACTCATAGATTTCTGTCATTATTGCAGTTAAAGACCGAGTGTGGCAGCCAATTTACTAATAAACTTGAAGGAATGTTCAAGGTGTGTGCTAATTCAAATGTAACATTATGTTTTTCAAACATTTTTCTCCATCCAAAGTTATTAGATGCAGAATAAATAAATGCTAATCAATTTGGATTTTTCCATCTTTAGACTTAACTGGAAACTATTATTTTCTTTCATGTTTTAAAGTTCAAGTTTCAGCCTGGGATTTTACTCTCAAAAAAATGTCTGATTCACATGGCAATTGCAATAGGGTTAGGTAGGCACATAACTGATGTCACGTGTGGTCATTGGTAGTTATCCAACTGCACTAATAGAAGTTGTTCTTTTTTTTTCTGAAATGCAATTTTTCCCTTTTGTCCTCCTGACTTAACTGCCAAGGAAAATAAAAAGAAGAAGAAAGAGGAAAAGCAACTAAATGACATGGTTAAATGATAAGCATCATCCTGGATGGCAAGTTCAACTCCCAATATATTCTTCTAGTCTTTTCAATTACTTTTTTTTGCCTTGACAGTATCTTTGATGATAGAATTTGGATGATAAACATATAACACCAATCTATTTGAAATCCAAAAATATTATCCAGGACATTGAGTTATCGAAAGAAATAAATGAATCATTCAAGCAATCATCCCAAGCTCGGACAAAACTCCCATCTGGAATTGAGATGAGTGTCCATGTCTTAACAACAGGGTATGTAGTGAATTGTGCACTATACAGCATTTCAATTTGAGCTCACGTTTTTTGTTATGGTTTAAATTTTAAGCTTGTGAAATTCATCTTTCTTTGATGGGCTTCAGATACTGGCCAACATATCCACCAATGGATGTTCGGCTTCCCCATGAACTCAATGTGTATCAGGTATGTCACAGCTCATGACTGCAATTTCTTTATTAGCACTGTTATTAGTTATTTACAATAATATTTTGTCTTTATGATGGTTTCTACAGGATATTTTCAAGGAATTTTATTTAAGCAAGTACAGTGGGAGAAGATTGATGTGGCAAAACTCATTGGGGCATTGTGTGCTGAAAGCAGAATTCCCAAAAGGTAAAAAGGAGCTGGCAGTTTCCCTATTTCAGGTTGGTTTCATTTGAATATTTGTATCTAATGTTATAGTTTTGTCCATTCTGTTTAGCTGATACTCTGGGGATTAACAGATATTTATATATTTTTGGTTTATGTGCTCCATCCTGCAGACTGTTGTTTTAATGCTGTTTAATGATGCCGAGAAGCTTAGCTTTCAAGACATCAAGGAATCCACTGGCATTGAGGACAGAGAGCTAAGGAGGACTCTTCAATCACTTGCATGTGGAAAAGTTCGTGTTCTTCAGAAGGTGTGCAATTGTCACAGGATTTATTCATTCTTTGTTGGTACTGAGTTCTTTAAATAATTGAAAGCATTTTCAGCACCACATTTACTAAAAGAACTAAGCTTCCTGACAGATTCCTAAAGGTAGAGAAGTAGAAGATGATGATTCCTTCATGTTCAATGATCAATTTACTGCTCCTCTATACCGTATAAAGGTACATCTGGTTTATATTGTTGATGAAAATTACTGATGATCTGTTGTCTAATAGATGTGACAAATGCAATGCTGTCACGGTTGGGACCCTTATTCGGTGCAACCGGTCTTTGATCAAGGGGTGAGACCCTTACCTATTGAAGTTAGTTAGTAAAAAACCCATAACTCAGAGAAATATCATAATAGAAGAGAAATTCACAGAAGGCTGGAAAATAGTACGCCCGGTTCATCAGGTTCTACCACTGCAGGGCCCAATCATAGTCAAAAGAAGAGTTTGATCCTGGCTCAGAAGGAATGCTAGCTATATGCTTAACACATGCAAGTCGAACGTTGTTTTTGCTTGAAGCTAAATTTTGGGATGAGTATCAAGTAGTATAAAGTGGGACACTGCTAGTAGGGGATACTTATTGTCAGCTTAAAGCTTAATCTTGTTTAGAATTTGCAGAATATTACAATTATGGGCGCTCATGTAGCAACTTGAAGCCATGCTTTGTTAAACACATACAGGTGAATGCAATCCAGATGAAGGAAACAGTAGAGGAGAACACAAGCACCACTGAAAGGGTGTTTCAGGACCGTCAATATCAGGTCTACGATTTTCATGTGTCCTAAGCTTTTCTTTTAGATTTTGATGGAGGAGTTTTTATCATCCTATATATTCCCATGATCGGAACATTGAAAAAGTAGATGGTGCTTGCAGGTTGATGCAGCTATTGTCCGGATAATGAAAACCAGAAAAGTGTTGAGTCATACTCTCTTGATAACTGAACTTTTTCAACAGGTAAAGAATCTTTAATTGCCATTTTCCATGTTGATATCTGGCTTCAGTATTTTCAACTAACGTGTGTGCTTCAAAGCTATTTAGTTTCTCTTCCGGAAAACTGGTAAGGATACCAATAATCTATACCAGTTTATTCGGGAAACCACTTTTTCCACCGTTGCTTCATAAGAAAGCATATTGGCTGCAAACTAGCCCTTTTTGCCAAATGCAATAACCATTTCGATTGTTTCTTCTGAGTGTTTTTGGAAAATATTACTGTAGCACTTATTGGAGAGATCGTATGTAAGATCAAAGGTAGTTGAAAAACATGAGAAAGTAAAACATTTAGTCTTTTAAGTAAGTGTTTATAAATTTTTCTTGGCAAAAATGAAGTATCAACTGATTCTTAACGTGGAAAGTATGTTTTAATGGCACAGCTCAAGTTTCCAATAAAACCAGCTGATTTGAAGAAAAGGATTGAAAGCCTCATAGACAGGGAGTACCTCGAGCGCGACAAGAATAACCCTCAAATATACAACTATCTGGCATAAAAAACTACAGAATGTTTAAAGTTTTTCATTGTAAATTACATGGGGAAGCTTGCAGTTTCCAATGCTAGGCTGCAAGATCATGACTGCAATGTCAGATTGTGTACAGTAATTCGTAGATGTTATTTTTGTTGTGCTGAGCACTGCAACTGTAAAGAAGGATACACTGTTACTATGTTTCCTTTTTTTTTTTTTTTTGTCATTTCCAATATCGATTTGCAAGGATACATTATATGATTGGATCTTGTGGGTTACGTTTTGGAAGAAAGCGAGCCTCAGGTTTCATATTCTAAGAGAGGTTTTTGGACATAGTGCTAATAAATTATCCTTGCAGCTTCTCATATAGCTAATAATTGTGCTTTTGGTCACACACATAAGTGCGTGTTCAAGCTGGGGAAAGTCTACAAGAACACAGTTGGAGGAATTGATATTTGCTAAATTTTTCCTGTAAAAAGAGTGAAACGAATATTGTTGCCCAAGACGGATATTGTAAAGAACACAGTTGGAAGGTATTAGTCATTCAAATGATGCTACTGCCTCGAGACGTTATTGATTCGAAGCATGCTACAAAATCCACTAGGGAAAAATCAAAGGAAAACGAAGGTGAAAAAATTAAGGAGTTGGGAATGTAGGTCCCCAATTATGTAGGTGTTTTATATCTTTAGATTTAGGTTAGTGTAAAAAGCACGATCAAGACCTATATATGATTCAAGGTGTAATATTCGTGTTTTTTACTTTTCTTGCAATTTTGGAAACATTGAAATGTAGCACGGGCAATGGAGCCTTGGGAGTAAAATTAGAGCAACAACGGAAACTAGAGAAATGGACAAATGAAGAAAAAATACAAAAAAGGGAGAAAGAAGGTATAGGAATATTTGTTTATGTTGTAAGAAAAAAAGTGAGAACAATCTCACACTAAAGCTAAGAATCATATCCTTCAATAACCTACCACTACTAGATGTAATGTGTTTTCTCTAGAGCTGATAAATGTCATATGAGTATAAATTAATGCATTTCTACAGAATAATTCTTGTTAAGTCCATCATCACATGTTTTCTACCTCAACTATATAGTATTCCCTTCTTACCCTCTTGTTTGTTATTTGTCTTATCATCAATATTACCTCACTACCTCCTCTATGTTTTATAACTTGGAGTTGACCGATCGATTCGATCGATTGAACCAAAAATCGACTAGGTTTGCAGTCTAAGTCTACTTAAAAAATCAGCTCAATATAAACTCTATTAAATCCCGTCAAAACTCAATTGAATTAGGAATTGGTAAAAATCGATTTTATTGATGTATTTTGTTCAAAATTGATTTCTTTTTTTTGTTTCCTAAAATTCTCTTCATCTATAACAAACTTAATTCGTATTTCCAACAAACAAAGATTTGAAGTTCACAAGAGAAAAGTTCGAAGCAAATGGCAAGAATGGAAGAAAAAGAATATATATATATATATATATATATATATATATATCTGGGTTTTGAAATCTAAACTGTTCATTGATCTGAAAAAACTACTAGTTAAAAGGTTGCCAGTTAAAATGTTGGGTTAGCCGTAATTGCACTTAACGTCACAAGTACTTGGTCAATACAACTAATAACTCTCACACATTAAAACTATGCAAATAGATGTAGAAAATTTACTCCATTTTAAAAATAATAATGTCAATCTACATTCTAATATTTTTAAGTATTGCGTTTTTGAGCTTCAAAAGTTTCTTGCGTTGAACAAAAGGTAAAAGAAATATACAAAACATAATTTCCTATATTATTATGTTACATTCTAAATTTAAAAGTAATTATAGGAAGAGGAATTTGTAAAATAGGTATGAAAAATTAATAAAAGACAATAACAAAGAAATAGAATCCGTTATGGGAAAGAAATGTAATTATGAGAAAAAGAGAGAGAAATAGAGAGTAGTTGGACAAAGCAATAAATGTAATTTTCACGTTCATGCATTGTACTTGGTGAGGATTAATTAGGCATGTCACCTTTATGAGATTAGTTAATCAATAGTGAAAATTTTGGGATTGAATTAGAGTAATAAACCAGTCAATTCATTAAAAACCATTTTGGTTCAACGATTCAATTTTATGAATTTTCTAGATCAAGTGATATTGAGTTGGTGTCTTTTTTTTTTTTTTTTTACCTCTACTGGGTTTAAGGGCTTGCTTAGACAAAAAAGTAAACTGGTCCACTAGTCAATCAATTCGATAGTCTAGCTCGAGTTGAGTTTTACAACATTCTCTATGGCTATTGTCATCTTCAAAAAGATCTATGAATGTAAAATAAAAAATAGAAGAAAAGAAGGAAAACAATGAAAAAATTAGAAACTAAAAAAAAAGGAGAAGGGAAGAAAGCAAACGGCAAAAAGGAGATGAATGTTGGAGAAGGCGATATAAGACAAGGGATTGCCTTTTATGATTAACACTTTCTAATATTTTTGTTTTGACTCCTAATGTGTTGAAGAACTATAATTGCAATTTCTCTATGCAACTATACCATCATAAATGCACCTCAATTGTGTTGAATACTTGTCCTTTCAAAAAAATTTAGTCTCATAAATGTGCATTGGAACTTTAGAAACATTAACAATTAATTTTAAAATTGATTGTTATGTTTTACATAAAATTCCTTTTAAATGATTGATATTCATTTGTCACTCGGAAAGTTTGCAATTTGGTTATCTTTTACAAATTTGATGGGCAAGTGATATGAGGGTGAAACAAAAATGACATCACCGAATTCGACCAATTGACCTCTGATCTTTGAGTTTGGTCGAGTCACTATACAATCCGAGTGTCAAACATATTCTCATCTTCCAATTTTCTTGTCCCCATCCCTTTCTCTGCCATGCAAGTTATAACTCTTATTCTCATATTTTCTCTTCACCCATCACTTATTTCGTCATGTGTGGTTACCTCGCTTATTTGGTCATGTGTGGTTACCTAACTTCTTTTGTTGCACCCTTTTTCTACTTCCCTTCCCTATGGGTTTTCTCTCTTGGTCTTTTCCCTTGAACGCATGGTGATTTATATTGGTAGTGGTACAATGGTGATGGTGTTTTGGGTGGTTTTTGGTGATGGTGGTAACGGTAGCCATGGTGATTATGGTGAGCCCATGTGAATCAGAGAAAAGAAAGGAAGCATAAGGTGCGACAAATAAAAATACTACAACATTAGTGGCATCGCCTTTTTTTTCCCTCTTTGGGGTGTGACATATAACTAGAAATTGGTGTTGGGTTTTGGTTATCTAAAATTTGCACAATAAAGAAGAGGACCATAAAGTGCAACACAGCAAGGGCTATACTAACTAGCATTATATGCTAAAGTGTAAAAAAATGCAGATCCACCTTTTCTCTTAAAAAAGAAAAATTATCTTTTTCTTGAGAATATGAAAGTCCTGTGGCAACTAATCATAAATCAATCGAGTGCCCACATTTTTCTTGCTAGGAGAAACATTGTATGTACTTCCTTTTCTCTGGTGTCAGAGTTAGCCCTTCGTTCTCGTTGGTGGAGGAGCAAGGAGAGCCACACCTTTGTTGTTATTGGTTGAGTGGAAGCTAAGAGAGGTAAGAAAGGAAATCTTTGTACTCATGGCTTCTTTATCTTCTAATGTTCTTGCTACTAAACCTAGAACTCTCTCTTTCCGTCGATCTAATTTAGATAGGCTAGGCTACTTGTCTGAAGTTACTATCGAACCTGAACAGATAAATCCTACCTCCCTACCTCTTAAAAATCCTTATTCCACTTTTGTTAAAATTTCTTATTCTCTTCTTCATACTATTAGTCCTTAAGAACCCTCCTCGGAGGAGTCCTTGGCACCAGAATCTTCAGAATCCTTATCTAGCGAATTTGTAGATGTAGTTCCAAACTTAGAACTAGCTCCAACAATCCACATGGTGAGAACTACTGATGAAACTATCATAGATCTCGAGCCTGATGAAGAAGAAGTTATTGAACCATCCCATTCATCGGGAAAGAGCAAAATAGGCACTCAAGCCTTTCATGATTGATGATATTCCTCCAACAAAATAGGCCAGGCGCTTTCAAGAGTTTCAAGCCTGGATTGTCTACTAAGAAATTAGTCAAGGAAAGTAACTATGAAATTCTCTCTAAATTCATTGCTAGACTTACTGGTACTCTCAAAGATTGGTGGACAACTCTAGGAGAAACAAACAAGATGCATTTTCTCACCCAGCAGGATTTCTCAATAGTCCTTGGTATTCTTCATATGGTTTTCCTTGGAGATGTTACAGCAGATAAAGAGGCTAAGAGAAAAGGGTTCTTCTACATGAAATGCCATTCCTACAATTGTAAAAATTTGGATAAACATTTCAAAAGAATGATCCAGTTATTCTATACCTTTGGTGCAGAAGTAAGTCTGAAGCAAGCTTTCTTGAGCTCGTTGCCTGAGCCTCTTACAAATGAGCAGAGCTTTATATTCATCACAAATATGGATCTATCTTAGGATGAACTGCTAGACAAATTCACCAAGTTGCCTTCCATGCTTTGGACGATATGTGTCATAAGCGACACATTGTGTGCCAATATCTCAAAGGAGATCGTTGTTTGGATCAAGCATGTAAGCGACCTGACCTTGAAATCAAAGGAAGATGCATTTCTTGTAGATCCTCAAATGGAGATTCAATAGAGTAAAGGTCTATCCATCCACTCAATGCCAGTCAAACGGAAATGGAGATATTTTCAAAGGAGAAAGACTTGTTACAGCGGCTACAAACATAAGACTGACAAATGCATTTGTCACAAGAAGAGGCATTTTGCCAAAATTTCCCTCAGAACAAGAAAGGAGTTCATCTCATCTTTGATATCTAGCAATAGACTGAAATTCTTATGCATCCTGAAGACGGACCCTCAGATTGGATGGTCTTGGCATTAAATGTCCCGGATGATGATTCAAAGCTGTGTTATCATATCTCTTTGGATATTCCAGCACAAGGTGCTGCACTCCCAATCATGAAGTAGCCTCAGATAGTGGTTCATGTTCTTCCATCCAAATATGACAAACCAATCCCAGTCATTGCTTTTTTTGACACAGAAACTGCTATGTCAATGATGAACTCGGATATCGTTCCTGAAGAACTTTGGGAGTATGAAAAACATCTATTTTACACTGCTGATGGAAAGATCTTTGATACAAAGCTAATCACTAAATAGTCCGTTATTGTCCAAATCCTTCTAGATTGCATAGTCCAGACAAAGATCATTGCTTCTGATTTAATTAGTAAAGACATTCTTGTTGGATTTGATCTCTAATAGCAATCAAAGAGATTCCATATTCTTCCTAACTGGATAAAGTCCAAGAAGTTCTTCAAGTCATTTATTGAAGTCCCCAGAATCCATCTGCAATAGTCACTTGAACAAATTGAGAATTTTCGCAAGTTCATCATGGAACAATGTTGTGCGAATTCTCATGTTGAGTTCCTCCAAAAGTTTTCCAATCCATTATGGAAGAATTCGGATTTCTTCATTTGACTTCCTTTCAAGAAGAATGAGGATATCAATCCTACAAAGGCCAGCCATTCTAGAATGAATCCTAAACACTTATAGATGGTAGAACTAGAATGCCATGAGCTGCTACTCTCAGACTTGATCAAGAAATCAGACTCCTAATGGCTTGCGAGGCATTCCATGTCAACAAGTGATCCGAGGAGTTTGCCTAAATAGTCCAAGGTTTCGGCGTCATGCTTTTCGAAAAGAAAATGGTCTTAGCTCTCTTTCCTCGGCATGGACTTTTCTAGTGAATCCTTTAGCCTAGAAGCCCATATTGGTCAGGAACCACTCAAATTTCCAGATGACAATCTCACCCTTATGCAAATCTAACAATTTCTTGGAATTGTTAACTATGTCCGAGATTTTGTCCCTCATGTAGCCAAGCTCATCAGCCTTTTGGCCAAAATGCTAAAAAAGAATGCACCTCCATGGGGATCATCTCAAACAAAAGCAGTCCAATAGCTCAAGGCCCAACTACAGGATCTTTCTACACTCCACATGCTAGACAAGGGAAAACTGATCCTATAGACTGATGCAAGCGATAGATATTGGGGCATAATCCTCTTAGAAGACATGGATGGAGACCGAAAACTATGTGGGTATGCAAGTGGAAAGTTCAAGGAATCGGAGTAACATTATCATTCTACTTTCACGGAAGCGGTCAAATATGGAATTAAATGGTTCTCAGTTTACTTGATCGGCCACTCTTTCTTAGCAAAAATGGACATGAGGTGGTTTTCCAATATGCTTCAATTTAGATAGAAGACTATTCTGCACCTACAAATCCTTTGATGGGCCATGTGGTTTTCACAATATTCTTTTGTTGTCAAGCACATCAAAGAAAAATTCAATATGGTAACAGATTTCTTCTTGAGACCTGATCAAGTCAACCCACAAATCATGATGTTTATCTAGCATCATCTTCTATTCCACTAGAGTACCCTTCGAAGTTTCTATCCTTAAGCATTCCCTAGAAGTAGTCAGACTTTATAGAGCAACAGATTTTCCATGAACTTGAAATCTTTAGAAATTATGGTGAATCTATCTTGAATTATTGGGGTGTCCATCCAAACTACCCTTTCTCCTAGATCTTCGTTTGCTAGCCCAAGGATTTTCTTCAGCCATTGCTATGGTGTTTTTGGTACCATGCCACCAATTCTACATCCTTATGGAGTTTCACTACCCGTTGTTTAGGAAGGGGCTCTTTCACAATTTGGTCAAGTTCTTGACCTAGTTCAAGCCTTTTTCTTACTGGAACCAACTTTTTACCAAGCACTCAGACTATATGATCGCCCATTTATACTGGCTACTTCACTATCAAGATTTAGAAGTACAAGCACTACAATCATTTTTGATGTACCACCATTTCTCTTACATCATCCAAGTTATAGAAATAGAATACTCAGAAGCTCAACGCCATCTTTTCCAAGAAAATAAAGTTATTCTCTAGAAATTTGGCCAAGAAGTCATAGTTCGTGGAACTACAAATTCAATCATGTACATTGGGATCAAGTGCAAAGGGCCAAGGGTGATTATGCAGACCAGATATGCCATGCCATGCAGGACTCTCAAGATCCCTATGATCTTGGTCCTTTCACCCTAATGATACTGACATGTCACAATCTAATTGATCACCACCTAGAACAGTGGTCCAAATTAGACCAGACAGACAGAAGTAGCAGCATATAGCCAAAATCAAAAGAAGACTCAAAGACATCATGAAAAAGTGATGTCATGGATGATGTAATATAGTAGCTGATGTCATGTATGATGTAATAAGATGCTGGGTCATAGTCAAGATAGTTTGAATATTGACAAATGTCTTGCTGAACCATCAAGAGGGTTGACAAGTGTCTTACTGAGTCATCGGCAAATTTTACATGTGTCATACTGAGTCAGTAGTATGAGTGATAAGTCATTGTCTGGTTAGTGTATTAGTCCGACACGTGTCCTACTGAGTTATTAGCATGTATGATGAATCACGAACCTAGCTAGACATGTGGCATGTAGTTAAGATATTGAGTCATCAAGTGATATGGTGAGTCATCATATCTAGAAGTCAGGGCTTATGTAATTCTATCCTCCACTCTCCCTACAAAAGAGGATGGAACCTATGCTTGTAATCAAGATTAGGCTTCGTTAAGATTAGTGTAACGCCCCCACTTCTCCCTAAGGCAAACCAAAGGGTATCCCTAGTAGGCGTTCTAACCTCCAAGTCATAGGGTAACTTAATTGGTTTCAAATCTATTCCACTCATGAAATTAGGATTTACAAAAGAATGAGTCGCACTCGGATCAATTAAAATCTTAGCTAAATGGTGGAAGACAGGAGCCGTACCTTCAACCACCTCAGTCGCATCGGATATCTGTTGATGATCCAGTGCATAAACCTTAGCCGGTACCTTAGGTCGACTTCCTCCAGCACTGGTCTGCTTAGAGATTGACTTTTCTGGTTTTTGAGTGTTCCCTCCTATCTTCATTTTACTTGGACAGTTCGCAAGTTGGTGTTCGGTACTATCACAAGCCAAACACTTTCCAGACTTTCCCCAACAATCATTCACAGAGTAATTGGGTTTACCATAGTACCCACAAGTAACTTGAGGGGTCACTGCTGAACCACTAGAAGGCTCTCCCTTAACTTGAACCGGTCCACTACGACCTTTTCTGGATAAAGCTCCCCTTGAAGCTCCAGCAGTCCGTATTCCTCCCATTCCTCTTCCCGTTTTGGAAGGCTGTGCATTCTTACTAGCCTGTCCAGAAGTGTGGCTAGAAAAGTTCCGTTTCCTATTGTGAAAGTTCCTCACTTGCATTCTCACACTCTCAGCCCTTTGCGCTTTCTTTAAAGCCTCAGTAAATGTAGAAATTTGGACTGCGGCCAATCCCTCCTGGATTTCCGCATTAAGCCCCTGTACGAACCGTCTTATCCTCTTCCGTTCATTGATCACCAATTCAGGAGCATACTTAGAAAGTTTAGTAAACTTCCCCTCATACTCTGCTACACTAAGGGTCCCTTGTTTCAATTTGATAAACTCATCCTCCCTCTTTTCTTGGATTAAGAGAGGAAGAAACTTTACATTAAATTCCCTTGTGAAATTCTCCGAAGTACAAGGGGTTTGGGCTCTTTCCTACTTTCCCCTTATTACATCCCACCAAGCTAGAGCCAATCTCTCAAATTGGAATGCAGCAAAATTCACTCGCCTATCCTCGGTATAGTCTAAGGCAGCGAATATATTAGTCATCCTTTCCAACCAGTTCTCCGCTACCTCAGGATCAGGTTCACTAATAAACTTAGGCGGATTAAACTTCAAGAACCTCTCCAAGACTCTATCCTCTCCTCTATCTTGTCCCCCAGGTTGGTTAAGTGGTCCAGAACCTTGTCTTTCAGCCAAGCGTTCTAGGATATCAGTCATCATATTAATGGCAGTAGCCACTTGATTACCCTCAATATTTTCTTGTCCCTGGGTCGGTCCAGTTGTTGATCCCTGGTCATTCACATGAGGTTGGGCCTGTCTAGTCCCTCGCCCACGGCCTTGACCACTCCTTCGTCCTTGTGTCTAGTGCAAGAAATAAATCAATTATGTAAAAAAAGTCGAAAACAAGAACCAATCAAGAAAATATTGGAAATACAATAATTTACATTCATTAGCATGTCAAGATCTATACAATTAACAAGTCATGGGGAAAATCACAAAAAATATAGCACACAGGTGCCACAAGAGTACTTTCAGTCATATAAGACTAAAGCAAAATCAAGTGCCTCAAAGTACGCCATACAATTATGCAAAATACAATGGTTTCAGCACTCGCATTACCCCAGCTAATCTTAACTGTACCAGTCAAAAGGTCAATCGCTCTAGACCTAGTCCAAAGTAGGACTACCAAGGGGAACCTCCTCCTCAGGATCCTCCTCAGGGTCCTCCTCCTCCTGAACTGGGCTCTGAGCAATATCCATCATCCTATCTATCATCATGGTAGTATCAGCCAGGATCCCGGAAGCCCGATCACGGATCTCCTCTCCTACTCTAGCAAGTCAGGCCCTAGCCCTCTGAAGCTTCTCGCTAGTAACCGTAGCAGTAGCCATCTTGCCCTCCAGCACCTCTTCGAGCTCAGCGATCCTCTCACCCTGAGCAACCATCTGTCTAAACTCGTCTACCTCTTCCTGTAAATTCCGATTGGCATTCACCAATTGACGACATTTGTCGTCCAAAGCAAGTACGAGGTGGTTCGGGTAGGCAAAGGTTACCCTACACGAGCATCGAGGGTATCTAGTAGCAGGTGAGTAACGCACACGAGCTCCCCCATCAAGAGCTCGGAAGTAAATAGGTCTAGGAGGCTCTATGTGACCATTAGCATGGCCATTCCCATTAGTTGCGGGGGTACCATTTCCATTTTTCATCCCTGCAAAACAATTCACCTTTTGGGTTAGAAACTTAGTCACTAATATGCTCGGATATCACTTAAGGCAGGACTAAGTCGTTCTATCTCGGATCTTAAATGTAAGGTTTCTAGTATAACTCCCAAAGAGGTCTCTAATCTAGCACTCTGATACCAACTGTGACGCTCCCACTTCTCCCTAAGGCGAACCAAAGGGTATTCGCGGAACGCCTGCCCAGTTCTCGCCAGGACTCACTCACTCGTATCTCAAGAAAAAACTAAGAACGTACATCCAACAAAAATGAATAACACATCCACTTATTATACATTGATACTCAAATCCAGATACAAAGCTTCTACACACCAAAATACTCCAAAGTGTTTACAAATCGAGTACAATCCACCCTAGTCGGGTACTTGCGCGAGTACATATTCAAAATTCAAAACAACTAGGCTATGCTAGTCTGTACATGTCTCATGCCTCGCTCGTACCCCCTGTAAGGAAAACAAATGGCGTGGAATGAGTTAAAAGCCCAGTGAGATTCCAAATAACAAATTGACCATTTTGAAAGTACGAATATCAATGTAGCAAGTTAATGGCATCAAAAGTTCATAAGAGTGAATAATAATACTTCAAGTAGCAAATCTCAAAGTGAGCGAGTGTAAAAGTTTTTCAAAAGAAACAATAATCCAATAAACAATAATCATTCCAAAGTATAAGGATACGGATGGCTCTCAGGAGCCAAATTCCCATCGCATCACCAGAGCTTGATCAAGTAATAGTTGACACTCCGTCAACCTTCAAGTAAGTAACCAATCCAGTAGAGCACCACTTACACTACTCTCCGTCCACCATTCACACCCCCTACTGGGCCCAAAATCCTCAATAAACACGAGTGGTAATACTCGAGTATACCGATTAGTTGAGGAAATATCACTCCACTTGACATAACTAACGACCTATGGTTCGTTATCTAATCGACCAAGCCCTTGCCGGCTCGACTCGATTAACTAGCCAGTGGGGTTTAGGGTCCCCAAAAGTTGATGAGATAACACTCCAATCGACTGAATTAAAATAAAAGTACGGAGACGGGAATGACAGGCACCTCCCACTCAGATTGAGTGTGGTACATATTGCCGCTCCGCACTTTCAACTCAAGTACAAGTATATCAAGTTAATTGCAACAATAAACAAGTATAGATCATGTTAGGGCAAGTGCCATAAAGTACACTCTTACCCAATCAACAAATCTCATATCAATTATGTACAAGTATTGTGAACAAGTGTCCAGGTCAACCAGGTATTTGGAAGCACTCACCCAAAATGCGGTGCCTTTACGAGTTACGTTCGGGTATTACTGTGACAGCCCCACCTCACCCTAAGGCGAATCAAAGGGTTCAGCGGACCGCCTGTCCAGCTCTCGCCAGGACTACGGAGTCGAGTCACACAAATCCGATATTACGCGAGATAGGACCCAAAAGAAATGAACGATTGAAGACCGCCAAGCTTAAACATGGAAAAAATGCTTTCATATATACATGTCGCTAGGTTTACAATTCAAATGGAACCAGTGAAACGAAATACATTTAGAGTTTGCTCATTCTCGAGGAGCTATACAAAAGAACAAAAGATTTTCTAACTAGCTCAACTCGCTTCTCAAAATCATGATTTCCAAAAGAGGTTCCTGTAAGGAAAACAAAGGTAACAGAAAGGGGGTGAGCTTACGCCCAATGAGGTACCAAACATGTAGCAAAAAAAATCAGGCATTTCACGTTATACAAATCAGATACACATGCTCGCTATAAAGTAAGACAGGTAAACACAAGAACTCAAATAGGAAGGATACAGGTGGCTCTCAGGAGCCAGCTTTCCAGCGCAGTACTTGATCCAAGCCGGTTGACTCTCCGTCAACGTATATAGAACCAACACGTCCGTAGACCCCACTTTACACCAAATTCCGTCCACCAAACACCCCTTTACCGGGCCCGCTCACCTCATCAGAAACAGAAATGGTAATACTCGAGTATACCGGAATCAAGGGTCTCAATACCCAAAGATCCCAAACCAGACTACCGTGGTTCCTTATCTAATCGTCCAGGCCCTTGCCGGCCCGACTCGAATAACTTAGCCACAGGATTTGAGCTCATTGGTCACAGAAAGGTCGTTGGTTACAAGTTTCCAAACGACGTCCGAACAGATACAGATACAGATACAGATATCAGATACAGATACAGATTCAGATTGACACCAAAATTGGCATAGGAACAGACAAGAGAACGAGTGTGATAAAGTACACTCTCGTCTCAAACAAATTAAACAGATTGCAGAGCAGAAATCAAGTTAAACAACAATGGAGGGGAGTGGTACACTCACCGGTTCAAGTACAGATACCTCAAAAGTTTTCACTTCGGATTGGCTTTAATCGCCAAGAAACCCTAAAATAATCAAAGTTAACCAATTGAAGGTTTCACATCTAGAATCGAGTAAACAAAATGCACATGTGAGGCTCGACTACTAGTCGTATGCCTCGCCAAATAATTACTAATGCAAGGGTACAAAACATGATTTTTGGGAACAAAAAGGTAACATGAAGACCTAGGTTCAACAACCCAAAAGCCCTTCATTTCTATCACAAGCCAATTCAAACTTAAAGGAACCAATCGGCCTAGAAAAATTGGACAGCACTTCTCCTAAATTTCTTACTTTTCCAGCCATCACGGCTTCATTATTTTCCTCAATCAACTCCCAAAGTCATACTCAATATACATTCATCACCACAGCCATTCAATAGGCTCAAGGTTATCCAAGTACAAAAGTTAGTTAGGAAAATGACCGGAAATAAAAGTCAAGCCCTAGAATATTCCAATAAGCACAAGAAGACTCGATTACAAGTCATAAACCAATGCCAACACGATCACAATAGGGTTCCATAAGCATATATAAGCATTAGAGGAAACCAGAAAAATCCGGAAATGGAATTAGCTTTAGCCCTGAAAAAACAGTTTTTGACCTCATTTTGCGGTAATGGCACCAATTTCACTACAATTATTGGATGAGGGTGCAAGACCCACCATTTCGAAGCTAAAAGACAGGGCTACAACATCAAAGAAGGTCACTCAACCCAGTTTTGAGTGAAAACAGGTAAAAAATGCAAGATACTACATCAAAACGTAAAATAGATTCACCAAAACGCATTCTAGCGGAAACATCATAACTCAGGCTCTCCAAGTCCAAATCCAGAAATTCCAAAACCAGCTGAAAGCTAAGAAACAGGGTTAAATTTCATCAGAAGGCCTCAACAACCAATTCGGAAGCAATTCCAGCCAAAACAACCAATTACAGGCGCAGTAAAGGCTGAGGATGCTGATTCTCCTAGGGCCAAAAGATCCTAGGGCCAATTACAGCCAAAACAACCAATCAGGGATGAGGATGCTGATTCTCCTAGGGCCAAAAGATCCTCCAAACATTTCAAAAAGGGAGCAGTAATGGCTCAAACTTCACAGCCTTCTGCTCAGCCTGAATCCGGACAAGGGACTACATCTCAACCGCCCTCCCAATCAACCACTGTCTTCCTATTCTTTGATGATGCTGCCAAAGAAAAACACTCCTGGATAACCCAAAAAGGTTTCATTCCTTAACGCACTATAAATCCCTCTGAATTTCGCAAGATAGGTTTAGAGTCCATTCTGCGTCTCTTTGAATTCCAGAAATGGACACATATCATTTCCATGCCTAACGTTTATTACCCTGAAATGCTATATCAATTCTTTGCCAATCTTAGGAAAGACACTAACCACACTGAAATTATGTCCAGGGTAAATGGGGTAGATTTAGTGTTTGATCCTGAGATTGTGAATGCTGTTTTAAATACTGTTATTGAACCAGGATAAAAAAGTAAAATTGCCAATTTCTTTTCTTATGAAGAGCATCCCACTGCTGATAATCACTTTGACAGTGCTAAGATGTTGTCCTATTTTCAAAAGAAGTTTTCTGCCCCTGCTGATGCAAAACTAAATGACCTTGCTCCTGTGAATCTCATTGCTTTCTCAATCATTTCAAATTTGCTTGTGCCTACCGATGGTCATAGGACAGATGCCAATAAAATGGAGCTGTATCTTTTTTATTGTTTTCGAGAAAAAATTCGCATTGACTTTGGCTTTGTCATGTGCAAGTTTTTACTTCGCTTTACCACTGATTCTCGTAGAAAATTGTCTTATGAAAAATTTCTTCAGAAGATTTTTGAGTTTTTCAAAGTACCCATCCTTGGTGTTTGTCCCAAAGAAACGTTTTCTTCTGCCTTTACTAAGGCTTGTTTTGAGCGTAAGAATCTTGTCTTTAGGGATAATTTGTGGGCTTATAAGGGGGCCACGTCTAATGAACCGAGATCTAAGGCTGCACATGATTCCCTTCACACTCCATCACTGACTTCTATTCATCCTAGGAAGACTGTGTGACGGCCCCACTTCCCCCTAAGGCGAACCAAAGGGTTCGGCGGACCTCCTGCCCAACTCTCGCCGCCATCTGAGAGTTTGGGAAAGCTAGAAAAGAAGGGGAGCATATAGTGGTGGCGAAAAAAAATCTGGTGACAGCTGAGAGAGGTTTTAGAGAGATAGAGGAAAGCAGAAAAGAACTGAGGAAAAGAGTTACGGGCCGGCTGAGGAAGGAAAAGGGAACCAAGAGAGAAAGAGCAAAGGGAAACCGAGAGGAACCGACAAAATAACAAAGGAGTGAGTTGAGCGACTGAGTCATCATCATCGTTTTCCATTGGCGTTCCTTTGAAGATCCGGCAGAACCATCTGAGCCTTCTTCTTAATCATCCCACGCCTCATCTCGTGTTTTAAGGTAAGATCCTTATCTTTTACGGCCAAAGCTGTTTTCTTTAGTTGTTATTTGCTCCCATTTGCTGTCTACTAGTTCTGTTTTTGCTTCCATGACTAGTTGATGGTTCTCCGCTGATAAAGTTATGATATTCGGAGTTTTATGTGATGAATCAGTAGGTCTCATTTGAATTATACTGCATGGTTGTGTTTTAGTCGAACAAAAATTGCAGAAAGTTTGCAGCTTTGATTGTTCTGTGCTTAGAATCTTTTAGCATGTCTAAATCTAGAGTTTGGGCTTTGTTTGGACTAGGTTTTGAGAGACAGAAACCCAGGAATTTTTTGGGGCTGGTTCCTTTCATTTCGCTGTCTTTCATGTCGGATTAATGCTTGGCATGTGTTTGTTATGGATGATCACTGAAGACTCAAAGTTTTCATAAATTACCGAAGTTTTCTTTAGTTGTGGGAAGAAAAAAAAAAGCCTCCAGTTTTGCATGCTCTGTATCCAGAATCTCTTAAGTGTGTGTGAATGTAAATAAAGCATTGTTGTTCATGCCCTGTTCTTTTAGAGTTGGAGAAAACTGAAGCTCTTAGTTCATCTGAAGTCAGTGTTTCGTGCGTTGTTGATTTGACGTATCATGAACGTTTACCGCAAGTTTTTCTTGGCATCTTTGCTGCGTTTTTCGTGGTCAAATTACATTGCTGCATTGGATAGTAATAGGAAGAATGTTGGAGGAATTTGTTGCCTAGTTTCAGATGGCTTTTGGTTGAGTTTTATATGTGAGAATTTGCTGCAACAAGTTCGAAAATGTTCGACTTGTTGCATCGATGTTTGTAGACTGATTTTCTGGAATAGCTAAAATTGTGTTTTGGTTGGATTTCTTCCATTGGGTCTGTTTGTTGTCTAAGTCTTTGTTGTGCCGCAAGCTTGCTGCCGAACCCTTTTGCATAAAGTTTCTGTTTCCAGATTTGCATGCCCGATTCTGGGGATCAGATTGGGTTGGGTCGAAGTTTTGCAGCAAGTGTTCATATCATTTTGTGATGTTTTATCTTTCTCCTCTCCCTGTCCCAAGTTTGTGCCTTTGGGATCTTGCATTTCGGTTGCTCTACCTGAATCCATCTAGGTTGAATAAGGGAGATGCTGCAATAGAAAGTTACAGAAGTTCTTCTCACATTATTTTTGCATGAAGCTGCATTAGTTTTTCACATTCTTGCTTCCTGTAACAGCTCCCAAATTGAGTTTCGTCGCTTTGTTTGCACAATTCAATCTTGTGCCAATGATGATTGCCACTTTCTGATTTGTCCACGAGCTGTAATTTGTAGCAGAAACTCACATAAGCAAAGAAAACTTTCACCTGGCCGAATGTCTTGATGCATGCATGGAAACATTATTAAATTTGGTTTTTTAACCCCCTAAGCTTTCCTTTATCTTGCTATGGCCCAAATATTTCAGAAAAAAAATTAATCAAATTGACCCCTCAAACTTTTATAATTCTTTCAATTGGGTCCTTGTCTGCTTTAAACCTTTGAATATAGGTTGTTTAGTCTATTTGGGTGCTTTAAGTGCTTCAATTTCGTGTTATTTTCATTCCATGTAATTAATTGGTAATTAAAGTGGTGCCTTAACCCTTTTATTATTTGGAGGGAAAATAAGTAATTTCACTTCATTAAGGCCTCAACTCAAGGGAGGTACACTCTATCCCTTATTTTGACTTTATTTGATCCTATGTGCCCTTATGGGACTTTACGTGCTTAATTGCATGCCTTTTGAATGTTTTTATTTTATTTATTTATTCACTTTACTTGTTTTAATTTTAGTTCAAATTTGATTATTTGAAAGGCATCAAAATGCCAAAATGTAATAGTTAGATATTTATTTTATTACTTTATTTCTTCCCCCTAGATTGTAGTAGGGCCTCCCTAATGTAATAGTTAGGGCTTTATCTGCTTTATTTTGCTTTGTGTGATATGCATACCGCTTTCTTAGGGCCCTGCATCTAGATATCATGATTATGTGTTATGCGTTTTATGTGATATTATGTGTTTACCTGCTTT
This sequence comes from Coffea arabica, assembly GCF_036785885.1. Classification (NCBI taxonomy): domain Eukaryota; kingdom Viridiplantae; phylum Streptophyta; class Magnoliopsida; order Gentianales; family Rubiaceae; genus Coffea; species Coffea arabica. Next base: position 13,075,679 of record NC_092326.1, read on the forward strand.
ATTATGCTTTATATTATTTGTTTAGTTGTAATCAATGTGTGACGTCACCATACTAGTCCAACGCTAGTTGTGATCCATTTTTCGATACCACACTAGTCCAACGCTAGTTGTGGTTCCCTTGTCCGATTTCTCATTAGTCCAATGCTAGTGAGGAAGTAGAAATATGGGCTAGTCCAATGCTAGACCCTTAGGGACCGTCCACGCGTTAGATCATGATTGTGTGATAAAATCACTTCATCTCATGCATATTTTTCACTTTCTAGGGTCTTTTATCATTTTCTTCATGTTCCCCTTATACGTATATCCCTTATCCCTAATTTCCCTATATACATCCCTATGTGTGATACATACCATTAGACTTGCATTTCATTTAAGAATTAGAATTAGGGTAGTGCATTTGCCTGATTAGATAGGAAAATAACCCCTTGGATATGGGATATGGACGAGTTTGGCTTTTCTAGCCTTAGCACGCTCGTATTCCCTCTATTAAAAGGGAAAATTGAGTCACGAACATTAGTCCCCTGTACCCGACATGATGCATTCCTTTAGAACATGTATATTTGTATAGTTATGATATTTTTATTATTTTCCTTTTTTTAGAGTCTCATATTTTGGCATTATTCGTGACCTCTTCGAAGAGTCTTCTTTGGGCGTCACAATTAATGTAATTGGTACCAAGTAAACTTCGAAGATACATTTTGACCCCCCGATTCCCTCTTAGGTCTAGGGTTTGTTTTCATATAGTACATCCAAATGTGATAAATCTTTAGGTTAAAATAAGAAAATCTTTGACTAAATCACGCAACTAGCCTTGGATAGGTTGAAAGGGTGCCCTGGATTCTTATCCCTGCCTTCCCTTTCTTCAAATGTGACTCCCGAATCTTTTTCTCTGATTTTGATAGATTTGGAGTCGTTTAAAAAGGGTTTTTCTACTTTTTCTTTAAAAATTCATTTTTTAGGTGACTTGATACACCTTAACTCTATACCAAGTGGCGACTTCGATTTTTCATTCAAAAAACCCTTTTTAAACTATATTTTGGGCCAAATCGTCGCATTTTCAAGTCCCATTTAGACCCATGTTTTTCTTTATTTTCAAAAAAACCAAAAACTCATTTTTCAACAAAAAATTAATCAAAAATTCATTTTCTTAAAAACAATTGATTTTCATTTTATTAAAAAATGGGGCGCGATAGTTGGTGACTCCACTGGGGACTTAGAGAGTCCGAGCAAATTTGGTTTAGCCAATCTTTTTCTTCTTTTAACCTTTTCATATATCGCATTTGGATGTTTATGGTTGCATTTTTCCTTTTTAGGATTTTTACATTTCACGCGTATCAACTCACTCCCTCACCAATTTGCATACGATTGATTTGATAGATGGATGGTTTATTTATGTGATCCCGTGCTTTGCATTGCATTTGGGTGGGGGGTTTTTTCCTAGAGCCTCGCGTTGGTTCTCGATCCCTCCCCTCCAAATGAACACTAGCATACGTGCATACGCTTTTTTTTTATCCCTCATTTATTTTTCTTTTAGTGGCTTGTCACGTCACTCCACCCTATTAGGATTTTAGGCGATCCACTTGGACATGTAACCGCGACACGATGTGTGCGTAGCATGATCCGAGGGGTCACTCAATCTTCCTCTTTAAGCTTTGGGTTGATAACCTTTAGCTTTTAGTCGAAGGTTGAGGATTTTTGATAGATTCACTCATGATATGTAGCCGTGACACGATATGTGCATAGCAGTGTCTGGGGAATCGCTCAAGCCACCGACAAGGAACCTTGGGATTGATGACCTTTGGTTTCCAAGTCTGAAGGCTCGAGGACCTAAAACCTATCGAGTCTAGATGCATTAGTGAGCCATTACCTCATGCATCCATGATAGTTTACCTAGGGTAGAGTCTGCCTTACCCTACTTGGGACACTATTCACGAGGGAAGGGATCCAACCCCTCTATTCCTTTTATTACTTTATATTGCTTCGCTACAAAGGTGTTATGTGTATTTGTCTGATTGAACTAACTTTTCTTGGTTTTTGACTCCATTGCATTCATAAGCCCTAGAAAATAAGACCCCTGACATGGTACTCTTTAGGAGCCTACCCTATTTGATGTGACACGTTTAAATTCAATGCTTCGTATTTGCAACATAAATACATTTCATTCTAGGCTCACCCCGGCATACAAAAAGGGGTTCCTTTAGGACACGTTGTGAGGACTCGCAAAAACTATTATTTTGTGCCTAATTTATGGCTTAATAAATTATTTAATTGGATTTTATTTCCAAGGAATATTTTCTAGTCTTATTAGACCTAAATACATGGTAATATAACTTCGTTATATTTTTAAAATGATTCGTTTCGAAAATTAATTTCCTAGAGCGCGTTTAGTAAAAATAGTGAATAGTACTTGGAGATTTTATCCGCGTATTAGCACAATAAGCTTGGAATATTGGAGACTTGTACCATGGTCCTAAAATAGGTAATTTTAAGCATAAATATTCAAGTGATAGTTAGTAGTGCAATCGTTATAAGAATTTTTCGAAAGTTTCGCGTTATAGCGGTAAAATGGGCGGTACGCGTTTTCACACGCGCGACTTTATTTGAGGAACTTTAGACCCTTGTTTCGAGACAATTAAGAGTGAATAATATCTATATTAACATGAGTGCATTAGAGGTTTAGTGCACTAGTGAACCAAACGCGCGAGAAATCAAGTCCAAACGCACCCTAAATTACACTATTTCGAGTTGACTTTGAGGTGCATTTTGCACCACACAAAGAATCTTCCTTTGGAAGCCAATTGCATCAGCACTCTCTCTCTCTCTTCACCTCACTTGGCCGAACAACAAGAAGGAGAAGAGCTCTCCATTGTCTTCATTTTTCATCTTCAATCCATGCACCAAAATCCACCCAAATCACACCAAACTTGGAGATCTCTTAGCAAACCACTTGGAGACTACATTTAGCTAACAAAAGGCTGCATCTTCACGGTTTCTTGGAGCTTCAAGAGGGCCGAAATTTTCTGGTCTTGCACACCTAAGGAAGAGGTAATGATCAACCCATGAATTCTTGTCTTTTGGAGGTTATATAGCAAGATTAAGCTCATGCATGCACTTAGTTACTTGTTTATGGTGTAAAAATGTGATTGTGGGCTCTTGGAATTCCCACACTTGGGTTGTTGTTGCTGATGTGATGATTAATGGTGATTATATTGTTGGTTTAGTGATTATAATGATGCATTAGTGATGGGTAATTAGTGGAAACTTCATTGGGTGTAAGAAGCTAAACTTTCCGATTTTGCCCCTGCTATGTTCGGCCATTTCCAGGCCAAATTTTAATGGTTTAATGGCTTGGATTGGATGTTTATAGGATGTATTTGATGTGTGAAAAATTTCATTGGAAAATATTGGGGTTTGATGGAGCAAATGAATTTTTGTTCGAAACCAGCAAATCTGGAAAACTGATTCGCGTATGCTCTGACCAGCAGTAGTAATTTGGCCATAACTCTGTCCTCGGATGTCGAAATCATGTGCCGTCGGTGGCGTTTGAAACTAGACATTCCTAGCTTTAATTTGGTATATAATTCACGTTCTGATTCCTTGTGAGCAAGCCGAACCAAATGTTTTAAGTTCGCTGTCCTGTTGCTCTGTTCATCTGGAATGAAGTGTTCAGGCAGCAACTTGATGCCTAAATTTGAACCAGATGGGTGCCGAATTTGGAAATGATTTCTTCTGTGATATTTTAACTCTATGAATGTATTTTCCAACGGCGTAAGCCATGCTCGATTTCGAGCTATAATGACTGAGTTGTGACTGAATCAAGTGAACTGCTCTGTTTTGGAAAACCCTAATGTTGGGACTGGTTTGGAACCAAATCTTGGAATGAACTTGTTAGTTGATGTTTTAGTATTAAACACTTACCAAAGATATTATGGGTGTATCTTAGACCCTTATTTCACAAATGAACCATGGTTGGATAACTTTCTTGGTTAGACGATTGCAAATTGGGAAATGCAAGTCAAAGGCAGTTTGCCTTAGGATTTTCTTGAACTTCGGTTGGCTCATTAACTACCTTACCGAAGGTATTTTTCCCCGAAATTCGATAGAGAGATACCTTCCATATAGTATTGAAACACTGCCAATTTTGGTGCCAATTCAAGTTCGTTTCGATACCTAATTAAAATTCCAAAGTTGGGGGTTCAAATCTGGAAATTCTTCTCCAGTCTTGAATTTGCTCAACTTCGGGCTACCGTATCTCGGTGCTCGAAACTCCGATTCTTGATCCGCTTGTTTTTTCATACACTTCACTTGCAACACTAATTGAGCTGAAAATTTCAGAGGCCGGTTTGCAACGTACGAATCGTGCCGAATTTTCAAAGTTGGCCAAAAACCAACTTCGTTCTGCCATGAAAACCGACCCTGCATCTTCAAGCTCATTTTCGACCACTTTTCACTTTGATTCATGGAAAAGTGTCTTCTAGAAACTTATAGTACTCTCTAAGAGGTTTCCAACGGTATAAAGTTTTCCAATTTTCGACTTATACCGAGCGAGTTACGATTTTTCAAAGATTTATCATAAAACTGGAAAATTTTCCAATTCCAAGAAAATAGAGTTTTTCAAAAAACTCTTTATTCTTTTATATTCTTAAACGTTTTGCTTACGATTTTCATGATAAAAAACTCAAATAATATTATACCTAATAAAAGGCAAGTTGAACCTCGATTTACGTGTAATTGAGGTTCCTTTTTGCAAAATAATTCTTAGATTGTACTAGTGTACAATCTTTCTTGATAAGTGGGTTAATTGTGTGATTATCCACTACTAATTTGCCAGGCACACAAGGAGACCTTCAAGAGGATCTCACCGTGGACACTTGAACTTCCGGAAAATAATTCTTGTTGAATAGCTCGGTGAGTGTCAAGTGTGTGAATTTTGATACTTGTTTAATTGTGGTATTTGTTGAAAGTTTAAAAATTAAGGGCGGGTGTGTACTTTATCGCACTCGTTCTAATTTCAAATGAATGAATGGAATGTCTTGAATGAATGAATGAAATGAAATGTTATGTCATGAATGCTTGTGTCGTTGGAGTGAACCTCCTCGACTTTCAAATGAATGGGGGACGCCCAAACTCATAGGCCGTCCTTAGACTCGAGCCAGCAATGGGCTTGGTCGGGGATTCGAACGAGCCATGAGATTATAAGCTCGACCTAATAAGAGGTCTTGCTTGGCATACTTGTAGAGTATCGCCCAATAATAGACTTGTGGGCCCTTGAGGTGTACGGTGGACGGAGGGAAGTAAGTGGTGATCTACGGAAATGGAAATACCGACCCGGTTGACAGGAGGGTCAATGCGGGAAGGTATACGAATGACAACGGCAGATCGAGTGGAACTTAGCTCCTGAGAGCTACTATATCCTTGAATTGTTTCTGATTACTTTTCCTGTTTGAATAATTGATTATTGAAAAGACATGGTTTTATTTATTAAATTTGGGTTTGTATTTGACTAAGTGCTTGCATGTGTGTTCTTGGCCTCACGAGCGTTAGCTCACCCTATAGTTTTGTTTTCCTTAACAGGACCGACTCTTGGAGAAATATGGAGAAACCATCCGTTGTAATTTTGTTAAGACTCCTGTTATATATTTTGACTAGGCCCTGGTTTGGGTTGTACTTTTGGAAATTGTAAACTTGAAAGATTTGGGCCCTGATGTGTACTTTGAATTTAAGTCGTTGCATGATTTACCGATGTACTGGTTATACATTAAGTGACTTCTCAAGCTTGAACGCTTCCGCATTATTGTATTCATATTGTTCTCATCGAAGAGATTAGTTCGGTTTGAAATTGAATGGAATTGCTTGAGTCCTGGCGTGAGCTGGGCAGGCGTCCGCGGATACCCTTTGGTCCGCCTTAGGGAGATGTGGGGCGTCACACACGTTTCATTGGTGTACTGCATATTTACTCGCTTTGATAAAATGGCATCATGCATCCACCTTAGAAGGGAATGCCATTTAGGGAATCCCGTGTTAGAATAAACCACCTCGTGTCTCGAATACTTAATCCAAGGAGACTTGCACGTTTACATTTTGTACCATCCAAAGGGGTAGTGCACAAAATAAGGTAGGATCCGATCATTTTCATAGAGCGATCTTTGGAATGTGAGCGTCTAATAATCACTTTTTGGCCATTTTATCAAAATTGGTAAAAATTCTTTGCGTAAAGGACATTAATTTGAAGAAATTCACAAATGATTCCTCATTGTTGAGACGATAAATATAGAGGCAAAATCTTGATTTTAGGAGGCTCATAGACTAAGCATTGCAATGATTTTTTGAAACTACCAATAGGTAGATAATTCAATCGATTTTTGAATAAACCATCAATTTCATCCAATCCATTTTGTCAATTCATTCAATTTTAGAGCAATCTAATCATTTTTGATTAAATCATTAACTCCATTTCATTCATTTTGCCAGTTCACTCATTTGTAGGGCAATTCGGTCAATTTTGAATAAATCATCATTTCACTTGATCTGTTTGATCAATTAATTTCATTCAATTCATTTGATTAGTTTATTCATTTTTAGGGTTATCCATTCAATTTTGAATAAATAATCCAATTTCATTCAATGCATTTGACCATTTTACCTTTTTTAAGGTAATCTAGTCAACTTTAAATAAATCATCAATTTCATCCTATCCTCTTGACCCGCTTATTCCTTTTTAGGGTTTAAGTCTAAGGTTCACTGAATAAATTTGTTGAGACATTGCAATCCTTTCAAGAGCAGGCTCTTTTACACATCATTTTATGTGTCGATCAAAGCAAGCAATCCATTCGGATTTCGTCCTCATTTTTAGGGCAAATGTCTCTTTCACTCCAATTGGCCAAATTTTTTCAAATTATTTTTCATGCTAAAATCAATCAGTGAATTGGATTTCATCAGGTATAGTATAGTGCCTACCCCAGAGGATTGCATTTTCATGCTAGGCTTACCATTGGCATTAAAAGGGTCCTCTAATAGGACATGCATCCGAATTACTTTAATTTTTACTAACTCCTGTCTTTTTCTTTTCCTTTTTCTTTTCTTTTTGACAACAGTCAATCAAGAAGGGCATCTAATAAGGGTTTTCCTACATTCTCAGGTAGTAATTACAAATATAGCTACCCGAAAAAGCCCCCATTATCACCCGATCATGTAGCCGAGCTTCAAGAGATAGTGTAAACATGAGTACCCATCCAGAATCATCTGATAGGCCCGCAACCACATCACCGACTGACTTGGCAAATCTGGGAGCTCAACTGAGCGAAGTTCTAAACCGATTTAATGAGCTAAGCGTTGAAATGACAGCCCAACGGCACGTAATAGATCAACTGGTAGCCAGTGGTGCTAGCGGTGAACAACATGAGCCCTTACCCCCTGGCCAATCTGAATCTCAACCCATATTTTTACCTTATATTCAAACCTTTGTTACTTCACACGTTATAAATCCACCTGAAGAAGCCTTTCCCTATCCCACTCACGGCCTACCACCTACTTATGCACCTAACATCCAAATTAACCCTTCTCATGCCCAAATTCCCCAAAGTTATCCGCCAATTGCTATGAGCATGCCATTCGAACCTCAGGGACACCCCATTATTACTCTACCACTGAGCCATTTACCCTAGATACCGCCGCCCAAGGAAAAGCTGAAGTTGGGGAATCATCCGCGCCAGTGGATAAAAACTTGCTAAAGAGATTGGATCGATTTGAAGAGTTCATAAGGAAAAACCAAGGTTTGAACAAGCAAGGAGGTTTGGACTACAACGAGCTGTGCCTGTTTCCGAATATGCAATTGCCAATGGGTTTCAAAGCACCCAAATTTGGCAAGTACGGTGGAACTGGCAATCCCAAAACACACCTTCGGATGTTTGCAAACAAGCTAGGGAAGCCGATAGATGATGAGAATCTACCTGTGCGCTTATTTCCCGAGAGTCTAGAAGGCGATGCGTTGGATTGGTATTCCAATTTGAAGCCTGAGGATATGAGATCTTGGATGGATTTGTCAATTGCTTTTATGAGGCAGTACGAATACAATTGCGAGCTTGCTCCAACGAGGGCCACACTTGAGGGGACTAAAAGAAAACCATCTGAGGACCACAAGACGTATGCGAAGAGATGGAGGAAATTGGCCGCCAAAGTGGAGCCTCCCATGACTAAAAATGAGATTGTTCGCATGTTCATCAAAGCTCATGACCTACCCTATTTTGAAGAATTTTTCGCATGATCGGATGTTCCTTCACATAAATTGTTAATAAATTAGAAGAGTATGATGAGTTCGTGAGAACAGGAAAGATTGTTAATGTATCAGCTTTGAAATCACAAGTGGAAGCAATGCAAAATCAAGGCAGTAGTAACAAGAAATCCCAATTCAAGAAGAAAGAGGACGACACTTCATTTGTATGGAACCAAGGCCCTGCTTTCCGACCTAGATATCAACAGAACCCCACCTACTCACCCCATTACTCGTACCAATCACACCTTCGACCTATTTATCATACTATTAACCACCCTCGACCCCGACTAAATTACCCAAACACACCCACTACACTATTTCATATTTCTCCACCTAACTTTCAAACTAGACCTCGCCCTCCTTATCATCCAAGACCCACTTTACCCGTTAACCAGAACTACAACTATCAACAAACTGTTGGCACCCAAGACCCGGCCCGATATAGAACTTTTACTAATCTAGGTCGGCCCTTTGATCAACTATATGAGCAGCTCAAGGCCGCGGGAAAAATTGGCACAATACCTCCTAAAGTCTATACTAAAGGAGTTCTCCCTGGTTATGATCCTCAATCTTTTTGTGCCTATCATTCTGGAGCTCCTGGACATTCTACTGCCAATTGTTCGGTACTTAAACATAAAATCCAAGACATGATTGAGGCCGGAGACATAATTTTGAGAGGGAGAGAAGAACAAGGACCAAGTGTTAGCAAAAACCCTTTTCCTGCGCACAAAGATACTGTAGGGGCTATTACTACTGATGAAGAGTTTGAAAAGTCTGTCAAATACACTGTGAGGGAGAATGGAGTAATCCAGAAGCCTTTTGTACTCGAAAAAGCTATCTAAAATTGGATTGCAAATCACATTCCCTCCCGAAGAGAATTTTGGTAAATCTAGGGGATTGCCTTTGATTATGAATTATGGGAGAAATCATTTGCATTGTTCATCTTTTGCATTTTCGTTTTGTAAATAGTTTTAACTCAAATGTATTTTCAATACAAATCTTATGTTAAATAGCGTGTCTTTTGTTATGACGTTTTGTCCTTCCTTTGAAATTTAAAATATACAGTTTTATATATACTGTATTACTTACCCATTCTTTTCAGATGGCCAAGAATAAAATCCTCTGATCCTTTGGATATCACTGTTCCGAAATTTGATATTTCATGAATGTGAATTTGGATTTCAAAATGAGGGGAATAGCGAAGAGACATCAAAGAATGTTTCAAAGGAACACAAATGGTATAAAGAGAAACTCAAGCTGGAGTGGGATCACGATTTCAGTGGTCACTTGATAAGAAGCATCTGAATGCCATTTGTCATTGTCAGTGCTATCAAAAAAGAATGGCCCAAAGAAATAAAGCATTGAGGTAGCTTTTGTCGGTATGAGATAAAGCCAAAAGAAGAGTTCACCGCGAATGGGCAAGGTTCTTTTATTATCAAGAAGGTGTTGCATGGCAGAGTACTAGTTGTCGCAGAAGTGGAATGGACAAATTTTCCTCAACCGATCAATTCGGATATGTGTAAGAAATTCTTCATCTGATAAATGAAAGTTTCCTTTCAAGGGTTAATGCAAAGAATGGAATGAAAGTCAGGCATTCTTCCTTTCCCATTGAGACATTTTATCCTTAGTTATCCCTTTTGAGCCTTCAGGATAAATTATTTCATTTGACAACCCCTGAAGATCGCAAACCCCACACTTGGGCAAATGTAGTTTTGAAAAAGAAAAGAAAAACCCCATACTGGGGCAAATTCAATATTCGAAGGAAAGCCGAAAGAAAAGGAAATGAATAAAAGAAAACCTCAATTAAAAATAAACTGGGGCAAATAGTGAATATTTCAAAAGATGAATGGAATGACAGAAGAAAGGAAGGAAAATGAAAGAACAAAGAATCTCAGTTGAAAATAGACTGGGGCAAGTTTGGGTTTAACCCTAAAATAGGGTTGATGCAACAATGCGATTTCAGGTCATTTAAACCACTTTCAGAAATCCGTTTTCAAGTCTTGACCTTTTTCTTAACACGTCACCAGACCCCATTACAAAAGCCAAAAAGTCCTGGCTTTCATTCTTGGCTTCACCTCTTTTAAGGAAATTTTCTAAATCACATGGCAAATGATGTCAATACGCCTTCACTCATTTTGTAAGAGAAGGGTTGTCGCACTGATGCCATTATTTCTTAAAACACATTTGTTGAGTTGATAAAGGCTATTGGCAAGATTTGTTCATCAGGTGAAAATCCGAAAAGGGCACCTTTGAAAAGGAAAGGAAAAAAGAGAAGAAGAAAAGAAAAGAAAGAAAAGAAAAGCAAAAAGAATGAAAAATGGAAAAAAAAATAAAAAAAAAACAAAAAGTGGGAGTAACCTTAGTGAAAACCTGAAAGGGCGCTAAGGTAGAGTTTCATGAGGAAAAGTGAAGTTGGAATTAGAAAGCTGGTGATTCCGTTCATTTGGGATTCCTCCTCGCATTGTGGTTTTTCTGTTGCCGACATTGAACTCCGGGCGGATGATATCTAAAGGGTCAAGCGTGGCATTTTGTTTGAAGTCGGAATACTTTGATTTCTCAAGCGTAAATTGTCGAATTTAAAGATTCATTTCTTTAAAATTAATTTTCTTTCAATAAAAATAAATGATTGTTTTCATGTTATAGAAATTTTCATCATTTGTTGTGTAAATAGAATATTCTTTCATGAGTTTCATAGTCTTATTTATCTCATTGGGTTCATCAGATGGCAATCCCCCTGATTTATTGAAAATCCCTGGATACCAAGGGCCTTATTAGCATTGGAAGTCAATGGAATTTGATCAGATCACAGAGCAAAGTTGAGTTTTCGAAGTATCAAGGGTAAAACATCAAAGTACTCATGTTTACACATTTCTTGAAGGAGGAATTGATCGGATGGTAGTGGCATTATTTGTTTATTTCTTTTGCAGGTCCATGCTCGTTTCAAATAACGAAACTGGGGCAAATTTTAAACTGTGAGATGTCGTCCAAGAATTGAATATTCATGGTTTGAGTTGAGAAAAGGGACTGAATCAAAGTTTTGAGGAAAAGCAATAACACCATAAAGCAGATCGAAAGATCGGTGACACAATAATTGAAATTGGGGCAAATCATATTTTGAAAAGATTCTCCCGAATATCAAAAATTCAAAAAAAAAATCATCATCATCAATCAAAAAATCATCAAAAAAAATCAAATAAAAAATCAAATCAAGTTTAAATTTTTATTTCTTGGAAAATTAAGTTTAATTTCTTTTTTGGCGAAATTTCAACGTCCACCGCGCACCCTTCTATCCCCATCTTGACAATCACATTTAATTTTTGATTAAATGAACGGCAGGACCGGGTTTAATCCCGCTGACCGTTTATATCATGTTGGAACCGCATTTCATTCATCCAACCTCGGCAGGACCGAGTTTTATCCCGCTGACCATTTATATCACGTTGGGACCGGGTTTCATCCTGCTGACCAACGAATGTTGGGACCGGGTTTCATCTCGCCAATCTCGGCAGGACCGGGTTTAATCCCGCTGATCGTTTATATCACGTTAGGACCGGGTTTCATCCCGCCAACCTCGGCAGGATCGGGTTTAATCCCGCTGACTGTTTATATCACGTTGGGACCAGGTTTCATCCTGCCAACCTCGGCAGGACAGGGTTTAATCCCGCTGACCGTTTATATCACGTTGGGACCGGGTTTCATCCTGCCAACCTCGGCAGGACCGGGTTTTATCCCGCTGACCAATGAATGTTGGGACCGGGTTTTATTTCGCCAATCTCGGCAGGACCGGGTTTAATCCCGCTGATCATTTATATCACGTTGGGACCGGGTTTCATCTTGCCAACCTCGGCAGGATCGAGTTTAATCCCGCTGACCGTTTATATCACGTTGGGACCGGGTTTCATCCCGCCAACCTCGGCAGGACCGGATTTAATTTCGCTGACCGTTTATATCACATTGGGACCAGGTTTCATCCCACCAATCTCGACAGGACCGGATTTTATCCCGCCAATCTCGACAGGATCGGATTTAATTCTGCTGACCATTTATATCATGTTGGGACCGGGTTTCATCCCGCCAATCTCGACAGGACTGGGTTTTATCCCGCTGACCAATGAATGTTGGGACCGGGTTTCATCCCGCCAATCTCGGCAGGACCGGGTGTAATCCCGCTGACCGTTTATATCACGTTGGGACCGGATTTCATCCCGCCAACCTCGACAGAATCGGGTTTAATCCCGCTGACCGTTTATATCACGTTGGGACCAGGTTTCATCCCGCCAATCTCGGCAGGACTGGGTTTTATAACACTGACCAATTGTTAAGGTAGTTCATTTTCACTGCCACTAGCCGTGGGTCAGTCCCACTAGTGAGCATTTCTTTTGCACCGCCACTAGCCGTGGGTCAGTCCCACTAGTGAGCATTTTCATTTTCACTGCCACTAGTCGTGGGTAAGTCCCACTAGTGAGCATTTCATTTACACTGCCACTAGCCGTGGGTCAGTCCCACTAGTGAGTATTTCATCTTATTGTTAGATATGGATCAGTCCCACTAACACTTCATTTGACTTCACTTCATCCCATTTTAAATTTCTTGTTCGGGTTAGCCCCGATTTCAAATTTTCTGCTTTGGGGTCAATCCCGATTTTAAATTTTCTGTTTCGGGTCAGTCCCAATTTTTAAAATTCCTGTCTCGGGTCAGTCTCGATTTCAAATTTCCTGCTTTCGGGTCCCGATATTAAATTTCCTGTTCGGGTCAGTCCCGTTTTAATTCATTCGAATCATTCGCAGCCGAATAATGCAGGTAAGTATTTGGTGTCTATTTCTTTGTCTCAACTTTTTCCAAAACTCAGACAAAGAGGGGCAAACTGTAGACACCAAATTTTTAACTTATTTATTTTATTTTTGTTTTTAGTAACAACTATTATCTATTTTATTTATTAATCTCATAATTTTTGTTTTAAGGCACATTTTAGCATTTTATAGCACTTTAGATTGTTATTATTTATTTTTATTTTATTTTATTTTTATATTCATTTTTTATCATTTAGTCGTTTAATTATATTTTAAGGTTTTTTAGTGTAAAGAGTTGCCGGAAAATGGTCACAAAAATATGCCTTATCTCTGTTAGATTTTATTTTATGCAAGTTTATTGTTTATTTAACTAAAAAAAAAAACAGAGAGAGAAAACCAAGCTCATGCGCCCGGAGCTGCACAGGATCCTGGCCCATTTTCTTCATATAAATTTCAAGCAGAAACTATGAGGACCCGTTTTAATTGCACGTTTTCCACATTTTCTTTTCGGAAAATTTTTTTAAACATAATTTATGAGTAAATTTAGTTTTTAAATGATTTTTCTAGTATCGGTTAGTTTTTGAGAAAGTAAGAGCGTATACCGGACGTGGGACCCGCTAGTGCGGAAAGTTTGGAAAAGTTTGGCCTCTTAGGTTAAGTTTCAGGTACTGGGTTTAATTTACCGGGTGTTATGAGATAATTAGAGGTTACCAAGTGGATTGGTGTGAGAGGAATAAAGGATAGATTAGCATTAAATGAAGTGACAAGTGTCACTTGAAGATTCATTCTTTCCTTTTGACCTTTAGACCACTATTCATGACTTTACCATTTAAACTAAAAATTGACCAAAATTACTTCAATTTTGCAAGCTTCTTGGCCGGCTCTTATCAAGCAAAAAGGAAAGAAAAGCTCTCAATTTTCTAGTCTCCAATCTTGCCCAATCTTTCAATTCAACCGTTTAATCTTCAAATTTCCCCATAAAACCTCTTAGTTTGGTGATATTAAGGTTGGTTGTGAAGTTGTTTGGAAGGCTACGGTGGTTAGTTGCTTCCCTTCTTGTATTTTAAGGTGAGTATCTAAGGAACTCCTCTTTTGTTCTTGATGATGTTTAATTAATGGCTTGTGGTAGCCTAAGAGGTGTTTTTGTGGGTTATTTCATGACTTTTAGTTGAGATTGGTGACTTTTATATTTATTCTTGAATTTTTCTATTTTCATATGTGTAATATGGTGTGGCCATGATTGATGGTTGGTAATGATCTAGAATAAAGCTAGAAGGTGTAAATTGTGGTTAATTGCAGGAAATTTCCGCTTTGAAAGGAAATTGTGGAAGTTAGGGTTTCATTTCCCCTCATGCTGCCTGGCACTGTTCCTTATAGTTAGAGGCTGAATTAGCCTTAGGTTAAAACATGAACGTTGTAGAGAATGATATTTTATAGTTGCCTACAAAATTTCAGCCCAATCGGAGCAATGTAGCCTATGAAAAGACCAAAATACCCCTGCTGCCCTGTTTCTACCCGAACATGCTAATCAGTTTCTGTAATTGGTTGTTTTGACCAGGAATACTACTGATTTGGTTGTCGATGTCTTCTTAAGACTTATAGCCTTATGTCCTAGCTTTCAAATGGCTTTGGAATCACCTGAATTGGAGTAGTATATGCTGAGATATGACTAAATGAATCAGGACTGCCACCGTGAATTTCGAACTGGAAAATCTGGGGTTGTTTTGGTAAATTTGACCTAGATACATTGTAACTGGACTGAGTGGCATTCTTCAAAATTATAGCCCTTTATTTTAGCTTCGAAATGGTGTATATTACACATCCATCCGATAATCGTAGCGCCGGTTGTGTCCAATACGCTAAACGACGTCAAAACTGTTTTTGGGTTTTAGAGCTTAACTTTCATTTCCGGACTTTTCCCTAGCTTGAATTTGTACTTGTACTACTTGGAGCTTATTGAAAGGCTATTGAATGAAATTATTTGGTGTGTGACTTTGGGGATTGATTGAGGAAAAAAGGAAGCCTTGATGGCTGGAAAAGTAAGCAAATTTAGGAGGAATGCTGTCCAATTTTCTACGCCGTTTGGTTCCTTTAAGTTTGAATTGCCTTTTGGTAGAAATGAAGGGCTTTTGGGTTGTTTGAGCCCTAGGTCTTCATGTTACCATTTCATTCCCAAAAATCATGTTTTGCCTCCTTACATTGGTAATTAGTTGGCGAGGCATACGACTAGTAGTCGAGCCTCACATGTGCATTCTGTTTACTCGATTTTGGAAGTGGAACCTTCAATTGTTTTACTTTGGTTCTTTTAGGGTTTCGTGGCGATTAAAGCCAGTATGAAGTGAAAACTTTTGAAGTATCCGTACTTGAACCGGTGAGTGTACCCCTCCCCTCACTTGTTATTTAACTCGGTTTCTGTACATGCAATCTGTGATATGAACTACTGAACTATCTGTTTATTTTGTTTGAGACGAGGGTGTACTTTATCACACTCGTTCTCTTGTCTGTCCATATGCCAATTTTTTGTGCGAATCTGAATCTGTTATCTGTATCTGTTATCTATATCTGTTCGGACGTCGTTTGGAAGCTTGTATCCAATGACCTTTCTGTGACCTCTGAGCTCAACACCTGTGGCTAGTTACTCGAGTCGGGCCGGCAAGGGCCTGGTCGATTAGATAACAAACCACGATAGTCTGTTTTGGAATCTTTGGGTATTGAGACCCTTGATTCCGGTATACTCGAGTATTACCCTTTCTGAACTGATTGGAGTTCGGGTCCGGTAGGGGTATGTGAGGTGGAAGGAATCGGAGAAAGTAGAGTCTACGGTATTGGTTACTTCTTTAACGTTGACGGAGTGTCAACTATTATTTCGATCAAGTTTCGGTGAAGCAAATGGAAATTTGGCTCCTGAGAGCCACCTGTATCCTTTCTGTCTATGGTGTTTGTTCAATTCTTTATTTGATTCGCATATGTGATTAATTGAATATGAAGTTCCACGTTTCTTACTTGCTATTATTTTGGTACCTCATTGAGCGTAAGCTCACCCCCTTCCCGTTATCTTTGTTTTCCTTACTGTAGACACCAAATTTTTGAATAATTTTTATTGCATTATCTATTTTATTAGTCAATTTCATGTTTTTGGGCATTGTCTAGCATTTTATAGTATTTTAGATTATTAATTATTATTATTGTTGTTATTTTTATTTTCGTTGGCCAAATAGGATTTATTACTATTAAATTTGATATTTTACCATTTTATTTATCTTGTTTTCATTAAAAGAAAAAAAGGAAAAGAAAGAAAAAAAAAAGAAAAAAAAAGAAAAAAGGAAAAGAAAAAAAAAGAAAAAAAAAGAGCCGCATGCAGCAGCGTGAAAACATATACCATTTGCTGGCAAATCGATGGCTGGGAGGGGGGCTGAGCGTTGGAATCATTTGGAGCCATCAAGATGAACTTTGAGGGTTTTTAGGAACCTTGGGTTCCCATATAAAAAGGAAAGAAAAAAGCAGCCGCAAGGGGGGATAGCGAGGGTTCAAGGGAGAAAGAGCAAGAAACCAGAAAAACGAAAGGGGAAGCTGACGGCTGGAAAAATCTGAAGGGTAAGGAATCTGGGGGGTGACGGCTAGGTTTCAGAAAAAGCAACAAAGGGAAAAGGGGCTGTGGGAAGACGGCTGATGAAGGAAATCTGATGACGGCTAGAAAAAGAAACTAAGGAGAGAGGTTGACGGTGGGGAGAGCTAGAAAGAAAATAGAAAGGAGGGTTTACGGGCTGAGAGCTGGAGGAGAATCAGCAAGGCTGAGAGTGGAAAGGAACGGGCTTTGAACGGGAACAAAAAGAAGAAAGCTTCGGGTAGAGCTAGAGGAGAAGGAAACTGGGAAAGGAATTTGAGAGTAAAGGAAAAGCTAAAGGGCAAGGAAGCTGAGCAAAACGGGGGAGCAAGGAGAAAGGAAGAGAGATCTGGTACTGCTTCCTCAAGGAACGAAGAAGGTACTAGGACTATTGACCCTCACGAGAAGCTGTCATCATTTCATTAAGCCAACATCAGTCACGGATCTTCACCAAGGGAGAATACAAGCACTGTAAGTTTTCTCTTTAAATTTCAGTTATCTTCAAACTCTCGAAGCCTCTTTTCGTGATTTGGTTCATGGCAGTTCTTCTTGTTGGGTTATTCATGAGGGTGGAATATGCCTGTTTTCTGTGTTTGTTTGAGCTGAATTTCCTGGGATCTCCGACAATTTTGGGGCTGATAGTTGCATCATTTGAACGGAGAATTTCTAGAATTTGTTGACGCCTGTAGTGTCTTGCTGATAGCTTGTAGTCTCTTGCGTCTCTGGTTGCTGTGCGTGTTTTGGGTCATCTCTGGCATGAAGTATAGGGCTGCTGGAACGTTTTTTGTTGTCGTATAGCTTTACATCAGAGTTGGGCATGTTAATGGCTTATGTCTTGAGGTGTATTAGTTGATAGGTTATGGTTGTTGCTTTATCTTGTTTGGATTGGAGTTCATGGATGATTTATGCAGAGAATAAGCTGCGAAGTTGCAGCAGAGAATAAGAAAGCCTTCGAATTTTCTTTGCCCAAAAGACTGCCAGTATTTGCATAACTTCATGTCGTGACTTTGATTGGTTGGCTGAGATGTTAGTTGCGTTAGGGTTGCATTAGAGAAAACCATTTCATTTTCCTTGCCCTGCTATTCTCATGTCATTTTCCTTTGTTTGGATTTTTAATGACTGGGATGTTCATTAAATGTGAGTTTGTTTCTTGTGTTATCAATGACTGGTGCATGAACTCGTTAAAACTCCGAAAGCATTAGGGAAAAGTTGCCACAAACTGTCTTCTAGCATTGCATGAGTCTTTTTGAATCATTGGATATCGAAATTTGGTGTCAAAGATGAAATGAAAGTTTTGTGACATTTTGTTTCCAGTTGTTTGGTCGAAATTGTTAGATGTTCTTGAAAAAGAAAATTGTATTAGACGAAACAAAGATTAGCTCTCAAAGATTCTGGTTTCATGTTTTCCCTTGTTATTGCGTGTTTCTTCTACTTTTGGCACATTAAAGAACCTGTCCAGATTATGTTAACTGAATGGTCTGAGACTTTTGCTAGCTTTTGGATTCACAAATTCGTGAGCATTGCTTGACCATGCAGAATCAGCAAAATCTCACAATTTTTCCACTTTTAGGCATGCGCTTTTGCTGTCCAAGTCTTTGTTGTGCCGCAGACTTGCTGCCGAATCATTTTGCATAAAATTCTCCAGCATTTGTATAATTTCCTTCAATGTTTGGTGTGTTGGATGAGGAGTTTATTTGCTTTGCTGGTTAAGTTCAATGTTGGACAGATGAAATGGCTATACTCAAAGCTGTCTAGAATCCATTTGTAAATGAAAATGCAGCAGACTTCTCTTTCGGTTGTAGCAGCTTTCGTTCTTCAATGTTTGCATGATTTCCTCCTATGTCTTTGCTGGTTTGGGATGTCAAATTTATGTTCTTGCTGTCTAGTTTAAAGTTTTGGATGTTAGATTAAGGGAGCTTTGGTTAAGGTATGTAGTTGAATTTGAAGTTGGCGTTTGAAAGTGAAACATAAAAGAAATGCGGCTGATTTGTTTGTTTTGTGCAGAAAGCTTTCTACGTAGTTGCATAGGAATTTGCATGCAAAACAACTTCTAAAAATTGCACTTTACTCCCCTTAACTTCTGTCTATGCTATAAAGGCCCAATCATGTTCTCATTTCTTGCAATTGGGTCCTACAGTAATTGCAATTTCAACCATTATTTGACCCTCTCTTTACTCTTGGACCCTTGAAGCTCCCAAAATGTTTCGTTTGGACTTGAATGATTGATTAAGGGTTGCTTTTGAGTTCCTAGTAGTTGCTATATTTAGGAATTTGATGGGTCATTCCACTTTTCTTGATAATTATGCACTACGGGATTTCATTTGAGTTGCAGTTGTGGGAATTTTGGTGATTTTGTTTATATTATTAGTTAATTGGTACCTTGACCCTTTTATTGTTTTGAAGCTAATATCTCATTTACTCGATTTCCATTGCAAGGGAGGTAACTTCTATATTCTTGAGTTTATTTCTCCTACATGCTCCTACGTGTTATGTGAATATGCATGTCTACTTTGCTTTCCTTGTCTTTCCTTAATTCTTTTCATTTATTTTATTTACTTTTGCTTTTATTAAGTTATTCTTTTATGGGGTATGTGTAAACCTCTTGGCTTGTAATAGATAGGGCTTGGGAAGCATTTGATGAAGACCTATTGAAGACGTGTGCCTAGCTAGCAAATGTAATAGGTTCATTAGCTTGATTGCTTGCTTTTGTTGCTATGTGTTAATTTGCTTTATTAGGCTCTTGCATTTAGTCGAGCATGCTAAGTGTTATGTGCTACGTGTTTATAGGTGACTTGCATGTCTACTTGCTTTCTATAATCATAGATGAATGTGATGGATGAATGTGTATACCATGGCTAGTCCAATGCTAGTCATGGTCCTCCCTTTTAATCCTCACAAGTCCAACGCTTGTGATAAAGCATTTAGTGAAGGGCTAGTCCAATGCTAGACCCATTAGGCCCGTCCCTCTCGCTAGTGCATTTTTTGTATGTCTCACTACATTCCATGCATTTTTCCTAGTTTTCTAGCATTTGGCATGCTCCTCCAACCCTTTCCCCTTCATTTTAGGTTTTTGCATCCTCATGCTAGTTATAGGGTACATTTGCTTGAGAGTCCCCTTTCGGTAAGGGAAACGAGCGAGTGTGGCTACAAAATAGCCTTAGCACGCTAGTCTTTCCTTCTAATCAAAGGGAAAATTAAAGTCGTGAAGTTAGGAGTCATTCCCGTACCCGACTTGATGCATTCCTCTAGGTTCATACACTTTCATTTCTATCATATCATCTCCTCACTTTTTTATCCACATTTTCTCACTATTTATATTTTTCGCAATCCACATGCCATGTTTGCACATTCTTTTTCTTTTATTTATTTTCTACCTCACAAATTGCACCCAAATTGCACTTATATGCACTTACTACCATTATACTATATTTTCATTCACTCGCACACAAACACCTTTATGTTCTCAATTTGCACACATGCACGTTTTTTCACATTTTCACACTTGCACTCGTACTTGAGTCTTCATTTGCATCATTCGCGACCCCTATGAGGACTTTCCTTATTGGGCACCACAACTCATGTGGTTGGGACCAAAAAGCCTCGTAAGAGACATTTTAGATTTAGGATTGCATTTCTTTTTCATATCCATTAGTCACATCCAACATGCAACACATACTTTGGGTAGAAGAATCAAGAAAAGAAGAGCTAAGTCACGCAACTAGCTTTGGCTAGGGTAAGGGAGTGCCTTAGGCTTTGCCTTTGCCTTCTCCCTTATCAAATGTGACCCCCGATCCCTTTTTTTGGTTATGTAGACCTAAAAAGTTCTTTAAAAGGGTTTGCTTACTTTTTCTTTCAAAAAAACAAAACAAAAATAATTTTTGGGTGACTTGGTACACCCTAACTCCATACCAAGTGGCGACTCCATTTTTCATCCAAAAATCCTTTTTGAACTTTGTTTGGCCAAACCGTCGCATTTCACAATCCCACGGCCTTTATTTTCACTTTCGCACACGTTCACATACATATTCCACACACTACTTTCACCACCAATCAAAAAGTGGAGCGCGACACTTACAGGAAACCACTTTTGGGGCTAAGATGTTTTGAAGCACGAGTCGAGCTTGTTTTAATATATTTTTGTAAAACTCCTCGATAGTTGGAAAACCCTAAATGTATTTTGTTCTAATTATCTTCTTTTGTTCCGTAAATTACAAACGTATGTGTATAAAACTATTTACCCTGTTCATGTATCCTATTTGGATTGGAAATGCTTTCCCGAGTTATATGGCCATATCTGTATTCGTTTGGCTCCTGGTTGGGTGGTGAGGCGGCAACCACTATTCATTGTGGTTTTGATTTCCGTTTTGCCATTTGGCGACTTTGAATCTTTTGAACGTGCTATTACCTTCCTGAACGTTTTCGATTTCATTTAACTACTCGATAGTCCTAGCGAGAGTTGAGCCGGCAGTCCGCTAACCCCTTTGATACGCCTTAGGAAAAGGTGGGGCTGTTACAGAAACCGTGCGGCGGAAAATGCAGAGGCAAAAACAAAAACGCAGCCCCATTTTTTTCAGTTTGTTTTTCGGCCATTTTGCTCCATCGGATTGGCATAATACAAGGCCATCTGGCCTTCCTCCGGCAGCTCAAGGTTGAGAAGTAAAAGCCACCTAAGGGCTGCTGGAGGATCACAGAAAAACGCAAAAAAAAGGGCACTGTAGAAAGAGGTTTTTTTTGGGAGGGGTGAGCTAAGAGTGAGGTGCGGCGGCTAGAAAGAAAAAGGAGAGAGCCAACTGAAGAAAGGGAAAGGGAGAGTAGAGAGAGGGTGTGACGGCTGAGAATCAGAGAGGAAAAATAGATGGGGAAGAGAAGGCTAGAAAGAAACGAGAGCTAAGGGTTCCATCTTAGAGTTTGGGAAAGCTAGAAAAGAAGGGGAGCATATAGTGGTGGCGAAAAAAATCTGGTGACAGCTGAGAGAGGTTTTAGAGAGATAGAGAAAAGCAGAAAAAACTAAGGGAAAGAGCTACGGGCCGGCTGAGGAAGGAAAAGGGGACCAAGAGAGAAAGAGCAAAGGGAAACCGAGAGGAACCGGCAAAATAACAAAGGAGTGAGTTGAGCGACTGAGTCATCATCATCGCTTTCCATTGGCGTTCCTTTGAAGATCCGGCAGAACCATCTGAGCCTTCTTCTTAGTCATCCCACGCCTCATCTCGTGTTTCAAGGTAAAATCCTTATCTTTTATGGTCAAAGCTGTTTTCTTTAGTTGTTATTTGCTCCCATTTGCTGTCTACTAGTTCTGTTTTTGCTTCCATTACTAGTTGATGGTTCTCCGCTGATAAAGTTATGATATTCAGAGTTTTATGTGATGAATCAGTAGGTCTCATTTGAATTATACTGCATGGTTGTGTTTTAGTCGAACAAAAATTGCAGAAAGTTTGCAGCTTTGATCGTTCTGTGCTTAGAATCTTTTAGCATGTCTAAATCTAGAGTTTGGGCTTTGTTTGGACTGGATTTTGAGAGACAGAAACCCAGGAATTTTTTGGGGCTGGTTCCTTTCATTTCGCTGTCTTTCATGTCGGATTAATGCTTGGCATGTGTTTGTTATGGATGATCACTGAAGACTCAAAGTTTTCATAAATTACCGAAGTTTTCTTTAGTTGTGGGAAGAAAAAAAAAGCCTCCAGTTTTGCATGCTCTGTATCCAGAATCTCTTAAGTGTGTGTGAATGTAAATAAAGCATTGTTGTTCATGCTCTGTTCTTTTAGAGTTGGAGAAAACTGAAGCTCTTAGTTCGTCTGAAGACAGTGTTTCGTGCGTTGTTGATTTGATGTATCATGAACGTTTACTGCAAGTTTTTCTTGGCATCTTTGCTGCGTTTTTCGTGGTTAAATTACATTGCTGCATTGGATAGTAATAGGAAGAATGTTGGAGGATTTTGTTGCCTAGTTTCAGATGGCTTTTGGTTGAGTTTTATACGTGAGAATTTGCTGCAACAAGTTCGAAAATGTTCGACTTATTGCATCGATGTTTGTAGACTGATTTTCTGGAATAGCTAAAATTCTGTTTTGGTTGGATTTCTTCCATTGGGTCTGTTTGTTGTCTAAGTCTTTGTTGTGCCGCAAGCTTGCTGTCAAACCCTTTTGCATAAAGTTTCTGTTTCCAGGTTTGCATGCCTGATTCCGGGGATCAGATTGGATTGGGTCGAAGTTTTGCAGCAAGTGTTCATATCATTTTGTGATGTTTTATCTTTCCCCTCTCCCTGTCCCAGGTTTGTGCCTTTGGGATCTTGCATTTCGGTTGCTCTACCTGAATCCATCTAGGCTGAATAAGGGAGATGCTGCAATAGAAAGTTGCAGAAGTTCTTCTCACATTATTTTTGCATGAAGCTGCATTAGTTTTCACGTTCTTGCTTCCTGTAACAACTCTCAAATTGAGTTTCGTCACTTTGTTTGCACAATTCAATCTTGTGCCAATGATGATTGCCACTTTCTGATTTGTCCACGAGCTGTAATTTGTAGCAAAAACTCACATAATCAAAGAAAACTTTCACTTGGCCGAATGTCTTGATGCATGCATGGAAATGTTATTAAATTTGGTTTTTTAACCTCCTAAGCTTTCCTTTATCTTGCTATGGCCCAAATATTGCAGAAAAAAATTAATCAAATTGACCCCTCAAACTTTTATAATTCTTTCAATTAGGTCCTTGTCTGCTTTAAACCTTTGAATATAGGTTGTTTAGTCTATTTGGGTGCTTTAAGTGCTTCAATTTCGTGTTATTTTCATTCCATGTAATTAATTGGTAATTAAAGTGGTGCCTTGACCCTTTTATTATTTTGGAGGGAAAATAAGTTATTTCGCTTCATTAGGGCCTCAACTCAAAGGAGGTACACTCTATCCCTTATTTTGACTTTATTTGATCCTATGTGCCCTTATGGGACTTTACGTGCTTAATTGCATGAATTGAATGTTTTTATTTTATTTATTTATTCACTTTACTTGTTTTAATTTTAGTTCAAATTTTGATTATTTGAAAGGCATCAAAAGGCCAAAATGTAATAGTTAGGTATTTGTTTTATTACTTTATTTCTTCCCCCCTAGATTGTAGTAGGGCCTCCGTAATGTAATAGTTAGGGTTTTATCTGCTTTATTTAGCTTTGTGTGATATGCATGCTTACGTGCTATGTGTTACCGCTTTCTTAGCGCCTTGCATCTAGATATCATGATTATGTATTATGCGTTTTATGTGATATTATGTGTTTACCTGCTTTATTATGCTTTATATTATTTGTTTAGTTGTAATCAATGTGTGACGTCACCACACTAGTCCAATACTAGTTGTGATCCATTTTTCGATACCACACTAGTCCAACGCTAGTTGTGGTTTCCTTGTCCGATTTCTCACTAGTCCAATGCTAGTGAGGAAATAGAAATATGGGCTAGTCCAATGCTAGACCCTTAGGGACCGTCTACGCGTTAGATCATGATTGTGTGATAAAATCACTTCATCTCATGCATATTTTTCACTTTCTAGGGTCTTTTATCATTTTCTGCATGTTCCCCTTATACGTATATCCCTTATCCCTAATTTCCCTATATACATCCCTATGTGTGATACATACCATTAGACTTGCATTTCATTAAGAATTAGAATTAGGGTAGTGCATTTGCTTGATTAGATAGGGAAATAACCCCTTGGATATGAGATATGGACGAGTTTGGCTTTTCTAGCCTTAACACGCTCGTATTCCCACTATTAAAAGGGAAAATTGAGTCACGAAGATTAGTCCCCCGTACCCGACATGATGCATTCCTTTAGGACATGTATATTTGTATAGTTATGATATTTTTATTATTTTCCTTTTTTTAGAGTCTCATATTTTGGCATTATTCGTGACCTCTTCGAAGAGTCTTCTTTGGGCATCACAATTAATGTGATTGGTACCAAGTAAACTTCGAAGATACATTTTGACCCCCCGATTCCCTCTTAGGTCTAGGGTTTGTTTTCATATAGTACATCCAAATGTGATAAATCTTTAGGTTAAAATAAGAAAATCTTTGACTAAATCGCGCAACTAGCCTTGGCTAGGTTGAAAGGGTTCCCTGGATTCTTATCCCTGCCTTCCCTTTCTTCAAATGTGACTCCCGAATCTTTTTCTCTGATTTTCGTAGACTTGGAGTCGTTTAAAAAGGGTTTTTCTACTTTTTTCTTTAAAAATTCATTTTTTAGGTGACTTGGTACACCTTAATTCTATACCAAGTGGCGACTCCGATTTTTCATTCAAAAAACCCTTTTTAAACTATATTTTGGGTCAAATCGTCGCATTTTCAAGTCCCATTTAGACCCATGTTTTTCTTTATTTTCTAAAAACCAAAAACTCATTTTTCAACCAAAAATTAATCAAAAATTCATTTTCTTAAAAACAATTGATTTTCATTTTATTAAAAAATGGGGCGCGACACAGATCTCCTTGAGCGCTTGGACAATTAAAAAGTATTCTCACTCACAACCATGTATTTATCAAGAAAGATGATACACTTATTTAGATTAGTCAATACCTCAAACAAAGAACCTTAACCACTCAAAATAAAGGTTCGAAAGTGAGGATTAATTAACAAATGAAAAATTGATTTTCCCCATGAAATCGGGTTTAAAACGATCAATCATTATCAAAAGGTAAGGGAAAATTTTCCAAAACGCATTTTTCATCAAGTTGGAAAATTTCAGTTTTGCATGTCAAATTTAGAAAAATCATAACTTACTCTCAGGAGGTCCAAAATTGGAAAACTTATATCGTTGGAATCTTGGTTTAATGTAATAAAAGTTCTTAGAAGACATTTTTCCAAGATTCTAAACAGAAGACATTCAAATTTCGGCTCAAAGTGGCTGATTTGAGCACACAAGACAGTTTCAGTCATGTTTTTTGGCAAACTTTGGAAATTCGGCAAAATTTTCAGAAAGTGAACTAGCCTGTGAAATTTGTAACACAATAAGAGTTCTAAACAAAGTTTCAAACACAACAAACAGAACTACATTCGAAGTTTTGACCATCAAGATATAGTAGCTCAAAATTAGTAAATTTTCACTACTAAACAGTGAATTTTCCAGATCTGAAAGTAAAATTTGGGACATCATTTGGGTATCAAAATAGTTTTTGAATAACACCAAATTTGATACAATTCAACTTCCATATAAGAACTACTACTCTATCAAATTTCACATAAAAACGCGTACGGGAATGTAGTTAACAAAACTACCAAAATTTAAGAAATTCCCAAATCAAATCTATTTTCTTGCTTTCTTTTCCTTTTTAAACACTTTGCACCATGAAATCAGTCCTATTTTGGTTCATTTTTGAAACCAAGGTCCAAGAAACATTTCAAAAGCAATTGATAGTTGGTTGACATCAAAATTTCGAAATGAAACATCTTACAAACAACTAAACCAGTCGGTCAGCAAAAGGAAGGGTTTTCCAGCTTTGCTGCAGTTTGGAAATTGAACCATATTTCACTCAATACAACTTGGAATCGAGAATGGTTGGTGGAGTTGGAAACTAGAATCATAAGGCTACATTTCATCAGAATAAATCGTTTTCAAAATCAGTTCATAAGTGAGAGAAATTAGAGCCACAAAATGCAGCTCCTACCTTCCCTAGGATAGACCATCAGAACAAGACATCAAAATTTTTCGAATCACTACGGCTCACTCATTTCGAACTGGAAAGTGAATTTTGTACCGTTAGAAAGTGACAAATGTCTAGTTTCAAATACTGCAAACGGAACTCGATTTTGACTTTTGTACAAAGAGTTATGTTCGATCAAAGTGGTACTGTTCAAACTGCCAGAACACATTTTCCAGGTTTCTTCACATTTCGAAATTTCAAATTTTACTCAACCAATTCAAATAATTTTTGGGAGAAAATTTCTACACACAATATACCAGGCAAACTTTCTACACACAATATTCACAGTCATTTGAGCCTCAAAATTAGAAATATAAGCAAGGCAATAACAGGACAAATTCGGCCAGCATTCCTATGAAATTTTCCTTTGGCCTTTCCTTCATTTCTCACCATAATCTTTTTATCTACACACATAACAATCATATTCAAGCAATTACACCTAAAGCCCGCTACCTAGAGGTAACCACAAGACCACTAGCCTAACATTTAAAACAAGAAATTAATTCCTCAAATCCACTAGCCTAATCCATGTGCAGGGTTCAAACCCTTGCAAATAAAGCTCCAATTTTTGAGGAAAAATGGAAAGGTTCAAGGTTGATGAAGAAACCAAAAATTTTGACAGAAAATCTCCCAAGAAAACCTGCAAGAAGGTGTCTTCCTCCAAGCTTAAGTTGCTCTCCAAGTAGTTTAGGAATTGGGTGATGATTTGTGTAAGAAATGTGTAGACACCAAAATTTTAGCTTTTCATTTATTATTATTATTATTTATTTTTATTTTATTTTGATGATTTTTGTTTATTTTGTTATTGTTATTTTTTTGTTTGTTTCATCTTACTTTCATTTTTGTTAAGAAATTGCTTTATTATTATTTAATTCATTGAAAAAATAATTAAAAAAATCAAAGGGACAAGAACAAGACACATAAGCCTATATTTGGGGTTTGAAATCTTGGCCTTTCATTTTAGGTTTAGTTTTTGGAGGTGCCTTTAAAATGAAAACAGCCGCAAGCCCAACAAAAAAGGGGGAGCATCTAATGACGGCTGAAAAAAAAAGGAGAGAATGAGAAACAAAAGGTTTGGGACGGCAAAGAGAAAGAAACCAGACTGAGCGAGGGAGAAGGAACGAAGCAGCGGGAAAAAGGAAAAAAACAGCACAAGGAAGAGAAAAAGCAGAGAGCTTTGTTTTGAGGGCTGGCAGAAAAAACTGGAACAATTAGAGAGGGCTGGGGACTAAGGAAAAAAATGCAAGAGGCAGGGGCTGGAGGAAGCTTTTGGAGGATGAGAGGAAAACCAGAGGGAGTGGCGGCTAGAGGAACCGGAAAAATCTGAAGAGCGACGGGAGGAAAAGAAAGAAAACGAAAAAAGGGAAAACAACAAAGGATCTAGGAGGCTAAAACAGAAACGGAGAAGGAGGGCTTCGTCGAAGGGAGAGAAAAATTGGGTCAAGGTAGCAAAAGCCGACAGAAAACAAAAGGGGGGAGAAGTAACAAGGAGCTACGGGAATTAAAAGGGAGGAAAGGGAGGAGGAGCAGGCCGCCATTTAGAAGAGTTTCGGGCCAGAAGCAAGAAGGAAAAGGCTGCAACCGGAGCCTCTCATCAACTGCTTCTCCATCTGCTCCTCTTCCGTGGATGACTTGAGCAGCGACGGCAGCGGAGGTTTCCAATTCACTGAACTGCCACAACCTCATCGGATATCCATCACCATCGTCGCCAATCCTCACCGAGCAGATGCTGTGAGTCCTCTTCACTTTTTCAAATCCTGGTGTTCTCTTTAAGCTTAGGCCCATAAGACTCTCAAAAGAAAATGGCTTATTGTGATTGTTATGTTGATTGTACGCAAATTTGAGCATACATGATTTCTGTGTTGATTGGGGCTGAACGTTTTTATGTTTCTTACCAATTTTGGGTGCTGATTTACGTCAAATTGAGCAAAAATCTGATGAAATTTCAATGCGTTTCACCTGTTTGATAAAATGCCCGAACGAGAAGTTCGAACCAAAAGAATAAGTCTTGGCTGTTTTTTTGTGTTGGATGATGGTAGTGTGATTTTTGCCTTGTAAATTTGCTGGATTTCTGAAGCATCAGAAGCTGCAGAAACTTCACCCTCCCATTTGCATCGAAGAAGAAAGTTTGCACGATTCATGAATGAGTGAAGTTCTGAAAATTGCAATTGAACCCTTCATTTTCTGCCCAATTTCATTGTGGCCCAAAATCTGGAAAAATTGAACTAATTTTGTCTCTTTAAGTTTAATCCTCTGTTTGCATATTTTATGTGACTTTGTGGATAAATTAATTCTTGTTTTTAAGACATAATTGTGGCTCAATAATTTTTGTTGATTTTATCTTGTTGGGGTTTAGTATTATGGTTTAGGTTGTGGGTAATAATATTTGTTTGGGTTTGTAAAAGTGGGTTTAATTTATTTTGTTTGGGTTTCTGGTTTGGGCTTAGGAGGTAAAAGCTCACTTTTTGGTTAGGTTTGTTTTGTTGAAAAGTATAAGCTAGCCCGTCTGTTTTGCTTGGGTCTCGGTTGGGCTAGGAAGGCTTTTCGGCCCAAACAAATAAATAAAATAGCCCAGTGGCTTGATCCATAAAGAAACCAGAGAACCAAATTTGCCGATCAGTCGCTGTACTTTTCTTTAATTTCACTACGGCCCTACAAACTTTCAATGCTTTCAATTGGGTCCCTAATGTAATTGGACATTGGTCCCTAAACTTTATTATTCTTTAATTTTGACCCCAAAACTTTGTTAATGTTTGCAATGAAGTCTTTTATTCTTTTGACTTCTTGAATGGGGGTTGTTTATATGATTTGATTGATTCAATTTCACGATTCATTTTTATCTTTTGTGATTATTCGTTAATTAAAATGATGCCTTGACCTTTTCTTTGTATTTTGGAGGGCAAATAAGTGATTTCATTTCATTAGGACTCCAATTCAAGGGAGGTACACCCTTTCTCTCATTTCTTACTTTATTTGACTCTACATGCCTTATGTGATGTTACGTGCTTAATTGCATGCCTCTTAAATGTTTTATTATTTATTGATTGATTGATTTATTTCATTTATTTATTTATTCGCTTTATTGGCTTTAGTTTGTATATTTATTTTTAGTTCAATTTTGATCATTTGAAAGGCACTTGAATGCCAAATTTGTAATAGTTAGGTATTTATTTTAATTATTTATTTATTTCCCCTTTTAGATTGTAGTAGGCTTCCCTCGAATGTAATAGTTAGGGCTTTATTTGCTTCATTTGCCTTATGTGTGATTTGCATGTCTATGTGCCATGTGTTACCGCTTTCTTAGGGTCTTGCATCTAGATATCATGCTTATGTGTTATGTGCTATATGTGATTTATGTGTTCACATGATTTTATTAGGTCTTACATGATTTATTTGATTGTAACCGATGTGTGACGTTACCGCACTAGTCCAATGCTAGTTGTGGCCCTTTTGTTTCTATTTCCCACTAGTCCAATGCTAGTGAGGATCCATAGACATGGGCTAGTTCAATGCTAGACCCTTAGGGACCTCTCTCGTTAGATCATGTTTGTATGATTACATTACACTTCACGCATATTTTTCCATTTTTAGGATCTTTATCATTTTCACGTAATATTTCCCCTAATAAAATATCCCCTTACCCCTATGTATGTATAACATTTAGATTTGCATCTCATTTAGGAAATTAGGGGATAGATTAGTGCATTTTTGCCTGATTAGACTAGAGATAACCCCTTGAATATGGGATATGGACGAGTTTGGCTTTCTAGCCTTAGCACGCTCGTATTTCCTCTATTAAAGGGAACATTGGAGTCACGAGTATAAGTCTCCCGCACTCATTGTGATGCATTCCTTAGGTCATCCACATTTGTATATTATTATTTTCTTTACTTTTCCTTTCTTTCGAGTCTCATGACTTGCATTATTCGTGACTTCTTCGAAGAGTCTTTATTGGGCGTCACAATTAATGTGATTAGTACCAAGTAAGCTTTGAAAATACATTTCGACCCCTCGACACCCTCCTAGGTCTAGGGTTTGCTTTCATATAGAACATCCAAATGTGATAAATTTTTAGGTTAAAATAAGAAAATCTTGGACTAAATCGCGCAACTAGCCTTGGCTAGGTTGAAAGGGTGCCTTGGATTCTTATCCTTGCCTTCCCTTTCTTCAAATGTGACTCCCGAATCGTTTTTCTCTGATTTTCGTAGATTTGGAGTCGTTTAAAAAGGGTTTTCTACTTTTTTCTTTAAAAATTCATTTTAGGTGACTTGGTACACCTCAACTCAATACCAAGTGACGACTCCATTTTCTATTCAAAAAAACCCTTTTTAAACTATATTTTGGGTCAAATCGTCGCATTTTCAAGTCCCATTTAGACCCATGTTTTTTTATTTTCTTTTTAAATCAAAAAATTCATTTTCCAATCAAAAATCGAATCAAAAGCCATTTTTTCTAAAACTCGTCAATTATTTTCCTTTATAAAAAATGGGGCGCGACAGTTGGCGACTCCACTGGGGATTTTGAGAGTCCAAGCAAATTTGATTTAGTCAATCTTTTTCTTCTTTTAACCTTTTCATATATCGCATTTGGATGTTTAGGGTTGCATTTTTTCTTTTTTAGGATTTTTACATTTCGCGCATATCAACTCACTCTCTCGCCTATTTGCGTACGATTGATGTGATGGATGGATGGTTTATTTATGTAATCCTGTGCTTTGCATTGCATTTGGGTGGGGGGATTTTACCCTAGAGCCTCGTTCTCGACCCCTCCCCACCAAAAAGGAGCACTAGCATACATGCATACGTTTTATTATTTATCTCTCCTTTATTTTTCTTTTAGTGGCTTGTCACGCCACTCCACCCTATTAGGATTAGGGAACCCACTTGGACGTGTGATCGCGACACGACGTGTGCGTAGCATGATCCGAGAGGTCACTCAATCTTTCACTTTAAACTGTGGGTTAATAACCTTTAGCTTTTAGTCGAAGGTTGAGAATTTTTGATAGATTCACTCAGACATGTAGCCGTTACACGACGTGTGCATAGCAATGTCTGGGGGATCGCTCGAGCCACCGACAAGGAACCCTGGGATTGATGACCCTTGGTTTCCAAGTATGAAGGCTCGGGGACCTAAAACCTGTCAAGTCTAGATGCATTAGTGAATCCAAGCCTCATGCATCCATAATAGTTCACCTAGGACAGAGTCTGCCTCACCCTATTAGGGACATCATTCACGAGGGGAGGGATCCAACCCTCTATTACTTTTATTGCTTTACCTCTTTGTATTGTTTTGCTACAAATGTGTTATATATATTTATCTGATTGAACTAACTTTTCTTGGTTTTTTGTCTCCATTGCATTCATAAGCCCTAGAAAAATAAGAGTCCTGGCATGGTACTCTCTAGGAGACTACATTATTTGATGTGACACGTTTAAATTCAATGCTCCGCATTTTCAGCATAAATACATGTCATTTTAGGCTCACCCCCGACATACGAAAGGGGGTTCCCTTTAGGTCACGTTTTCATTTGTATACTACATGTTTACGCGCTTTAATAAACTGGCATCATGCATCCACCTTAGAAGGGAATGCCATTTAGGGAATCCCGTGTTAGGAACAAACCGCCATGTGTCTTGGATATACAATCCAATGAGGCTTGCACGTTTGTATTTTTTGTACTGTTTGAAGGGGTAGTGCACGAGATAAGGTAGGATCCGATCTTTTCGAAGACGGCAAAGCAATTTTTTGCACATTAGAATATGAGCATCTAACAATCATTTTTTGGCCATTTTAAACAAAATTGGTAAAAATTTCCTTGCATAAAGGACATTGACTTGAAGAAGTTCACAAATAATTCCTCATTGTTAAGATGATAAATGTATTGAGGCCAAATTTTGATTTTAGGAGGCTCATAGACTAATGCATTGCAATGATTTTCTTGAAACTACCAATGGATAGACAATTCGATCAATTTTTGAATAAATCATCAATTTTATTCAATCCATTGGACCATTTTATTCATCAATTTCATCCAATCCATTTTGTCAATTCATTCAAATTTAGGACAATCTAATCATTTTTTAATAAATCATTAACTCCATTTCATTCATTCGGCCAATTCACTCATTTTTAGGGCAATCGAACCGATCAAGTTTCATTCAATCCATTTGACGAATCTACCCTTTTTTAGGGTGATCCGATCAATTTTGAATAAATCAAATTTCATTCAATTCATTTGACAAGCTTACCTATTTTTAGGGCAATTCGGTCGATTTTGAATAAATCATCAATTTCATCCTATCCATTTGACCTGTTTATTCCCTTTAGGGTTTAAGTCTAAGGTTCGCTGAATAAATTAGTCAAGGCATTGCAATCCTTTTGAGAGTAGACTTTTTCACATATCATGTGTTGATCAAACCAAGCAATCCATTCGAACTTTGTTCTCATTTTTTAGGACAAAGGTCTCTTCTCACTCCAATTGGCCAAATTTTTCAAATTATTTTTCGCTCAATCAGTTGATCGGATTCATCAGGTATTGTATGGTGCCTACCCTAGAGGATTGCATTTTTCATGCTAGGCCTACCCTTGGCATAAAAGGGCTCCCCCATAGGACATGCATACCGATTTTGTAGTTTTGCTTACTAACTCTGGGTATTTTTCTTTTTTTCTTTTATTTTTTCCCCTCCCCCCTGCATTCATAAAAATGTTTTAATAAGGTGAAAATATTTTTTTATGTCTGCTAAAATTTGAAAATTACAAGTATTACTTGATTCTTGGGCAGGTCTTGCAATGAAAACATGAAGAATCTATCTGGAAGCGTTAGGCTAAAGCATCTGAGACACTTTATAATTGTTTTTCAAAGGAAAATTCTGTTTATTTGATTTGTTAATGCATTTTTGTTCCAAAAGAAAGGGAGACAAAAAGTGTATATGTAGATTTTTTTTAGAAGTTTTCTCTTCTCATTTGTATTATAATTGAACGAGAAATTTTGTTTTAAACTTTTTCAGCAATAAAGTTTTGGACAATTATTGTTTTGTGTATATTCATGTACATTTGATTTTGTATTTTGCTCATTAGAGATTTCATGATGAATTTTAAGAAATAAGACCAAACTGAGATTTTTTTAACCTCTAGCTTGAAAATTCACAAGTGTATGCTTTCTAAAATCTTTGCGTACGCTAGATTGGTGATCCAAACTTTACCATAAGAGTGCTCAGAAAGAGAGAAAAAAGAAAAAGAAAAAAAAGAAAAGTGAACGATTACTCAAAAAGCCCACTGAGATACCTTTTCTCCTTCATTTAACTCCAAAATAAAATCAGTCACATTGATTGATAAATCGCAAATTGGGGCAATCTTTGCTTGAAAAATGTCTACTGTGTCTAATTATATTCAATTCACATCTAAGTAAAAGAAAAAATGTGCATTATTCTTGTTTGTTTTGAAAATTTGAAATGATACTTCGAGCGTTCGTTTCTCTACCCATACAGATTTTATCATTTGCTCTCCCATTTGAGCCTTTAAAAGAATAATTTCGTTTCAAATAAGCGCCTTGATGATCATTACCTTACATTGAAAAATTTTCAAATATCAAAAGGGGAGTGGATTTTCAATGAGCATTTCGTTACTTTGGTTGTCATGAGGTGTAAGAATGATACTTTGGCCATCGTTTCTACAACCCAATCACTATTTTACCTCTTGCATCCTCATTTGAGCTAAAATCGGTAGTTTCTTTTCACAAGGCACTTACGATCGCACCCCACATTGGGGAAGGAGATTGGAGAATTTTCCCAAAAAGGAGAAAAAGTAAAATGCTAAAATTAAAAGAAAGAGAGAACCCCAAATGGAAAAATTTGATTCTACCTGGGCTTCAATTCTGAAAAAAAAAAGAGAAAAGAAAAGAGAAAAAGAGAAAAGAAAGAAAAGTTGTCCGGTGGATCCCCTATGTTTCACGGATATGGATGAACAAGGGTCTTTCTTAGTGAATTAATTCGGATACATGCAAAAAATTTCGCATTAATGAAAATTTCCTTTTAGAGTTATTGTAAGGAACGGAATAAAAAGTCAGGTCTTCTTCTTTTCCAATCGAACATTCTATCCCTAGTTATCACTTTTGAGCCTTTAGAATAAAATATTTCATTTGGCAACCCCTGAGAATCGCAAATCCCACACTGGGGCAAGTTTGAGTTGAAAAAGAAAGAAAGTTTCAAGAGGTGAAAAGTGATAAAGCAACAAAAGTAAAAGAAAAGAAAAGAAGAAGAAAAGAAAACCTCAGATCAAAAAATAGACTGGGGCAAATTTTGAAAATTTCAAAAGAATGGCAAAAGGCAAAAAAAAAAAAAAGAAAAGAGAACCTCGGTTGAACATGAACTGGGGTAAATTTTGAAAAGTTCAAAAGAATGGCAGAAGGCCAAAAAGAAAAAAAAAGAGAAAAAATGAAAGAAAAAGGCCCTCAATTGAGAATAAACTGGGGCAAGTTCTGATTTAATCCTAAAATGAGGGTTGTTACAATAATGCAATCTCAGATTAGTTAAACCACTTCTAAAATCCGCTTTCAAACCTTAACTTTTCTAAGCACCCTACCCATTACAAAAGCTGAAAGTCCTGACTTCTGTTCTTTGCATTATCTCTGTCAAGAAATTTTCTAATTGGCAAGTGATGCTCATATACTGATGCCGAGAAATTTTTTAGATGTATTTCTGAATTGATTAGATGAGGTTGACACTGCTCATCATGTGAAAATCCGCAAGGGCACATTTGAAAAGAAAAGAAAAGGCAAGCAAAATGAATGCAAAAAATTTCGATGCTGAAAGTCTCCGTTAAGTAATGATAAAAGTCAAACAAAGTCCAGGATTTTTCAAGTTTAAAATAGAGGCAATTTTGGAAAAATACGATCTTCGGTGCAACGTTCTTGAAAGTCTTATTCTTTAACTATCGTTTTCAAGCCACATTACAAGCTCATAAAGTCCATTGTTGACTTATCCTTCATGACAATTCGAAGTGAGGATTATACTTCTGAGGAATCCATCAATCATTTGTGATCTTAAGGCTATAACCTGTTTCCACATGTTTAGATATTGTTTCTGCCCACATGTTATGTGACAGCCCCACCTTCCCCTAAGACGAACCAAAGGGGTTAGCGGACTGCCTGCCCATCTCTCGCCAGGACTAACGGTTCAGTTCACATCGATCTAATACGTTCCGGAACATACTAACGTGCGTAAACCAGTCAAAATCACAAAATAAAAAAAATGAAAATTGGAGCCGGTCATGAATAGTACCGGCCATGTCAAAATCCGGCCAAACATCACGCAATCATACACATCTTGAAATTCAACATTTACAAACCAAAATGGCATACAAAATTATCCCATAAGTTTATACATATACGGTTTGCCAAATCAAAAGAGAAATCGGACCCAAAAGTACATTTAGGGTTTCAATCAATGAGCTATACAAAAGCTATGTACATCTAGCTCAATTCGGCAACCAACTATCAAATCCAGTCCAAAAGTATTTATTTTCCTGTAAGGAAAACAAAAGGGAATAGAGTGAGCTTACGCCCAGTGAGATAATACCACTCAAGCAGCAAAGTTCACATAAGCATAAAGCTTTTCATTCCAATTCATCAAAAGTAAGCAAAGGCACACATCAAATGTGGTGATAAAAGGATACGGCGGCTCTCAAGAGCCCTTTTCCCCATTTGCATTCTTGATCGGATCTCATTGACCCTCCGTCAATGTTTAAGAGTAACCAACCGTAGGCTCCACTTTACTTCCATCCCTTCCATCCAACATACCCCTACCGGATTCGAACTCCAAATAGTAGAAATTTGGTAATACTCGAGTATACTGGAATCAAGAGTCTCACTACTACAAGATTCCATATAACAGTCCCCATGGCTCGTCAATTTTCACGACCAAGCCCTCGCCGGCTCGATCCAATCGACTACCAATGGGGTTGAGCTCAGTCGTATCAGTAATGGTCGTTGGATACTCGTCCAAGCGACACCAAATTCATGAACCAATTCAGTATTTCATGTATCATTCAATCATTTCAGTAAAACAGTAGACAATCATATGAGATACTAAATGGGTGAGGGCGATCAAGTACACCCTCACTTAATCAAGTTCAACGGAGCAAATAAGCCTTCAAGGCATCAAGTTCACATATACCAAAGCTATATTGTAAACAACAAGTGAGTGGTACACTCACTAAGCAAGCAAATGATATTTCATAAACCACCGCCCAAAGAGCGTCTTGGACCATCGTCACGTCCTAAAACATTCAAATAAGCACAATAAGACTCGATTACCGGTCATAAACCAATTCCAAATACCACCAAATAGGGTTCCATAAGAATGTATAAGCACTAGAGTAAACCAGAAAAATCCAGAAATGGAATTAAGCTTTAACCCAAAAAAATAGTTTTTGACATCATTTTGCGGTTTTGGTACCATTGGCACTACGATTATCGGATGGAGGTATAAGATACACCGTTTTGAAGCTAAGAGATAGGGATACAAAGTTGAAGAAGGCTACTCTATCCAGTTTCAAGTGTAACCAGGTCAAAAATGCAATATACTACACCAGAACCGTAAAAACAGGTTCACAAACCGCATTCTGGTTCAAACATCATAAGTCAGGCTACCTAAGTCCAAATCAGGTGATTCCAAAGCCATCTGAAGGCTAAGATACAAGGATACAATTCATCAGAAGACATTAACAACCAAATTAGAAGCATTCCCACTCAAAGTAACCAATCACAGACGCAATTATCAAATTCGGGTAGAAACAGGGCAGCAGGGGTAATTTGGTCTTTTCACAAGTTACATTGCTTCGATTAACCTGAAATTTTTCAGACTTCTCTAAAATATCATTCCCTACAACTTTCATGTTTTAACCCAAGACCAATTTGGCCTCTAACTATGAGGTACTGTGCCAGGTAGAATGTAAATTAATGAAACCCTAACTTTCCAAATTTCTTTCCAAAGCAGAAATTTCTTGTAATTAACCCCCATTTACACCTCCTAGCTTCATTCTAGATCATTTCCCCTCTTCATACCAAGCCACAACATATGAATCATATTAAATCAGAAAAATCATCAATAATTATAAAACTTCACCAAATGCACCCAAAATCAAGATATAATCCACAAAATTCCCTCTTAGGCTACCACAATTCATGAATTAAACATCATTAGATGGAGGAGAGGGGTTCCTTCACTACTCACCTTAGTAATACAAGAGAAGGAGCAACTAGTCACCTTAGCTTTCCAAACAACTTCACCAAACACCTCACAAACACTAAGTGAAGAGGTTTTATGGAACAAATGCAAGATCAAATGGTTGATTAGTTGAATTTGAGCAAGATGGAGGCAAGAATTTGAAGAGCTTTTCCCTTTCTCTTTGCTTGAAGTGGCCGGCCAAGATGAGGAGAAAAATGGTGAATTTTTGGTAATTTTTTTGATTTATTTGGTCAATTGGTAAGAAAATGAATAGTGGTCATAAAGTACAACCAACCGTATGGTGACACTTGTCATCATATTTAATGCATACATATCTCTTTGTTTCCTCTCACACCAATTCATATAACAACCTCTAATTATCTCATAACACCCGGTAATTTAAACCCAGTATCCAAAACTTAACCTAGTTGGCCGAATTTTTCCGAACTTTCCGTACTAGCGAGTCCCACGTCCGGTATACGCTCTTAATTTCTCAAAACCTAACCGATACTAGGAAAATCATCTAAAAACTATATTTACTCATAAAAATTATCAGGAAAATTTTCCTAATAAAGAAAATGCAGAAAACATGCCATTAATGAGAAAAACCCTAGAAAAAAATGAGAAAATTACGGGTTTCACATGTTACAAGCATGAAAAGCTTATATGTGACTAAATTTTCTTAAGAAATAGGGGTGAAAAACTATTTGTTTTCACTAAGATGTGATATTGAATGGATTACATACCATTGGGCACAGGAATAAGACAGATCCTAACTTCTCATTTTCGTTAGCCACCTCAAAATCAGAAATAAGATCACTTGATTGGTCCTGAAAGATGAGTTAACAAGGGGTGGTGATCCATTACCCTAAGCATTGATGCTAAAGTGACAAAGGAATCACTTGTAATTTGGCATTATTTTGAGAAATTCATCATGAAATTTTCTGTTAGGAAGCATAGTTTCTTACTTTGTTCAAATAAATGGAGAGTCATCCAAACAAATTTTTGCAATAAAATGGTCCAATATTGGGGCAAATTTTCATTTGAGGGATTTTGCAAAATGAGCCCACATTGGGGGCAAATTTTTATTGTGAGATTTCACAAAAATAAGCCCACACTGGGGCAAATTTTTTTGTAATACATTTGAGAATTCGAATCAATCACGCTGCTCTTTTCATGAGTAGTAGCTACATTAATTTTCAAAATGAGAAATTTAAGTGCATATTGTATTTTGGTGATCCCCCTGTGCAGGTATTCATGACCGAACATAATGAAGAAGCATCCAGTGATGTGGAAGGCCGATACTGGAAAAAGAGAAACAAGAAGAAAGAAGAAAAAGGCCCTACACTGGGGCAAATTTTTTGTCTCTCGAAAAGATAAAAAAAATAAAAAATATCAAAAATAAAAAATATTTTGGTGATCCCCCTGTGCAGGTATTCATGGCTGAACATAATGAAAAAGCATCCAGTGATGTGGAAGGCCGATACTGGAAAAAGAGAAAAAAGAAAAAAGAAGAAAAAGGCCCTACACTGGGGCAAATTTTTTGTCTCTCGAAAAGATTGAAAAAAAAAATCAAAAAAATCAAAAATCAAAAATCAAAAAAATCAAAAATCAGAAAAATTAGGAAAAATCAAATTCAATTTCTTGTTTCTTCAAAAATCAAATTAAATTCTTATTGGCAATGTCTCGGCATATGCCGCGCACCCTTCTATCCTCCTCTTTTTTGACACTCACACTTAATTTTTTGACCAATTGCAGGCAGGCTCGGGTGTTGATCCCACTGACCAATCGAAGGCAGGCTCGGGTGTTGATCCTGTCGCGCCCCACTTTTTGAGGTGTGAAAGTAGTGTGTGGGATATGTATGTGAACGTGTGTGAAAGTGAAAATAAATGGGCGTGGGATTGTGAAATGCGACGGTTTGGCCAAACAAAGGGTTTTAGATAGAAAAGGAGTCGCCACTTGGTATAGAGTTAGGGTGTACCAAGTCACCCAAAAAGTGAATTTTTTTGGAAAAGAAAAGTAAACAAATCCTTTTTAAAGAATTTTTTAGGTCTACGTAACCAAAGAAAGGGATCGAGGGTCACATTTGATAAGGGAGAAGGCAAAGGCAAAGTCTAAGGCACTCCCTTACCCTAGCCAAAGCTAGTTACGTGACTTAGTCCTTCTTTTCCTAATTCTTCTACCCAAAATATGTGTTGCATGTTGGATATGACTAATGGATGCGAAAAAAAGAAAAATGCAATTCTAAATCTAAAATGTCTCTTATGAGGCTTTTTGGTCCCAATCACATGAATTGTGATGGCCAGTAAGGAAAACTCTCATAGAGGTCACGGGTAATGCAAATGAAGACCCAAATATGAGTGCAAGTGTGAAATTGTAAGAAGAATGCAAAATAAAATAAAAATAAAAATACAAATGTAAGTGCAAGTGTGCAAATGTAAGAAAAGTGCATGTGTGCCAATTGAGAAAATAAAGGTATTTGTGTGCAAGTGGATGAAAATATGGTATAATAGTAGTAAATGCATATAAGTGCAATTGGGTGCAATTTGTGAAGTGGAAAATAAATAAGTGATAGGGAAAGAAGAAAAATGTGCAAACATGGCATGTGGATTGAGAAAAAAAATATAAGTTGTGAGAGAATGTGGATAAAGAAAGTGAGGAAGTGATATGATAAAAATGAGAGTGTATGAACCTAGAGGAATGCATCAAGTCGGGTACAAGAATGACTCCTAACTTCACGATTTTAATTTTCCCTTTGATTAGAAGGAAGAACTAGCGTGCTAAGGCTATTTTGTAGCCACACTCGCTCGTTTCCCTTACCGAAAGGGGACTCTCAAGCAAATGTACCCTATAACAAACATGAGGATGCAAAAACCTAAGATGAAGGGGAAAGGATTGGAGGGGCATGCCAAACGCTAGAAAACTAAGAAAAATGCATGAAAATGTAGTGAGACATGCAAGTATGTACTAACGAGACGGGACAACCTATTGGGTCTAGCATTGGACTAGTTCTTTTCTAAAATTCTTTCACAAGCATTGGACTTGCGAGAGCTCGAGGGGAAAGACCATGGCCAGCATTGGACTAGCCACGGTGACGCATTCATTCATTATAAATCAAATAAATCATGTAGAGGCTAACAAAGCAAATAAACACATAAATCACATATAGCACATAACACATAAGCATGGTATCTAGATGCAAGACCCTAAGAAAGCAAATAACACGTAGCACGTAAGCATGCAAATCACACAAGGCCATTAAGGCCCTAACTATTACATTTTTAGGGGGAAAGCCTACTACAATCTAAAAGGGGAAATAAGAAGGAAAAATAGATGAAATAAACCTAACTTTTACAACTTGGCATTCAAGTGCCTCCCAAATGATAAAATTGAACTAAAATTAAAGTAAAAACTAAGCAACTAATGAAACAAAGTAAAAATGAAATAAACACTTAAAGTCATGCAATTGCACACATAAGACACATATACGCACGTAGGGTCAAAATAAAGTCAAAAATAAATGATAGAGTGTACCTCCCTCGCAATGGTAAGCAAATGAAGGAAAAATGGCTTCAAAACAATAAATGGGTCAAGGCACCAATTAATAGTAAAGCATAAACAAAATCACCAAATCCCTCTCAATCGCAACTTAAATGAAAAACACATAATGCATAATTTCCAAGAAAGTAAATTATTGATCAAATTTCTAAAATAGGAAAACTACCAAGGACCCAATTGCAAACATTAATCAATCACTCAAATCCAATTAAACATTTTTGGAATTTCAAAGGTCCATAAGTA
The DNA here is from genome assembly GCF_036785885.1 of Coffea arabica. Taxonomy (NCBI): domain Eukaryota; kingdom Viridiplantae; phylum Streptophyta; class Magnoliopsida; order Gentianales; family Rubiaceae; genus Coffea; species Coffea arabica. Next base: position 13,117,048 of record NC_092326.1, read on the forward strand.
ATGAAAAAGTCAAGTAATGGCTCAAATTGCAATTACTCTAGGACCTATTTGCAAGAAATTAGAACTTAATTGGGCCTTTAGTAGCATAAGGGGAAACATGTGAGGTTGAAATGTAATTTTCAAAAAGAATTTCATGCATGCAAGCTACGAGGAACTCATTTTCTCCAGCCGAAAAGCATTCTGCAAATTTTTTCCAGCCGCGGCTTTTCTTTCCATTTCATCATGCAGACCAGATTTTTTATTCAAATACACGGCTTTGATCAGATATTTTTCAACCCAACATTACAACCTTAAGCTAAGCAACAGACTACATAACTTCAAACTCCAAACAAGCAAGAAACAGTAAAGGAACTGATGCAAAAAAAATCTGGACAAAGCATTCATGCAAAGATGGTTCGGTAACCTGATTGTCTATTTTTCCAGCAAGCATTCAAACATGATTCAAGTGTTTTTTTTTTTTAGATCCAAACATGCAAACTCAACATCATACTTCCACTCCCCTCTTTCTACACAAGACTAACTAACAGATTAGAAGAGGCTAAAGCCTAGTGCATGGTTACGGACAAGGAAAACAGCAAAGTAGGCGTGGCAACCTTTGCCCTGCTGCAATTTTTTTTTACAGCTTGATACTCGCATGGATGGAATGCCGAGAACATCGCACAAAATTCATCATTCATGACTCAAACTCACACACATCTTCAAACATAAATCTTAACATAGCTTAGGCATTGACTGCCTATCCCCTAACCATCCCAACCGAGAACAACAAAATGCAGCACGGAAAATCAACCACAACATATGTTCATGCCACTTTTACTCGACTGAAACGTATTCCTATGAAGCAAATCAAACCTTAACCCATTAAGTGATGCAGTAACTGACCCAAAAATAGAGAAAAGATAGCAATTGATCATCTGGACATGAACATAAACTCAGCCGAGACTTCATTTAAGGCAACTGAAGTTTTTTTTTTCTTTTAATGCAGACAATCTACTTCTACGATGGATTCACTGTATTACAGCCATTCATCCTTTTAATTTCCTACAAGAAAACAACAGCTTTGATAGCAAAAATGTTCATGAAATCACATTCAAACAATAAGCAACAGCAAGAACGTCAAAACACTTCAAACTCCAGCAACCCAAAAGAAATTCCACACTGCTGCAACAACCCCTCAATACGGCTCTAAGGATCTTAACAGGCTCAAGTTATGCAAATAAAGACCCAAGATATAGCCTTTCGTTCACCAAATTGGAGAAAACTATAACCTTTCAATCAAATAGTAAACCAATATCACACAACCACTACCTCAGTAGCCGAAAGGAAAGAAAACTACAAAAACATTACTGAATATGGTTGTAACAAGCGAAAGGTTCCATCTTGATCATGTCATTCTTCCTAATTTTTGCTTGTCAAACATGCGGGAACAACTATAAACATCCAACAAAGACCTAATGGGTTCATTATAGACTGTGCTGAGAACATCAAAATCATGGGCATGGCAAGGCTACAACGTCGTCATTAAACAGATAGAGAAGAAGTAATATACCTGGACAGCAACAAATGGAAGCGGATTGGAAAGATCTTCAGCAGACAGCTTCGCCTTTCAATGATGATGGAAACCGACGATGGAGGCGCTGGTTTTCTCCCTCAGTCTCTACTTCTCCTTTTCCTTTTTGCTTAGAATCTCTCGGCCTTACCCTCAGTTCTTTCGGTTTACTCTCGGCTTTCTTTTGCTTCAACTGCCAACCTTAGTCGTCCAAGAAAACTCTCCCCCTCTCACTCTCTGGTTTCTTTCTCTCCCTCTGTTTTTCCTTATGCAAGCCGTCAGTTCCTTTTTTTCTCCAGCCTTAGCCGTCACGCCTTATGCTCTCCCTCAAACTCTCTCCGTAGCTTTTCTGGTTTCTTTCTCGTCCAAAGCTTTCTCTGCGTTTTTTCCTACCGCCGCCAACTAAAAAACCTCTCTCATTCTTGCCGTTTCCTTGCCTTTATATGGGACCTATATCCCCTAAACCCTCACCTCAAAGGTAAGGATGAAGGGTTTGTCTCTACATTAACTCCAGCCATCCGATCCCTCAGCCATATTTTCTCCTTGAAAATGATATTCAGGCCGCTGCAATGTGCGGCTCATTTTCTTTTTTTTTTTTTAATAATAATAATACAAAAATAATATTTTAAATAAAAATCAGATAATAAGAAGAAAACTCGAAATAAAAGATAGAAAATAAAATGCCTAACAACAAATTATGTTTGATTAATGATTTTTCTCTTTTTTTTCTTTCTTTTTTTCTTTTTTCAATTAAATAGTGAAAAGGAAAATAAAACATATTTTTAAGAATAATTTTTTCTCTTTTGACAAATCTTATGCTAAAAACAATCTTACAATAAAATAAATAGTTAAAAGGGTGAAAACGAATAAAAAAATAAAAATAAAAATAATAGACCATAATAATCTGAGACATACCAAAATCTAAAGCCAAAACCATGAAATCAGATAAGAATTATTAATAACAAAGAAATGAAATTAGGACAAAAATAAATAAAATAAAATAAATAAAATACATATTATTTAAAAATTTGGTGCATACAGTTTGTCCCTCTTTGTCTGAATTTTGGAAAAACTTGAGACAAAGAAGTAGACACCAAATACTCACCTGTGTTATTTGGCTGCGAAAACGTCTCGAACGATGGATGCTTTAGAAATGGGGACTGACCCCTTTGACAAACTTTTGACATGGGACTGACCCAGGTAAG